>NC_133463.1:20208560-20511590 GCF_048565385.1 Saimiri boliviensis
AGAACAGAAGAGCTGGAAATTTCCCAAACCAAGGCAATCTAGAAATAATCTCGAAGAGGCCAGGCAAAAATGTGAGTTTAATTTAGTAAGAAGAAATGTAATTGATTTTATTATACCTGATTTGGAGAAAGACTGTGTAAGTGGGTCAGTTTTCAGGGCATTTTAAACTGAGTGGTTAGAACCATTTCATTATAATTGGTTTCATTTGCAACCTTATGTATGATTTTATGCATTTAAAAGTATTATTCTAAGCAGGGATTTATGGGCTTTGTCAGACTGCCAAAGAGGTAGGTGGCAAACAAAGTCAATAATTCCAGATTCTATAACATAAAAAGGGACCTCAAAAGGCGAGAACTTGGTGGCCATGCTCATCCAAGCCCTGCTTAGAAGAAAGGGTGCCCCACAGTGCCAGTGTGAGTCCAGTGTATGCCTGGTAGAGTCCTGCCCATTGTGGAGATGGCTGTGATGAGATGACAGATGTCACAAAACATAAAAGTATAGTGTACCATGGTTCCTTCAATCTGTTCAAACTAAGGAACTGCCTGGAATATGGTTTTCTATGTACCTATCATTTGGAGATTGTGCTCAGGAAGATGTAAATGTCTACCACCTGCTGGTTACATTGCCAATGTGAATTAATAAGTTGACATGCTAGTTTCTGTACATCCAGCTATGTGAGTCTGCAAAACTGAGGATGAGATCTTGTGCTGTTGGGGAATTAATCAGAATTTGCTGCCATTCTGGAAGTGATCAGTCAACCAGCCAGCCTTCTGGGTAAGGAGAACTGCCTTCACTGCAAGCCACAATGCAATTTCTATGAAGAAATTGGTGGAAGTTATCTTTTGCTGCTCTTAATAATAAGGTGTATGTTAACATTTATAATAGAAAGAGATTACTCTTTGTCCTTTCATTGGTTTCCAGGTGGCAGATTCTACACAACCACAAACCCAAGATATTGCTGTTTCATGGCTACATCTACCTAAATGTTGGACCAGGTGCCTTGGCAACGCAATGTAAGAAGCAGTGACCAGGATCACACAGTCCAATAGGTATGCAAGGTCATCCGCAAGCAATAGGATACATTTCACATTTCTGGCACTAAGGGAGCCCACAATGTAGTTGTGTTGCTATAAATATTGTAGTGTTATGCTCAGTAGGAATTAAAATCTGTAATAGTTCATGTTTGTTTCAAATTACTCACAACAATTTTCCCCAATTTTGTCCTGGTAGAGTTTCTGGCACATGGGAAGCACTTGGCTGGTCTGGCAGAACTGTAGCACGGTGCTTGCTGCTTTATTTCTCCAAGCCCTCTACTCACCCACTGTCCTATGTGTGCCAAAAGAATGTTCCCGATGGGAATGACTTGCACATGTACAAATGTGGTTTCAACACAAAGTCTTCTGTGTTCATTTTAGTTTTTCTCTGTTGCAAGGCACAGAGACGTGCACATGGGACCTAAGTGAGAGGAGGTTTTATCAGGATACACAGGGAAACACAATTTCACAGCAAGGCACTAGAGAGGTGACATGTCATTCACAGCTGTTCAGGGTGCTGCAGTAACTGCATCAGAATTGGGCATCCACAGCTCTCTGCTCTCTTTTCTGCTTACAGAACTATTTGGAGCCTTAGCTTCTATGGCAGTGCTTCATGCCAAGCTACAGCTTCGCTACCACTTCCCACTGCCTTCTTCATGACTGTTCTTTGCATCACGGCTTATTCCTACTCCTGGGTGCTTCTGCTACCCGGCTTCTGCCTCTACTGAGGTTTCCCTAGAGAGAATATTTAATTGCATGGGGTTGACACTCCCAGTGCAGAGTGCCTCTGAGAGATTCTCAGGCTAAACCATCTCTTAGGCTGCTGATCGCAGTCACTGATTCAGACTCCAGGCCCTCATCCCATTTGCTTGGGGTCAAGATAACACAAAATATGAAACTCGTGGGCAAGAAAGTACTGCTGGTTGCTTGGAGGCTGATGGTGGTGGGCAAGGGAGGCACGTATCATTTGGAGCCTGATCATTTCAGTCAACAAACTTCAGTGTTGCCCCAAGACCAAAACTTGACCATATCAGATTCCACTCCAGAAAGGAATATGCAGCCGAAGACATGCACATTTAGGCATGATTATTGAGAAACTGTGTCCTTAATTATAGACTGCATGCTGATAATTTATTGCACCATATGTTCCAAAGCCAGAACTAAAGCTGTCGGTTTCCACTTTCATTCAGATGTGGCTCACACTTAATGCTTCCCATTGGACCTGCTGCCTGGTGTGTAGGTGGTGATGGCTCCCTCAAAATCTTTGGATTGTATAAAGAGTTTCATTTGCCTCTGTAATTACCTGTTTTGGGCCTGATAGAGGAACTGAAAAATAGGAAATAAAATTGTTCAGCTGTAAAGTCCATGTGTGATGGTTTTCTTGTAAGAGTTTCAGTGAAGGTAATGATAATGATAATAAAAATAACATTTTAGCCTTTTAGAATATGTGGAATCTTTTTGCAAAAGTGTTGGTTTCCTGTTTATAGCTTTTCTATCACCTTTCAGGGACAGAGTCTCTTTCAAGTCTCTTTAGGGTTCAAATCCTGCAGGAATTGTTTGCTGCACTGAGGAGTGACCAGGCTCCTCCCAGTCTTCTCATTTAGGACTCACCTTTGGCAGCACATTGTACAAAATCTCACGACATTGTGCCCTGGCAATGAGAGATAAAGTACTTTTCTCATCTTCACTAGATGGAGTGAGACCGTTGCTCAGAGCCTAAGTGAGGATCAGCATTTCATATAGGGTTGGTGACAGGATGGAACTGTCCACGCTTCAGGTTCCTCTAACCTTATTCAGTTCGTGTCAAACCAACTCAGAACTCTGAAGAACATAAGACTTCTAAGAGACACATTAGTTAATTCATTTGGATCAAACTGAGGCTGTTACTGCACACAATCTTTCAAAAGTGATCTCCAGAAAACATCTGTGTTTGGGGTTGTGGCCAACTCTTAGAGATCAAAGCAGGATATTATATATTATGACTGGTGGGAAAACGGGTGACGTGGCTTACTTTTAGTTCTCGACATCTCCAAGCCTTACTAAAACGTATGTTATTGGTGAGCATGATTATTATTCTCTGTTCTCTCAAGGGCTTTGTCATGCCTTGTTCCAGAAAAGCCTCCCTCTTCAACCTTTTTTTTTTTTTTTTTTTAAGGCTGGGTCTCACCCTACAGGCTGGAATGCAGTGGTATGATCATGACTCACTGCAGCCTCTACCTCTCTAGGCTCAGGTATTCCTTCCACTTCAGCTTTCTGAGTAGCTGGGACGACAGGCACATGCCACCACACTCAGCTAATTTTTGATATTTTTGTAGAGATGGAGCCTCACTACACTGCCCAGGCTGGTCTCTAACTCCTGAGCTCAAGTGATTTGACCACCGCAGCTTCCCAAAGTGCTGGGATTACAGGCGTGAGCCTCTGCACCTGGCCCATCTTTCTCCCCTTTTTCCCTCGGGCCTACCAGTGGTAATGGTTTCCAGCCATAGATGGCCCTTGAGTGTGCTTCGTCACCCCTGTTGATTCCCTTAACCCTATCTACACCAATGCAAACAATTTCTTCACCAAGAGGATCTCCTTAAAAACCCCAGTTGAGGGTGCCATCGGTTTTATTTCAGAACTTCAAGGCATCTATTTGTAGACATCTTCATAGACAGATAGTTGCATTTCCAAGGTAGATAATTTCATTTCCATTTCTGAGATTTATCAATATGGTAGCTTCTATGGACTGAATATTTGTGATCCCCCAAATTTGTATGTTGTGAATCGCCAAAGGGATGCTATTAGGAGACGGGGCCTTTAGGAGGTGATAGCAATTAAAGGGATGAATGAGATTAGTGCCCTCATAAGAGAGGCCCTGGAGAGCCTCCTTGCCCCTTCTGCCACATGAGGATACAGCAAGAAGATGCCATCTGTGAACCAGAAAGCAGGTTTTTGCCAGATGCCGAATGTGCTGGCACTTTGATTTTGGACTTACCAGCCTCAAGAATGCTGAGAATAAGTGTGTGTTATCTAAGCTACCAACTCTGCAGTAATTAGTTATAACATCATAGGAAACCAATATAGAATTCTTGGATAACTTCTGATGGGACAATATTGGGAGGCAGGTATCATTAAAGAGACATGATTGTTATTTTGAGACAGGGGTCTCACTCTGTCACCCAGGCTGGAATGTGGTGGCACCATTATAGTTCACTGTAACCTCAAACTCCTGGGCTCAAGCAATCTTCCTGCCTCAGCCTCCCAAATAGCTAAGACTACAAGTGTGTGCCACCATGTCTGGCTACACTTTATTTTTGGTAGAGATGAGGGTCTTGCTATGTTGCCCAGGTTGGTCTCAAACTCCTAGCCTCAAATAATGCTCCCATTTTGGCCTCCTAAAATGTTGGGATCACAAGTGTGAGCCACTGTGTATGGCCTAGAGATATTTCAACTCTTCCTAAACACTGCTGCTGAATGACTTCCCCCTAAAAACACACTATTGATCATAAACTTAACCCTGCTCAAAATCCTCTGTAGCTGTTTTTTTTTTTTTTAATTACTTTAAAAAGACCTAATTAGCTTCCTCCAAATTCTGGCCACAACCTCTCTTTCAGCCCTATCACATGCTGTGGAAGACATAGCTCTTCCTTGTGCCTCTCACGTACAAGCCCACCTCTGGACCTTCAGTCACTTCCCTCTTTCAGGTTTGTTCCTTCCCTCTCAATGCTCCAGGCCTCTTGTGTCCACTATGTCTTAACCTAATGTCACCTCCTCAATAACCCTTTTTCAATTTCATAAGCAAAAGTTCTGCAGGGGTGGGGAGGTCTCAGGAAACTTACAGTTATGACAGAAGGGAAAGCAAACATCCTTTTTCACACAGCTGCAGCAAGGAGAAGAATGAGTGCCCAGCGAAACGAGAAGCCCATTATAAAACCATCAGATCTCATGAGAAATAACTCA
Source organism: Saimiri boliviensis (assembly GCF_048565385.1). Taxonomy (NCBI): domain Eukaryota; kingdom Metazoa; phylum Chordata; class Mammalia; order Primates; family Cebidae; genus Saimiri; species Saimiri boliviensis. Next base: position 20,213,534 of record NC_133463.1, read on the forward strand.
CTAACCTCAGATCAGGATGGGCGAAACCATGCCTATCATTCAATTATCCCCACCTGGTCCCTCCCACAACAGGAAGGGATTATGGGAACTACAATTCAAGATGAGATTTGGGTGGGAACACAGCCAAACCATCTTACTCCCTACTGCTTACAGGTTGAGATGACATTTACCATGGCATTTGTTTCTTCAGTTTGGTTCATTCAGCTTCATTCTTTGTGCTCCCTGTCTTACTTTATGATTCAACGTGAAGCAGCCTTCAGTTCCTTCACACACCTCATACAATTTCTTATCTCTCTGCCTTTATTCACACTGACTTCTGCCTGAAACGGCCCCCATTTCTTCACTCTATCAAATAACTTTATTCACACAAATGGTCCTTACTTTACAAAACTTCAGTCATTCTTACACATTAGGAGGGATCCATCATGTTCAAGGAAGGTACATATAATGTGTCATACCAACCCAAGTAAACCAAGTAGAAAAAATATTCATATAAAGTTGTTCACATTTATGTCCTAGATTACCAGCTTCTGTGCAAGAAAAGGAAACAAGGAAAAATAGATTTAGTAACTAGTATTTGAAACTAAATTTCTGCCTGGCTTAAAACCTCCCTCACACTCAAGTCTAACCCTCCCGAATGTTTAAGAAGTCATTGAAATATACTCCCCGGCTCTAATGAAAAGAAGTCCCTGGACATAAAAGATTTCCTTAAATGCCCCTGAATAGGTGGCCTCCCTCCTGACACCCTCTGCAACCTTAGAAGGCCTTAGGGCAGGCAATGGCAGTGGATCCATTCCTTGGTAATGGCTGTAGACGCTAGCATTGGCCAACTCCATGTCATACCTACTGGTTGCCCTTTGAGGGCATTTTCAGATAAGAGCCCCCCCTTGCCCTCGAAGCCTAGGGAGGGCAGGGTCAGAACAGCTCCCATTTCTTTTGGATAACTTCTCCTAAAAGACTCAGTTCAGGCACTATTGTTTATAGGAAAGCTTAGTGGAGTTGTGGGTAAACAGAAAAACTTGGGGGTATGTTCCTAATGCTGGAAACAGTGTGCAAAGCCAAGGCTGTGGGTGAGACCTGGAAAGGAAAACTCCCATCCCATCATCAATGGTCTGGCACATTCATTTCCCAGGGTGTCATAACACATTCCCACAAATTTAGCAGCTTAAATAACACAAATATATTATCCTGCAGTTCTGTAGGTCAGAAGTCCAACATGGGTCTCGTAGGGCTAAAATCAAGGTGTGGACAGGCTGTGGTCCTCACTGGGGCCCTAAGAAAAATCTGTTTCCTTGCTCATTTAGGTTTTTGGAAGTATTCTGTTCCTCACAGCTGTGGAACCCTGGTCCTCATTTTCCTGTGGCCCCTTACAGGTTCTAGAGGCCACCCACATTCCTTGAGAGTAACCACATGCCCACATATTTAAAGCCAGGAAGGGTGGGTCAATTCCCTCTCATGCGGCCAATCTCTCCTTCTTCCATCTTGTCTAATCTCTTCTGCTTCCTTTATCTGATTTTACTAGCTGTGTGATAACATTAGGTCCATCTGGACAATCCAGAGGCAATGCTCCCCGTCTCCTGGTTTTTCACCTTAATCATCTCTGCATGTCCCTTTGCCATGTAAGTAACATATTCGCAGGTTCTAACTATTAAACAAGAGATGATTCTGCCTATCCCACTAGCACTGAGACGAAGGAACCATTAATGCCCAAGATTACTTGCTTTGAATTCTTTGTCCACAGTATTAGCCTTTGGTGATTTTTCTTTGTATTATTTTGTTATTTAAAAGCCTAATTTTAGCCATGTGTTTTGGATCTAAGTAGCATAGAAAGGCACTGAGCCCTCTCTGGTTCATTTAGTGGGTGCTTTGAGAAAAGCTAGGTGTGAAAAACCTCCTAGGATGTTTAGCTGGAGATCTAGGGCAAGAAGGCATTCATAGGGTACCAGTTACAGAAGGGCCCTTGGAAAGCCGGTTAGAAGGTAACTGGAAATCAACAGAAGGAGTTCCATTATTTAAAATTTAAACAATTAGCTAAAAAGTCAACAGATTAGATAAATTGTTAAGAAACCCCACAGCGCATGAATAGCCACAGAAGAAAGCAAAAAGAGAGTTTTTCTTTTACAGCAAATTGAAACTATTAAACAAGAGATGTATTGTGTGTTAGGAAAATATTTATACTTAAGATTATCCTCTAATAAAAATTTATATTTCTTTCCTATAAAAATTAAGGTAAAACCAATTGAGTTATTCATTTGTTACATTTATTAGTGCTCATGAATTATTCACTAGGATAATATTTATCTACTGAATTTATTCCTTCTTTTAGAAAATCATGACCATTCCCTAAATACAGCATTTTTATCTCTAAGGGGTTTTGGAAACAATGTACTTTAATTTCCTGCCCTCTAGTGACAAAAATAATACACTCATGCCTTTATATTGAATAAATTCTGTATGCTTTAGTATCAGCAAATAATTATATTAGAGAATTTGGAGACCAGAAAGATGAGAAATTCTGGCTATCATTAATGCTCTAAAGTTCAAACTTTAGTACAACATATACCATTTTTATCTGGAGAAAGCATTTTATTTGCAGTCTTATGTATGACTTTAAAATTGTTACTTAATTAAAAGTCAGCTTCTAGATTTCACTTGGCTATACATGGCCTATATATTTAAAATTATAAGGTATATACTGCAGAAAACTCTGATAACAACCAGAAAATGGATGATGTTAATATCCTTAATCTTAAGTAAAATATCAGAATTGAAGGAAATTTGCTAATTCTAAAAAATGACCCTTAAATATTGTACTCAGATGAATCTTTAAATTCAGCCCATAGTTGGTGGGATAATCAGCCTGTGAGTTTAAGCCAGAGACAAAAATAACCAAAGTGGTTGATGGCTGTAATAGGACTAAACAAGGCAGAACTGCTAGATTTGATTAAGTGTGACATTAGAAAGTTTTGGAATTCTAATTACGGACTGCTTCATTGCTTTCACTTTCTGAACATTTTGGCAGTCCTGGGGAATGTAATCAGAAGTCGGTGGTGCTTGGGCTATGAATTTATCGACATATTGTTGAGTATACTCTGTGATAGATGCTGTGCTGGGCACTAAACGACTGAACTCAAAGGTGGAGGAGCTCATTCTGCACACCACACTGCTCAGGCCTGGCCGGAGCTCTGGCTTCCTGAATGTTGAGCTGGAAATAACACCAGATGCAGTGCACACTAGGTCACTGATGCTCATCTGCGGAGACCCTTTAAAACATATGATCCTGCCTCATGAGACGTATGGGTTAGGAATGAGGACAGAAACATGTTTGGTTGAAGATGGAGCACCTACTTAGAAATGCCAGCTCCAGAGCCAGCTGTTTCTGTGGCTACTCCTTATTGGCAATCACAGTGGTGACACAGTGCCTCCCTTTACCAAGCACAGTCAGAGTCCCTTAAAAGTGCATGAGCTACCCACTGGCATCCCTGTGATGGTTGCATGAATGGCAGGGGAGGGGCTTGACATCCCATCCAGATGTGACAGGAAGTGAGCTGGGGACTGGCACACTCCATCTTTGGGCGCTCAGTCACTTACTATGTGCCAGAGCTCCACGTCAGCATCTCCACTCCCCACACCCCCTTGGCAAGGGGCTGTTATCAACCTCATTTATAGAGGAGCAACTGTCAGAGAGAAGACTCTCTCCAAGGTTGCCTTCTAAACCACATCTGGCACAGCATGGTGACTAGAGTTACCTCAGATTGTATCTTTGAAAATTGTTAAGATAGTAGATTGTAAGTGTTCTCACTTCAAAACATGTTAAGTGTGTGAGGTGATGGATATGTTTGTTAGCTTGATTTAACCATTCCACAATGTATACATGTATCAAAACATCACATTGTATACCACAAATGTATACAATTTTTATTTGCCAAAAAGAAGAAAGAGCTAAAGAATAAAAAAGGACCCATGGCCATCTGTCTGGCTCCTAGGCTTGTCATCTTTCTATCATTTAATATTGATTTTATCAATTTTTTAGAAAATAAAAAGTACCGATAGCTTCCTTTTAGGCTTTAGGAACAGACAATTTCAATGTTGTTACATTTAGTACATAGGGAAGAGAGACAAGAGAGAAATGAGAGAATAAGCTAATATTATCCCCACAAACAAAACAAATAAAAAATAAAAACAACCAGAAAAAAACTCACCTGAGGCCACATTTATGATTCCCACTTGAGAAATAAGGAAACTGAGGCTCAGAATAATAATTTTTAAATGAGCCCAAGAAAAGTTAAAAAATGTGCCTGAGTCATTTGCTAAACAGTGGAACGGGGACCCAACACAGGTTTGATGGAATCCACATCACTTCTACGATTTTATATGTAATTGTATCTGAAATAGCCATAGTGAGTAGAGTCACCTAAAGTCTAGAATATATAAAAAGAGAGAATAATTTTAGTACAATTATAAAGAATATGTGAAGTTTGTTATGTATCTCGGACCTGAGAATCCACTGCTTCTGAACAATTTTCATGATTGTGTTTCAAAGACAGGGACCACCTCTCAGCGTGATAGACCTTCTGGTTAGGAGGCTCTGGGAAGAGAAGTATTACTTCTTAGGGAGAACATCCTTCTTTCTTGGAAGGTCTTGATAAGAGCTGGGGACAGAGGACAGTCCCAGTAAGGCCAGCATCAAGGTTACACAGGAGAGTGGACATGGTCTCCTGAGTCTCAGCAGGAATTCTACTGCCTCACTAGTAGAAGAGAGGAGAAGAGAAAAAGAACAGAAGGAAAGCTGTGGAGCTGTAAGTCTGGGACAAGTGAAGCTCCACAGTGGTGGGTGGCTGACAGATATTTTGAAAACAAGGATGCCTACGGTGCATAGCGACATGATTTTTGTCTGTGTTTGGGAAACTTTGGTGCATGGGGGCTGCTTATGCTTGCTTTGGGGAGTGAAATTTGTGTCAAACTGTTCTTGCATGACTATAAAGAAATATCTGAGACTGGGTAATTTATAAGAAAAGAGGTTTAATTGGCTCACTGTTCTGCAGACTGGACAGGAAGCACGGTGACATCTACTTGAGCTTACGATCATGACATAAGGTGAGGTAGGAGCCTGCACGCCGCATGGTGAGGGCAGGAGCAGGAGCGAGGATGGAAGGTGCTGCACACTTTTGAACGACCAGATCTCAGAACTCACTATTTTGAGGGCAGTACCAAGGAATGGAACTAAACCATTCATGAGAAACTGCCCCCATGATCCAATCATCTCCCACCAGGCCCCACCTCTAGTCAACACAGGGAATTACAATCCAACACAGATTCAAACCATACAGAATTCTTAGGGCTGTCAAGCCCTGTCCTGTTTATATCAGTCAAAGGGGAAGAGCACACTGCCCAGCCCTGCTGAGATGCCAAGGCTTCAGATGGCACCCTAAAAAAGTAAGTGTTTGGGAATTTTCAGAAATTTAGGGGAACCCAGAATTTGTGAAAATTCTCAAATTTGCACAGTTGCACTAAACATTTGAAGAGCAAAGAGACTCAGCTAGCATTGCGTTACTTCATATAACTTGTTTCTTGATAGCTAGCAAAATAGAGCAGAAACGAATTTATTTACTCAAGTTTTAGAAATCTCAATTTTAGCTTTTCTGAAAATTAGAAATTTTTAATGTACAGATAAGGGGTACATTATATCTTCTGAACATGTATCTTCCCATCCCCATCAGAAAACTATGTTATAAACTTGATTCAAGACATTTTACAATTAATGCCATGTTAGAAGTACAGGATTAAGTAAAGGAAGGGCATATGGTCTGCTCCAAATAATCATTGTAGAGATAAAAATACATTTGTTAAAATTTAAATAACAAGAAAATTACTCATCTGAGAGAAAATACAATAAAAAAGGGTTAAGACCAAGACTTAGGAACTCAGTTGATGAATGAACAAAGGCAGACCGTGTGTCAGAAGGGTATGAGAATTAATAGGCATTTTAATATCCCTACAAGAGTCAACTTTATCACAAGGATTTTTTTTTTTCATTTCTATGGTCATAGACTCTCTTTTTTTATTTCACAAGGATTTTTTTGCTGAAGATTTTGTCTCTGTTTTCAAGCAGAGAAACTAAAGTTAAAGTAACTTGCCCAAGGTCACACAGCTAGTAAGTGGAAAAATTCAGATTTGAACCCAGGTCCATGTGACTGCACAATGACAGGGTGCATGAATGTGTGGGGTCCCACCTGCTGGCCAATCCTCCAGCCTGAGCCACCAATCAATCTGTCAGACTTTGCTCTAAGCTGAGCCTTTCCTCCTATCCATGTTCTTCACCTGCCCTTCTCGATGTAAGTTCACACTGCATGCAAGCATGTGGGAGGAATTTGAGACCAGCCTGAGCAACAAAGTGAGATCCCCATCTCTAAAGAAATTTTTTAAAAAATTAGCTGGGTGTGGTAGTGCATACCTGTCACCCAGCTACTCAAGAGGCTGAGGTGGGAGAATGACTTGGGTCCAGGAGGAGGCTGCAGTGAGCTGTGATCACACCATTGCACTCCAGCCTGGGTGACAGAGTGAGACCTGCTTCAAGGACAGTATGCAGCATGGACTCCTGCAATGAGCCTCATGATTAGAATAGGACAGTGACAAATGACACGTCTTTTGAAAGAAGCAGATCTCATTTTTAAAAAGCATTGTGTATTTAGAAAGAATATGCTGAAGAACATTCAAGGAAAGGCAAGAGGAGAGATAAGCCATAGACAGCTCTTTAAAGGTGTTAAAGGTGGCATAGGAGCAATAAATAATGGCTACAGGGACTTTGCTATTTAGACACCTGCCGGGGCACTTTTACTGCCAAGAATGAGGGACTTGATAATTTATTAATTTTTTTCTTAATGACAATTTGATGTCTCAAAAGGCAGAAGAAGCAATTAGAAATAGCTGTTCCTAATATAACTGGAACTAATTGTAAATGTGTCTCTAATGCTGTCCCCCATCCTGCTGAGGTCTCAGCATTCAGACAGAGGGTTGGGTTGGAGTCAGGGCAATGAAGGTACTTTAGAAACTTGGAGAACTTTTCTGGGAGGAAGGGGATCTGGGAATGTGCCGTAGAAGCTAGCTGGTAACTCATGGTGGCCCAGAGGAGAGGATCCCTAGCAAGGAGCGAAAATACTAAAGGAGAGGCAAGAGAATGGCCAAAATACTCAATGTATTCCATATGTAATAATATGAATCCAGTCAAGTGCAGTGGCTCATTCCTGTAATCCCAGCACTTTGGGAGGCCGAGGAGGACAGATCATGAAGTCAGGAGATCGAGACCTTTCTGGCCAACGTGGTAAAACCCTGTCTCTACTAAAATGCGAAAAATTAGCCAGGCATTGTGGTGCGTGCCTACAGCCCCAGCTACTCAGGAGGCTGAGGCAGGGAATCGCTTGAACCTGGGAGGCGAGGTTGCAGTGAGCCAAGTTTGTGCCACTCCACTCCAGCCTGGCAACAGAACAAGACTTCATCTCTAAATAAATAAATAAATAAATAAATAAATAAATAAAATAATATGAATCCTAGATATTATGGTCTGAATGTTTAGGTCCCTCCAAAATTTGTATGCCGAAATCCCCCAGGGTGATTGTAATAAGAGGTGAGGCCTTTGGAAGGTGATAAGGTCATAAATGGGTAACATAATTAATAAGTTGAGTAAAAGACCTAAATAGACATTTTCCCAGAAGACAAAAAAATATCCAACATGGCCAGGTACAGTGGCTCATGCCTGTAATCCCAGCACTTTGGGAGGCTGAAGCGGGCAAATCACTTGAGGTCAGGAGTTCGAGACCAGCCTGGCCAACACAGTGAAACCCCATCTCTACCAAAAAAAAAATGATATATATATATATATATATATATATATATATATATATATATATAAAGCCAGGTGCAATGGCATGCACCTGTAATCCCAACTAATTAGGAGGCTGAGGCAGGAGAATTGCTTGAACCTGGGAGGCAGAGTTTGCAGTAAGCCGAGATTGCACCACTGCACTGCAGCCTGGGCGATCTCCCTCCATCTCAAAAAAAAAAAAAATGTCCAACACATATATATCAACATGCTCAATGTCATCAGTCATCATGGAAATGCAAATCAAGACCATAATGAGATATTATTTCATTCCTTTTTGAATGTCTATTGTCAAAAAGTCAAAAGATCACAAGTATCCACAACAGTGTGGAGAAAAGGAAACCCTTGTAGACTGTTAGTGGGAATGTAAATTGGAGCATCCATTATGGAAAACAATATAGAGTTTCCTTCAAAGATTAAAAATAGAAACTATTCTATAACCCAGCAATTCTTCTGCTGGGTATATAACCAAAAAAAGAAATTAGCATATGGAAGAGATAGGCACCCCCATATTCATTGCAGGACTTCACAATAGGCAGGTTATGGAAACTACCTAAGTAAGTGTCCATCAACAGATGAGTAGGTTAACAATTTTTTTTTTTTTTTTAGACCGAGTCTTGCTCTGTCACCTAGGCTCCTAGGCTACAGTGCAGTGGTGCAATCTCGGCTCACTGCAACTTCTGCCTCCTGGGCTCAAGCAATTTTCTTGCCTCAGCCTCTCGAGTAGCTGGGATTACAGGTGCCCACCACCATGCCTGGTTAATTTTCATATTTTTAGTATAGACAGGGTTTCACCATGTTGGCCAGGCTGGTTTTGAACTCTTGACCTCAAATGATTTGCCCACCTCAGACTCCCGAAGTGTTGATATTACAGACGTGAGCCATCACGCCTGGCCAACAAATGTTTACATATATAATAGATTCAGCCTTAAAAATGGAGATCCTGCCATTTGTGACAACATGGACGAATCTAGGGGACATTATGCTAAGTGAAATAAGCCAGGCACAGAAAAAGAAAATACTGTATTATTTCCTTTATATGTGGAATCTTAAAAAGAAAAGTGGAATACATAGAAACAGAATAGAACCCTGGTTACTACCAGGGGAAGAAAATGGGGAAAAGTAGATCAAAAGGTATAAATTTGCAGATCTGTAGGATGAATAAGTATAGAGATCTAATGGACAGAATGAGGATTATAGTCAATGATGTTGTATTGTATGCTGAGCATTTGCTAACAGTAGATTTTAGGTGCTCCTACTATATACACATCACACACACACACACACACACACACAAACACACACACACACACATACACACACAGAGGTAACTGTGGAAAGGGATGGAGATACAATTTTTTTATTGTAGTCGTCATTTCAGTATGTGTTTGTTAATCAAGACATGTTGTACACCTCAAAGATGTGCAATAAAAATAAGTGTAAAAGTAAATAAGTAAAAGAAGCCTGAGAGAGGTCCCTAGTTCCTTCAACCATGTGAGGTTGGAGTAAGAAGGTGGCTGCCTGGGAGGAAAAGGGCCCTCACCAGACACCGAATCTGCTGGTGTCTTGGTCTTGGATGTCCAGGAACTGTAAAACAGATATTCCTGTGTGTGTAAACCACTCAGTGTATGGTATTTTGTTTTGCATCCGGGAGAGAATAAGAGAGCAGATGTCTCAAGGTCTTCCTGTCTCAATAGACCTTTCCTCACACTCCACCAAAAACGCCCTGTTGCCTGGAGCCAGAATTTCAGCTGTGCTATTGGAACTACAGCTTAGGTGTGTTGTGGCCAGCTTTACTCTCATGGGCAGTCCAGGAAACTGCTTACCATTACCACCAAATAATGTATTGATTTTTTTTTCTTAATGACAATTTGATTTCTCAAAAGCCAGAAGAAGCAATTAGAGAAACAGCTGCTTCGAATATAACTGGAACTAACTGTAAATGCGTCTCTAATGCTGTCAATGACAATTTGATCTCTCAAATGGTCTTTCCATAAGAAAATACCTTCTGAGTTCCAGTTAGCCAACCTTCAAATAAATCTCTGGGAGGCAATCGTGTTTTAAATTGGGAACTGGCCATGGCTGCTTACTAGCATTCTTGTGTGCAAGTGTGTATAATCCTATTTAGAGTGCACTTGAAGTCATTCAGCAAAAATTTGAAATTCATGTATGCTAAAGAAAGTAAAGAGGAGACAGGGAAGATGTATTGGTAAAGGACTATATTATAGTTAAAGGAGACTAAATGCAAAATAATGTTGACAGGCCACGTAGAATTTCAAAATACCGGATGGTATATCCATTGTAGTTAAGAGATTCCTTGTGTAGCTGTAAGACTGAATTTAGTTCTGCATTTTTGGAAACTAATTTTTTTTTTCCTTCATGGCTTTAACATACATCAAGCTCTCTGTCTCTGTCTCTGCCTTTCTTATTGGCTCACATTCCCATACATTTTGGCTCAGCTTTTCCCATAGTGCATAGCTGTGGTTGTCAAAATTGTGTGTAGTGGTTTTAAAAAATTCAAAAGGAAATGTACAATGTTAAATGCTATGTTTTATCGCATTTACATGCCAGGCTTCCATGCATTATATTAAGAAAACAGAAAGACCTATTACTAATTTCTAAATCTGAGTTTTGGTTGTATACCTTTTATTCCATGCATTTTTTATTATTTTTCATGTGATTGCTGCTAATAATCTGTCAATTTGAGATTTATGATTTTTTTAGTATTGTTATTGATGGATTTTAATATTGCTGTTTCCAAACAAGTTAGAATATTGTGCTCCCAAACTTCATTTAGATAATATTGTCCCTCATTATTTTTGAGGTATATTTAGTCTTTTTCTTAAAATCCTGAGAGGAAAGGGCTACACAGAGTGAAAGATATTTAAAAATGATATTTAAAAAACCTGACCCCCCTCTGCCAACCCAGCACTTGGGGAGGCCGAGGGGGAAGGACCACTTGAGGCCAGGAATTTGAGATCAACAAAGCTAGACCCCTGTCTCTACAAAATACGAAATAAAAATTTAGCCAGGGGCCATGGTGCACACCTCTAGTTCCGGCTATGGGAGACTGAGCTGGGAGGATTACTTGAGCCCAGGAGCTCCAGGCTGCAGTGAACTAATTGTGCCACTGTACTTCAGCTTGGGTGTTGGAGTGAGACTCCATTTCTAAACAGCAACTAACCAAACAATAAACGACTTCCCAAACAGTGTCAGGGTAGTAGAGGGACCAGACCAATGCTGTAGAGGTCTCTGCCAGAACTCCCTGACCCAAAGCATATCCTCCACCAGCAAGATGCCTAAGACCTTTCTCTTACAGTCACCTCATAGGCCAAGTTATCCTCAGAAAATGATTGTTTACATTTTCCTCTTGCAGGAAGAAAGGTCTAACTTATTAGAATGATACAAAGGTTTTTATAACTAGTCTTTAGCTTTTTTTTTTTTAGCTTCACTTCCAAATGCTCTTGTCCATTCTCCTCATTCCTTTTCCTGTTCAGTGTCTGCATATCAGTTTTTGCACACTTTTATTACAACACGTAATGACCTTGTATTACAGTTTTTTGTTTTAATAGCGTTTTGGTTAGCACTCTTCCTTTTAGCCATAAACTCTTTAAACGCAGAGATCTTATCTTACTAGGTTTTTGTAAAATGGGGCTTCCTTCACAGTAAGTACTTAGTAGATGTCAGTTAACTAAGGAAAATGGAAAAAGAAAATGAACTCTTCTCCAGGGAGCCATAACATTAATTCATTAATGCATATTAATTGTATAATAGTTTTTTTTTCCCCTCAGAGAAGCTAGACGATACCAAGATTCTAAGGATAAGAATGAAATTGAATGTGTAATGTTTGATTGTGTTTTTGAGAAGAGAAGAGGATTATTCAGAGAACCGGGTGCTATTCAGGAAGGCCACGTGCAGGCAGGACCCCACAGTGGTAACCTTTGGCTACTGAAGAATAGAACAAGGTTGTGTGGGCTGCAAGAATGGAAGGAGAATTCTGAGATGCAAAGTAGAAAGGCAGCCAAGGGAGACCATGTCAACCTCACAATTTTATCTTGATATGGTCCTGTTCTGCCTGAAGTTTTTCTTTTTTCTTTGCCAAGTTTTGTTTCCTCGTATGGTTGGTTAGAAAACCACAGAAGGAGGCAGACAGCTGGTGTCTGGGATTGTATGTGTTCAAATAAAGCAACTGGAGGTGGAAGGCAAGATGCCAGGACAGATGGCTTGACCCTCAAATGACCGCAGGGAGGTGGGCTTGGGCTGCCCTCTTCCACCTGGCAAGGTGTCATGTTGTGAAAAATGTGGTAAAATAGTGCCATGGAGGATGCCTTAGTTTTGGTTGAGAGCAGGAATGTAATGACACCACATACAACTGTGAACGCCAAAGTCCGATTAGTCCATGTGCAAGAAAATACTGGACTTGGAGCATACTCAGGTACATAGATTCTTACAGTGTTTTATTGTGAATTTGAAGCCCGAGGGTCAGATAAACATACTTGTTATGTGGCTTTGTGTTCAGTGGGAAGGTTAAAGGGTGAAGGCTGAACAATAGGGCACACTGAATACTGCCAGGCTGGCTTCAGATGGGGCTGAGAACAAACCCAGACTCTGAGCTTCTTCCCGTGGAATCTCTGACCTGTGGAATTCTACTACTGAGGCTTAGGGAAGGGGAAGCAGCATTCCATTGAATTGCAACCTGTAGAATCCCAGCATGATGTTGGTGGGCCATTGGAGAAATGGGATGAGGAGGAATAGCAGACTCTGGGGACACCAAGGAAATGGCCTACATTTCAATATGCTGGGTGGGTGCAGTGGTTTAAACACTGAATGATGCCAAGTAGCCATGAAAGTCATTGAACTACCATCTTGTTGGCAGTCCTGGTGGCTGTACTTTAGACGTTGCCAGATTGAGCTGTGTTATGCAGCCACTGATCTGTTGAATAATGGATTGTTTGGTCCATTATTGTAAAGCATGTCTTTATTTATTCTATTCTATTTTATCTTTTAGAGATTGTGGATAATTTTTTTAAGCCTAATATTTCAGTTCTTGCTGCAAGAGACAGTGTGGAAAGCAGCCCCATGGCTCCAGGTCCTATGACCCGGGAGGAAAGCATGCAGAGACACAGGCTTTGCTCCTAGGTTGAAGCAGAAAGCATTCTGGTGCTGAAGAAGCAGTGTGTGCTTCTCTGAGGACAAAGTGCCACCACAGTCCCTTGCATGAGTTATGCCATTCCTAGCAACTTGCTATGGAGCTCAATTGGAGATTGCCTTCTAGATAGAATGCCATAGGAAATGACCTCATGGATTAATTCATTTTCTCGTGAATCTAATTGCAAAGACTGTTTGACATTCGTTTGATAAAAGTGGACTTCAGCAGCACAGAGTTGTATCAACCTTGGTATTAGCTCTTTTGGAAAATTATTTCAACTCCTATTAAATGTGTGCTCTTTTCCCTGAGCAAAGAAAGTGCCTTGAATGGCAGCCATCTAAGACTGTATCATATGCAAACGTTACAGCAGAATTCATTAGAAATGCTACTCAGCCACAATGGTGGGATGAAGACCCAAAGGCCATTTACCTTTCTGACTTTTAGTTACTAGGCTCTCAAAAAAATAAGTCATACTTGGGATGTTTTACCACTGAGTGATTACACCCACAATTGACTAGTACTGGCCAGATAGAGCAGCTAGAACTTGACACCAAATGCTTGAGAAGGCATTCAATGTACTATTAAAAAATTATAAAGAAATGGATGCAGAGTGAATTATTATTAGGGATTATAAGATTGGAATGAAGTGTGACCACAAGAATAAGCTTTAGGGAAGAATTATACAGATCGTGTTGATGCAATGTGATAACTCTTTGATCAGATCCTCAGTATATTAGAACACACTTTTTTTGTTGTTAGAAGGCACTTTTAAAATCTCAGGGACCTTAGGCTTCAGTTTTCCAGTTGACTCCCCTATATCTGGGTAGAAACACACACACACACACACACACACACACAGAGACACACACAGCTTTGGCAGAATAAATGTTACTTTATTTAACTTAAACTTAACATATCATATTATTTAAGTGAGATAGAGACTCCCATAGACAGACATAATAGAGAAAAACAAGTAGGGAGCTCTTTGTAAGTTTCTAGCAAGATGATGTCCTTGTGAACATATCTCAGACTCAGCTGGAGATGGAGAAAAATAATTATAATAGGGTAGATTAGTAGTTATCAAACTTTAGGGTGTCAGAATCACCTGGAAGACTAGTGAAAACAGAGATTGCTGGGCCCTAACCCAGACTTTCTGACTCAGAATTTTTAATACAGAGTTTCCCGATTCTGACTTTTTTGCCTTGGAGAGAAATGCAATGTTTTCTAGCTTCCTGACTTTGCAGAATACTACACTCTCTCTACAGACCTAGAGATGTTCTATGGCCTTCATCACAAGGGATTGTGGAAGGATGACCCTGGATTCTGAGGGTGCTTGTAAGATTGCATGCTTTCTTCTCTGCATTTTTAGTATAGGTCCTGCCTCATCTTAAACTAAACACGTAATGAAGGGTAATCCTTACATAAAATATTTATAAATAAACATGCAGGTCTTTCTACATTATTGCCTGCTGATGCCTTAAATGTGGATGTCAAAAATTCCATTGCTGCAAATATAATATTAAAATTCTGAACCACACCTGTAATCCCAGCACTTTGGGAGGCCAAGGCAGGTAGATTGCTTGAGTACAGGAGTTTGAGACTAGCTTGGGCTATATGGTGAAACCTCATCTCTATAAAAAATACAAAAATTAGCCAGGAGTGGTGGCACATGCCTGTAGTCCCAGCTACCCAGGAGACTGAGGTGGGGAATTGCTTGAGCCCAGGAGGCAGAGGTTGCAGAGAGCTGTGATGGTGCCACTGCACTCCAGCCTGGGTGACAGAAAAAGACTCCATTTCAAAAAAACCCCAATATCTGATTCATAACATATAAAAATATCACTGTCTCACCTCTACAAGGTAAATAAATGAATGAGGACACCTCTGGGGAAATTGCTCCTAACAGTGAAATTTTGAGGTCTGGCAATATTTATTGGGTAGAAATATTTATTGCCAGATTGTTCTTCCAAATTTTTCTTTTCTTTTCTTTTTTTAAGATGGGGTTTCACCATGTTGGTCAGGCTGGTCTTGAACTCGCGACCTCAAGTAACCCACCCACCTTGGCCTCCAAAGTGCTTGGATTACAGGCATGAGCCACCATGCCCGGCTTGTTCCTCCAAATTTTACTAACAATTTATTTTCCCTCTACTTTTTCTTTCTGAAACTCTTGCCATATTGGAAGTAACTTAAAAAAAAAAAAAAATTTCTCAAAGTACCTTAATTAAAAAAAAGTTTGTTGACTTCTGTGTGCATTTAATAGCAGAAACTGATCTCTCCTTGTTGCTTTAATTTGAATTTATTTAATTATGAAGTCTATCTTTTTGTTATGTGTATTGGTGTGATGGTTAATATTGAGTGTCAACTTCATTGGATTGAAGGAGGCAAAGTATTGATCCTGGATATGTCTGTGAGAGTGTTGTCAAAGGAGATTAACATTTGAGTCAGTGGACTGGGGAAGGCAGATCCACCTGTAATCTGGTGAGCACCATCCAATCAGCTGCCAGTGAATATAAAGCAGGCAGGAAAATGTGAAAAAGTGAGAATGGCCTAGGCTCCCAGCCTACACATCTCTCTCCCATGCTGGATGCTTCCTGCCCTCAAACATCAGATCTGAGTTCTTCAGTTTTGAGACTCAGACTGGCTCTCCTTGCTCCTCAAGCTTGCAGACAGCCTATTGTGAGACCTTGTGATAGTGTAAGTTAATACTTAATATATTAACTCCTACATATATATATATACACACACACACTCTCTCATATATATATGTGTGTATATATGTGTATGTGTATATATATATATATATATATATATCCTATTAGTTCTGTTCCTCCAGGGAACTCTGAGTAATACCATTAGTGTTTCTTCTTTTGTAAAGTTTTTGTTTTTTGGCTTTGCTAAATTTTCTTTAGAGGTGTTTTATTTATTTATTTGTTTGAGATGAAGTCTTGCTCTGTCACCCAGGCTGGAGTGCAGTGTTGTGATCTTGGCTCACTACAACCTCCACCTCCCAGGTTCAAATGATTCTCCTGCCTCAACCTCCTGAGTTGCTAGGATTACAGGTGCCCTCCATCGCACCCGGCTAATTTTTATATTTTTAGTAGAGATGAGGTTTCACCATGATGGCCAGGCTGGTCACAAACTCCTGACATCAAGTGATCCATCCACGTCGGCCTCCCAAAGTGCTGGGACTATAGGTCTGAGCCACCGTGCCTGGCCTTGAGGTGTTTTATATATATTTTTTCTTTATTGAGCTCTAAGAACTTTTTCTATATTGAGGATATTAGCCCTCAGTTTGACACATAAATTGCAGTTTGCCTACCAAGTTTGTTGTTTGCCTTATAAGTTTGCTTATAGTGTTCCGTTATATAGAAGATTTATATATATTGCTGTCAATTAATCTATGTGTTCCTTCTGTGAATTCTGCTTTTGCACGCATACTTGATTTCTGGGAGCTTTTTTGCTGATATCTTTCAAGACTTCAATGTATGTTAATTTACATAATTGCCTTGTTTCCATTTGGGGGAACATTATCTCATTAAAATAACCTGTCACTTTTTCTTCTACGGTTCCTGTGTCTGTCCTTCCTAATGAAGTATGCTTTGATTTTTTTTTTTTTTTCATAAATGCCCCAAACCACTCACTACTGATCCCAGCATTATCTTGTAGTGGAGCAGTGAACAATTGCCATTCTGTGGAAGTTTGCTGTCTTAAAGTCATTTTCAGGTGATAAAAAAAAAAGAGGGAAATTAGTTTAACAGGCTGGACCTCTTTTTGTGAAGATTAGAGAGAGTCTACACATCTTTTTCTGAAAGGTGATCTTGCCTGAGAGAAATGATAATGACTAAAATAAAAGGCGTCTCTGCCATCTCCTGTGGGCCTTTAGCACATTTTAATCCTAATTAAAGAAGAAGTCCAAGGGAGCCTTTCCAGAAGGAGTTGACTATAACCCCAGCTCCATATGGAACACATTGAAGGTTACCACTGCAGCTGTTGAGCGTTATAGCATGAGCTACAAGCTTTAAATGTCTCTATACTAAGCACACATTTAAAAACGCTTTCAAGCTTGGCTGTATGGGAGTCTTTTAGTGTTTTTAATACAAGGGAGACAAGTTTTTTGTTGTTGCTGTTGGTTTTAATACCAGGAGCACCTCCCCACCTTATTCCTTTAAGCCTTGGCTATGCATTTTTATGTCTGGATATTTCATGAAACCTTTTGAGTGCCCTGGTTATAGCCCTGATACAGGACATGGGACCTGGTTTTAGGTCTTTATCTTTGGGCAGTGAGCTTCTTATTGACTGGGTGGAAATGGACATTAGTGGCTTCCAAGTCACAGCTTGCTGGGGACAGTAAGTGAAAGGTCGATGGAGATGAGCACAAACATTATTAATGTCTGACCAAGAGTAAGTTGTGCGAACATGCATTCCCAACAGAAAGATCAATATCAGGTAGGACTAGAGATCTTGTTTTTTCAAAGCTGAAATAAGATTTTGGTGTTGCCTCAGCACAAAAATATTGATATTTTAATGGTTAATCTTTTTGTCTCCCCTTACCAGTCTAACACACAATTTTGCACAATTGTAACCAATCATAGTAAAGGCCAATGCAAAAACAGGAGAAAAAGCACATGTCACTGAAATCTGAAGATAATCTCATATTCTAAATTAGCTAATAATTTCCTATTCTTACCTCCATTCCAATTGAGCTCTTGAAAACTCTGCAGTAATACATGTTAGGCACAAATCCAAAAGGAACTCGAGTGGAGAGAGTGAAGGAGCCCAAATCCTGAATGCCCTGGTTCTGCCCTGGCCTCTTAATACACTAGCAGGTTCAAAACGGAGAAAGGTTCCAAGGCCAAGGCGGGTGGATCACTTGAGGTCAGGAGTTGGAGACCAGCCTGGCCAACATGGTGAAGCCGCGTCTTTACTGTAAATACAAAAATCAGCTGGGCGTGTTGGTGTGCGCCTATAATCCCAGCTATTCTGGAGGCTGAGGCAGGAGAATCACTTAATGCTTAAACCCTGGAGGAGGAGGTTGCAGTGAAACTAAGATTGTACCACTGCACTCCAGCCTAGGTGACAGAAGGAGACTCTGTCTCTAAAACAAACAAACAACAACAACAAAAAAACAAACAGGCAAACAAAAAGCAGAGAAAGGTAGAGAGGACACCTTCAGGCAGTGGCCAGGATCAAGAGAAAAGCGTAGTTGCTGCCACCTCTTCTGGGTCCTTCGGGGAGAATATGCACACGGGAACATTTAATTGAGGCTTAATTGAGGCTTTAGGCCCTAACCCATTGTAGTTTCCCAGGTGAACTTGTCATCTGCAAAACTTCCTGACTTTTGCTCAGATGAGGCAGGCTCCAGTGGTTGGACGACGCCTTTCTTGCTAGGCCACCTGGTCGCTACGTATTCTTGGATAGGAATGGTGGTGTGAAAACCTCACGAGGACAAGATGATGTCTTCATTCTAGGTTGGAACAGTCCCAAACCACCTGGAGATGTGTTGCTATATTGAGTTATGAAGTTAAGGCTGGGGAGACATGTGAGAATGGAGGGAGAACCTCGAAGCCCAACACAGTTGTGCCTGTGGCCCAGAATACTACGTGATGCTGTCAGCTTCTACAAACTTGAAGAGCCGAGTTTACAAGAAAAGAAATTCAGAGGCCTTACAGTAACCAACGGAAAAAAGGATGGTGCTGATTAACTGGTAATTGTTTGGTAAGTTGGGGACAGGTTTTCCCAACCAGCTATCAAATAGCTAAATTAACTGCAGAGATTCTAGTCCAAAAGACTGAGATTCAATCATTGGCAAATATTTATACAGCACCAACTAAATACCAGGCACTGTTCTAGGTGTGTGGAATGTATTAGTAAACAAAGATGACCAGGATTTATGTTCTTGGGAAGTTAAATTCTTGTGAGTACAATTCATGTAAGTGAATTCTATTATATGCTAGAGGGCAATAAGTGCTATAGAAAAAAGTAGGCAGGCTGGATGGGGTGGGTCATGCCTGTAATCCCAGCACTTTGCGAGGCCGAGGCAGGTGGATCGTCTGGAGTCAGGAGTTTGAGAGCAGCATGGCCAACATGGTGAAACCCTGTCTCTACAAAAAATATGAAAAAATACCACTGGGTGTGGTGGTGGGCAACTGAATCCCAATTATTTGGGAGGCTGAGGTAGGAGAATAGTTTGAACCTGGGAGGCTGAGGTTGCAGTGAGCTGAGATCGTGCCACTGCACTCCAGCCTGGGTGACAAGAGTAAAACTCGATCTCAAAAAAATAAAAAATAAGATTAAAAAAAAGAAAAGAAAAGAAAAAAGAAAAAGGAAAGCAATTCAGGAATGCTAGCAGGTGGCAGTTTGTAGTACTAAATGGGTATTTGGGGTAGGCCTCATTAAAGAAGTAAGGTTTGAGTAACATCTTGAAGTAGGCACCAAGCACACACCTGAGGAAGAACATTCTAGGTAGAGGGAAC
The DNA here is from genome assembly GCF_048565385.1 of Saimiri boliviensis. Classification (NCBI taxonomy): domain Eukaryota; kingdom Metazoa; phylum Chordata; class Mammalia; order Primates; family Cebidae; genus Saimiri; species Saimiri boliviensis. The sequence continues at coordinate 20,233,032 of NC_133463.1, forward strand.
AGCTGATGCTAAGGTCTTTAAGTGATTTGTGCCTGGTGTGTTTGAGAAACAGCAAAGAGACCACAAAACTGGGGGAAGTTGGTAGGAAGAGGTAAGAGAGATGTTGGGAATGGGGAGTAGATCTTTGGGGTCTTTTAGGACACTGTGAAGGGTTTTTTGAAATGGGGACTTATTATAGAGATGTGAGATATGTTCTAGACAGTATGTTGAAGATAGACTATCGAGCAGGAGAATAGAAACAGGGAGGCCCGGTGCTGTGGCTCATGTCTGTAATCTCAGCACTTTGAAAGGCCAAGATGGGAGGATCCCTTGAGGCCAGGAATTTGAGACCAGCCTGAACCATAAAACCAGATCCCCTCTCTACAAATAAATTAAAAACTTAGCCGGGTGTGGTGGTACATGCCTGTAGTCCCAGCTGCTCAGGGGCTGAGGTGGGAGGATCGCTTGAACCTGGGAGGTCGAGGCTGCAGTGAGCTTTGATTATACCCTGCACTCCAGCCTGAGCAACAGAGTGAGATGCAGTCTCCAAAAACATAAAATAACACAAAATAAGGAATAGGGAGAGACCAGTTAGGAGGTTACTGGGATAATCCAGCAGGAGATTACGGTTTTTCTCATCAGAATGGTTGCAGAAGAGGTAATGAGAAGGCAGAGGAGTGATAGATTCATGATCTATTTTTGCAGATAGAATCAATATGAATTCTTAACAGATCCAATTGTGTGAAAGAAGGAAAGAGTCAAGGATACTTTAAGAATATTGTCCAGATCAAGGGGAAAAAATGGAATTCTTATCAATGAAGATGCAGAATGCTGTGCCAGGTTTGAGATAATGAAGACCAGAAGTTCAATATGGGATATATTGAGTTTGAGATGCCAGGTGGAGATGTCTATAACACAGTCATACACACAAGTCTGGAAGTAGGAAGAGGAGTCTGGTGAGAAATTTAAATGTGGGAACTGTCAGCATACAGATGATATTGAACACCATAAGATGATGGAATCTCCAAGGAAACAAATGCAGATGGAGAAGAAAAGAAGTCGAAAGATTGAGTCCCGGTTGATTGCAACATTAAAAGATAAAGGAGAAGAGGAGGAAACAGCAAAGGAGACTGAAGAGAAGCAACCAATGATGTTGAAAAGAAAGGAAGAGAATGGGATGTTCTGAAAGACAAGTGAAAAAACGTGTTTCAGAAATGAGAGTGATCAACTGCATGAAATGCTGCGAACAGGTTACATGAGATGAGAACCAGCAGCCAAAGAAAAAGTTTATTTATTTTTTTTTCTGAGACAGAGTCTTACTCTGTCTCCCAGGCTGGCATGCAGTGGTGTAATCTCAGTTCACTGCAGCCTCCATCTCCTGGGTTCAAGCAATTGTCTTGCCTCAGCCTCATGAGTAGTATGTGTCATCATACCTGGCTAATTTTTATGCTTTTAGAAGAGATGGGGTCTCACTGTGTTGGCCAGGCTGGTCTTGAACTCCTGACCTCAAATGATCTACCTGCCTTGGCCTCCCAAAGTGCTGGAATTACAGGTGTGAGCCACCATGGCTGGATGGAAAAAGAAACTTTAATGGAATCATGGGAGGCAAAAGCCTGATTGAAATGGATTCAAAGGGAACAGGCATCAGAAGCAACAGGTACTGATAATTCTTCAACAAAGTTTTGCTGCAGACAGGACCAGAACTATAGTATGCAGCTGATGGGAGAAGGTAAGTCAAGATAAAAATTATTTATGCTTAGAAAAATTATATTATATTTGTTTTCTCATTAGATGATCTAGGAGAGAGTAAAAAAATTATGGGAGAGTTATTGAATTCCTTGGATAGAACAGACAGAATGAAATGTGGTAATTAAATGAAGGAATTGCCTGAAGATAAGGGCATGACATGAGTAGATGGCATCAGTGGGCTCCCTCGCCTTCTGGCTTCCTGCTGGGTTCTGCTTCTGGAAGGTTCCCGTGGAGATCAGAAAGAGGGAACAGAATGAGATAGATATTGATCACCTTGGCTCCCTCCTTCAGTAGAGAGTAGCATTTCTCTACTAAACGCCTGGTTCTTACCAAGTGGCCTTTATCATACCCCTCTCTCCCCTGTCCCTACTGACCTAGTGCCATGCTCTCCTTTGTTATTTTGTTGTTCCTTTGTTTGCCACCATCTTTTGTAAACTCCCTAGATCCTGATCATTCCTTTGTAAGTAATTCCTTTATTAAACTCAACTGCCCAGCTTGAGTGTGGTCATCAGGTTCCCAAAGACCCCTAACACAATCAGGGGTATCTTCGTTATTTTGGGATATTTTCACAAGATACCATAGACTGGGTGGCTTAAACAAGAAACATTTGTTCCTCACATTTCTAAAGCCTGGAATTCAGAGATCAGTGTGCCCACGTGTTCAGGTTCTGGTGAGAACACTTTTCCTGGTTACAGATGGCTACCTTCTTACCGTGTTCTCCTGTGGTGGAGAGAATGAGCTAGCTCTCTGTTCTCTTTTTATAAGGGTACTAATCCCATCATGAGGACTCTACCCTCATGACTTCAGGTAAACTCCCCAAAATCCTACCTCCAAATACTATTTAGGGTCTGAACAGAAATTTAGGGAGAACACATTTGGTCTATAGTAAGAGGGTATTCTTACTTGTGCATGAAAACTTCGTTTTTCATTTAAGTTGGGAAATGGAATTGCAGAAGCAGATAATGATATGTTCACAATGCACATTATCCCGATAACTCAGCCTTCTGGCTGGTGATCTGTCACCCTGGACTATTTGAATGTGAGTGGCTTGAACCACCTATTGGCTTGCTGATCCCCATACTGATTTTCCTCTCACTGTGCCATCTGAGTATGTAATGGGAACGCCATCCTTTATCAGACAGATCCTGGATCACTCCCTGAATCTACTGAGTCAGAACCTATGAGGACAAGGCCCAGTTTAACCAACCCTCTTGATGCTTTTGATCGATGATCAGGCCTGACACATTGGGCTACTCTTGAATTCCCAGACCTTTTCAGTGGCCATATTTGGAATCCAATTTTCAGTATTGAAACTATATTATTCTTTTAAATTCCAATTAGGATTTTAAATTAAGGAAAAAATGTAAAGGAAAAAACCAGAAGTTGTTTCTTATGGCAATAGAGGATAACTTTTTTCTCATATCAAATGCTGGAAAGATGAAGTGGTGTCATAAAAGTAAGGTAGTCTGAACATTTTGTAGGGATCTGGGGGGCAGGAATTATTTCCATTCTAGGAAAGTCATGCATATTTCATTCTTCACTGTTTGAGAAAAGCTATTGTGACTGAAGTGTACATTTCTTAATCTGGAAATACAAGATTGTCAGAATAGGCTTTGGGTTCATGTGGTCAGTCATACTCTTGATTATGAAGGAGAATCTAAAGACAAAAAGTAAAGAAAATAATGTTTTAAAAGAGGTTAGCCATCTGAGCAAATTTTGTGAATATTTATAAAATATAGATGTTATTGATCTCAGATGTCATAATTGCATACTACATGACAATTTTACTATGTGTCAAATTATTAATATAATGCACACTCGATATACTTTATAATATCATTTTATTTTATTTTTTTGATATGGAGTCTCGATCTGTTGCCCAGGCTGGAGTGCAGTGGCATGATCTCAGCTCACTGCAATCTTCACCTCTGGAGTTCAAGTGATTCTCCTGCCTCAGCCTCCTGAGTAGCTGGGACTACAGGTGTGTGCCATCATGCCCGGCTAATTTTTGTATTTTTAGTAGAGCTGGGGTTTCACCATGTTGGCCAGGCTGGTCTCGAACTCCTGACTTCAGATGATCCACCTGCCTTCCAAAGTGCTGAGATTATAGGCATGAGCCACTGAGCCCGGCCTATAATGTCATTTTAAATTTATGAATATGATTCCATGTTTCTCAGCATGTATAACCAGGAAGAAATAGAGGCTTTTATTTAGGAGTGAAGACTGAGCAACACAGCCTGCAGAAGTCCTAGAAGGGACTGACACAAATATAAGCTAGTATTCTGGAGATGGGATTGGCAATGCAAACCGCGGTGAGGGAGCAGAGGAAGTGCCTTGAAGAATCAGCACCCTTAGGGGATGCATCAGAGTGCTTCTTTATGAAGCTCTAGGCTGTATCCATGGACACTCTTTCCAACCATTAGTCTCTCCAGTTATATTTTTATGCAAGATTCTGAGTGGCCAAGGCATCCTAATCACACCCATTGGGCTTCAGGATGGCAGAAAAGCAGCCCTAATTGGGGATTTCCTAGTAGTAGTGCTTGATTTGTCTCCATAGATGAATCCACCTACAGAGATGAGGAATGAATAACTTTCAACAAAAGAACTCTGCTATAAAAAGAAGATATATGAATATATGATAGGGATAATGGACTCACATGTGTTGCTTTAATATTATGCTGATTTATTAAACCATAACAACTTCTTCTTAAAACATAATATAAATAATATATGATTTCTTTAAAATGTCCATATTCCCTAACCAGACAGTAAGTTTCTTTAGAGGAGGATCTGTCTGATTCATTTTTGTTTCCTCCAGAGCATTAGCATATAGAATTTATTCAATAAATATATGTTTGGTGGTGATTAGATTAATAATCATCCTAAAACTTGATGAATTGGTAAACTATTTGAATTGAGGGGCTAGGAAAAAAGTTTCCTGGTTAAAAATGATCATGACGATAAACATTACACATTTTTTGAGGGGGAACATTCTTGATAATGTTGAGTATCTGGTAGAACACAAGGTGTTTATAAAATGTCAGAATGCATTCAAGGGGGAAGCCTCAGGAGTCATTTTGTTCAAGAGGTAAGGGGTAGACAAAGTCATAAGCCTGGATGAACTTTAGAGGGAAAGACAAAAGGAATGAAGAAAGAAAAAAAAAAATCAGACAGACTTAAGAGATAGCAATTGTAGGGTGAGTCTGGAATGCTAGAAAGAAAAGTTATAGTTACAGGCAAAAGTGTGATCCTTTGATTAGGTGAAATATCAGGGACACAAATCAGGTTAAATTGATTTTTTACTATAATTACATTTAAAATTCTGGAATTTATCAGTATGTATGAACAAACATTTATACACATCTATATAATTTGTGAGTAATGTTATTCATATTATATATTATAAAAATAACTGAGATAAAATTTTATTTGTACTTAATGCTAAAATGATTAATTTATTTTGGAGAGATCAGAACTCTGTCCATTTCCCCTACATAAAAACTAGAGAGCACTATTGCTTTTTCTGGCTTACTCTGGTCTCATAGAATATGCGTTTTCATTTTTATTTCAACAGAATATCCGTGGATAGTTAAAATTTCTGCTTCCTTATCTTTGTCAACATTTGTGTTTCCCCAGTGGTAATTTATGCAAAATCTATTTTCATTTCTTTGTTACCAGAGAAACTCTGTTAGTCAAATTCAATAACATCCTCTGCATAATTTCAGGAGGCAATTGCGGGGAGCAATTGAGGTCTATCACTTTCTTGGAGGGGAAATATTAACACCCTCACCTCCTGCTCCCAATATTAGGTGGTGGGCAGGCAGGAGTGAGTTACTCATTTTCTGAAGGAGCAGTAACTCTCTGGACCCCTCGAGTCACTTGCTAAATTACCTCTTCCACGGCCCAAAGAGTGCCTCAGAGATTTCAAGGAATGAATGCTTTAAAAGTAGGAAAATGTTAAGAAGTATCATTATATAAGTGATTTCCTTCCAATTTTATTTTAAATATGCTTATTATACATATGTATGTACAAATGTGTAGGTATGTAAGTATGTAGCTGCTATACCCTCCAGGAGCAACAATACCCTCCAGAGGTGACAACAGACACAAGTAGCAACCACATTCTCTGGTTGTGACAAACAAAAATGTCCCCTGGCATTGTGAAATGCTTCCTACCAGGCAAAATTGTCCTCATTGAGGGCCACTGGGCTAGATAGAAGCTTACATCTCACACATGGAGAGTCCAAGCTGGTGGGGTGGCTCTGCTGTGCCCTGGGAGCCCAGGGTCCTCCTTGCTTTGCAAATTGTATAATCTGCCCTCCTCGCCTGGACCCCTACATCTCACTCAAGAGTCTCAATTCTAGGAGGGCACCGACAATGGTGTACTGATAAACAGACTGTAAAAAAATGACTATGATTAGGAACATTTTTTAAAAGCCTAGATTTGTAATATTTGCAGATTCTCATGTTTTAAATGCTCCTACCATGGCTGATGTGAAACTACCAACAGTTTAACAACTGGCTTACAAAATTTCTGAATATTTACCATTTGTCCCTTTTAAGGCAGTATTAGTGGGCTGTAGCATATCACTGACAGAGAAAGGGAAGGAGAAGGTACAACTTTTTGCTGAAGGACAAAATGACATTTCGCTTCTCTTTAGCCCTACTGGCCAAAACTTAGTTCCATGTTCACCTTAGCCGCAGGGGAGGCTGAAATGCTGCGTCTATTCTCAATAGCCATGTATCCAGACAAAATACTAGGAGGAAAAGAGAGAAAGAGAGAGACAGAGAATATTTCGTGCTTGAAAATTATTAGTCTCTGCCACAATTTTATTTAAAAAATAACCAGAAAAATTAGAGTGAATTTTATCTGAGAGGACCCTAGAAATCTCAGCATCTAGAAGGTAATAAATAAGGAGAAGTAAGTCACAGACTTCCTCCAACAATCAAGAATTCTCCATGCAGATGACACCCCAGGAGTGCTGGGTGATTGTCCTTAGAATTTCTTCAGTTGAAGGTAAATGTGGCACTAGCCATTTATTCTTTCAGTTAAGTTGTTCGAAATGCATCACTATGGACTTCACCCTTTGGACCCACTAGAAAAACAAATACAGAATTTTGGAATTAGAAGAGGCTTAATAATGTTAATGATAATAATTATAACTGGCAATACTTGTAATGCTATGTGCCAGTCACTGTCTAAACGCTTCACATGTTTTTATGCTCCTTTAATCTTCACTACAAAAGCCCTGTGCTGTAGGCACTATTATTATCCTTATTTATTTATTTATTTTTTGAGACAGGGTCTCACTCTGTCACCCAGGCTGGAGTGCAGGGTCGCAATCATAGCTCACTGCAGCCTCAACCCACCTCAGCCTCCTGAGTAGCTGGGGTACAGGAGCATACCATCACTATCCTTATTTTTAGATGAGGAAATTGAGGCACAGATAGGTTAAGTTACTTACTCAAGGACACACAGTAAGTAAGAAGCGGGGCCAGGAAGTAGAGATTGTCTTTTCTAGTCCTCTCTGTACATGCGTCCTCATTTCCTTGTATATATCCCCCTGTATGAAGGAGTTAGAAGGGTAAAAATGATATATCTCACCTTCTTTTGAAGTTGCAGTCCTAGGTGGACCCTGGTTTCAAATCACGTCCATGGATGTGAAGTTTTGGTGGTGGCAGCATTAGCAATAGAAGCAGTGATTTCCTGAGCACATCTAAGGTGATGTGACCTTAAAACCAACTATCCAGTGGCAGCAATTTCAGACCTTTCAGACTGTGTTAAGAATGATAATTTCTGTATTAATCCCATTTTACTTTAAATTCCTAGTGTGGCACAGAACTCTACGGGTGACAAAATTGAGGCTGAAATGGAAGAAACAGCTATTACCAGGTCATAAAAACCTAGGCCTAGAGTTAGACTGTTTCAGCCTGGGAAGGGTTTCATGGTAGTGGAAGATTGATTTTCAACTCAGGGTTGTCACTTAACGGTTCTGGCAGCGGAACAGGCTTTTAAATTTTTCCTCATTTGTAAGATGAAAATAACATTTTCCTCTTACGATTGCTGTGAAGGATGGATCGAGAAATATGGGTTGATGCTAATGGCAGATCCAAAACAATTGCCACTTAAACAAGACGAAAGTTTATTTCTTTGTAATTCAAAAGTCCTGATGTGCAGTTCTGGCTTGGTATGGTGGGTCTACCTTCCTCAGAGCCCAGGTTCCTATCTTGTTGCTTGACAGTTTTTAACATTCAGCTTCCCTTTGGGGCCTATGATGAATATTTCTAAATTCAAGCCATTGGGAACTGGATGAGGGGAAGTGAGTGGCATGGCTTTTCCTTTAAGGGCCAGACCTGGAGCTGTACACTTCATTTCCATTCATGTTCCTGTGTCTAGAAGTTAGCCAGGTTCCCATACTTTTGCTGCAAGTGCAGTCTTAAAAACATAACCTTCATCTGGGCAGTTATGACTTCAGTTAAAAATACTTGTTATTTTATTAATACTATATAAAAAGGATATTGAATATTAGAGACAACTGAAGTCCCTGCCACAGATGTGATGACAAAGCCCTTGGTAGATGAACAATGCTAATGCATTACTACTGACACCCTCCATCTAATTGGCTTAGGGTCTTTTATCTCCTACACACAATATTATTTTAGACTTTGATTGGAAAGCAAAACATTTTGGGATCATGTTACTTGAAAATTTTAGGAAGTAGTATCTGTCTCTGAATCAAGCTTCAATGTGAAATAGATCCTGAACCAAATCCCTAGAGAAAGTATCTCTGTATTTATAAAAGGATTTTTTGTTCCTATATTCCCTTGTAAAAAAGCAGTAATGCATAATGACATTTAGAAACCTTATCAGGGTATCGCATACCCTCCAAGCTCTGTGGCATTTCAAGTGGCATGTTTACTTTTGCAGAAATACATTCGAGTCCTTAATGCTGCTGTTGTCTGCAACATTCTTCTAATTATTCTTCACAAGCAATGAATTGCAGAGTTAGCAATTTACCTGTTGGGTAGAACATGGTTAATATGGTGAGTGACTCGTTTACGTATACAAGGGGATCTTTTAAAATCTCACGATGTTAATTTTAATAGGTAAGAAGAGGTAAACCATAGGATTTGAAATGATTTGGCCCTTGGAAAAATTGTGTAGTGAGTAAGCTGTTTTTTAACATTTGCCCACATTGTTTTTAGGTTTTCTTCTTCCTTCTCTTGTCAGTGGCCAGCACCATTAAGTTTCTGCTCCATTGAATAATGCATCTCAACTCTGTCTTGCTGGCAGAGATGAGTACCTATTACTACTATCACTTTGTGGATGAAGGAACCCCTTATGACAAAGAAATGGAACCTAGGCATGGTGAGGTGGCTCACGTCTGTAATCCCAGGACTTTGGGAGGCTGAGGTGGGTGAATCATGAGGTGAGGAGTTCAAGACCAGCCTGGCCAACATGGTGAAACCATTCTCTACTAAAAATACAAAAATTAGCTGGACGTGGTTAGTGTGTGCCTGTAGTCCCAGCTACTCAGGAGGCTGAGGCAGGAGAATTGCTTGAGTCTGGGAGGTGGAGGTTGCAGTGAGCTGAGTTCGTGCCACTGCACTCCAGCCTGGGTGACAGAGCAAAACTCTATCTCAAAAAAAGAAAGAAAGAAAATAGAACCTCAATGCCTGGGGCAAGAGTACCAGAAATATTTGGAAGAGGAGACTTTTCTTTGTACCCCTACATTCCTACAATGTTAGCGGCTGATTCCCCATATACAAAAGTGGGCATTGGTTAGATTTGTTGGAAATGAAGCATTTCCATATTTGGCAAAATCAGCACATGTTATGAGAATAAGGAAGGAGGCAAGGGTTACCTGGCCTTGAGACTATTAAAATTACTGAGACGATTAGAATGTTTTGTGAAGTTTGGAGTGGGCTTTGAGTTATAATTATTAATGCTGTTATTCTTGATGAGTACAGATAGAAGAATAGGCATATTTCTCTGAGAATTCTTGTTTATGCAATTGGTTACACCACATGATACTGTTTGAAGTTTGGAGTGGGCTTTGAGTTATAATTATTAATACTGTTATTCTTGATGAGTATAGATAAAAGAATAGCCACACCTCTCTGAGAATTTTTATTTACCTCATTGATTACACCACACGGAGCTGTTTGAAGTGGCTCTACCTGGAAAAATGGTGCATGTCACAAAAGGAGATGTTTAAATTTCTTCCCTCCTTCCCACATGGCTTAGCTTCCTTTAAGTGGGTTCAGGGGTGACTTCTTTTGTTCCGATAATTGAAGCAATATCTGAAAAATTGAGACTTAACAGCAGATAACACTTCTGGGGAGTTTTGGAATCCCTCAGCTGCATCTTTGACCACACAAGTCATTTCAATTTTTTTGCTTTAGATTTTATGTATTTTATTTAAAAATGCATATTATTTATTTATTAACTTTTATTTTAAGTTTGGGGTACATGTGCAGGCTTGTTATATAGGCAAACTTGTGTCATGGGGGTTTGTTGTACAGATTATTTTGTCAGCCAGATATTAAGCCTAGTAGCCATTTGTTAGTTTTTCCTGATCCTCTCCTTCTTCCCACTCTTCGCCATCTGATAGGCCCCAGTGTGTATTGTTCCCCTCTAGGGGTCCATGTGTTATCATCATTTAGCTTCCACTTAAAAGCGAGAACTTTTGGTATTTGGTTTTCTGTCCCTGCATTAGTTTGTTAAGGCTAATGGCCTCCAACTTCATACACATCCCTGCTAAGGACATGATTCATTATTTTTTTGTGGCTGCATAGTATTCCATGGTATACATATACCACGTTTTCTTTATCCAGTCTATCACTGATAGGCATTTAGGTTGATTCCACGTCTTTACTATTGTGAATAGTGCTGCAGTGAACATATGCATACATTTATCTTTATGACAGAAAGACTTATTTCTTTGGGTATATACCAGGTAATGAGATTACTGAGTCGAATGGTATTTCTGTCTTTAAGTCTCTGAGGAATCACCACGTTGCCTTTCACAATGGTTGAAGTAATTTACACTGGAAACTGAAAATGTTGTTAAGTATTAAAAATCATAAAATATTTTCTTGCTAAAAATTATATATAGCTATGTCTTATTATCTCATATTGTAGCTCCAGTAGTTCAACTTTTTTCCCAGGGAAGGTAGTGATGGAGAAGATGTGTTAATAGAAGAAAGGCTCAGCCAGGCGCTATGACTCATGTCTATAATCCTAACACTTTGAGAGTCCAAGGTGGGTGGATTGCTTGACTCCAGGAGTTCAAGACCAGCCTAGGCAAGATGGTGAAACCCTTTTCTACAAAAAACACAGACAAATTAGTTGAGTGTGGTGACACATGCCTACAGTCCCAGATGCTTGGGAGGCTGAAGTGGGAGAGTTGCTTGAGATTGAGAGGTCAAGGCTGCGGTGAGCTGTGATTGCAATACTGTACTCCAGCCTAGTGAGACCCCATTTTGTTAAAAAAAAAAAGAAAGAAAAGCTCAAGACGTTTTAAAATTGTGCAAAAATTGGAAAAAATGGACTGTAAGAAAAAAATCATCTAACGGTGGAGCTTGAAGCTTTCTTACATTCAATTGGCCATCACATTTGGCTTTGTAACTTGCAACACTGAAAAAGAAGCTAAAATTAGTAGTTCACATTTAACAAGGAACAGGCAAGAATGCTCACACTTGCCTCTTTAAGTCAGCGCAGCACTGGAAGTCATATTGAGAGCAATTAGACAAAAGGAAGAAATAAAAGGCATCCAAATTGAAAAAGAAGACGTTAACTTGTCCCTGTTCACAGATGACACAATCTTATATAGAGGAAGCTCTAAAAAGTCCACCAAAAAACTGTTAGAACTAATAAACAAATTTAGTACATTTGCAGGGTATAAAATGAATATAGAAAACCCAGTAGTGTTTCTAGCCAAGAGGGAAATCAAGAAAACAATCCCATTTACAATAGCTACTAAAAAATAAGATACTTAGGAATACATTTCCCTCAAGAGGTGAAAGACCTGTACACTGAAAATGATAAAACACGGATGAAAGAAACTGAAAAACACACACAAAAAATGGTAAGACATCCCATAATTATAAATTGAAAGAAGTAATATTACTAAATTGTCCCTGCTACCCAAAGTGACCTAGAGATTAAATCTCCATCAAAATTCTAATGACACTTTTCATAGAAACAGGAAAAAAAAAACTATCCTAAAAGTTGTATGAAATCACAAAAGATGCCAAATAGTCAAAACAATCTTGTGCAAAAAGAACTAAGCTGGAGGCATCCTATTACCTGACTTCGTAGTATACTACAAAGTGATAGCAATAAAAATAACGTGGTATTGGCATAAAAACAGACACAAGGACCAATAGAACAGAATAGAGAACCCTGAAATAAATTCACAAACTTTTGGTCAATTGATTTTTAACAAAAGTGGCAAGAACATGTAATAGGGAAAGACACTCTTTTTAATAAACGGCATTGGGAAAGCTGGATATCCACATGTAGAAGAATGAAATTAGATCCCTGTCTCTCAAGGTACACAAAAGTCAATTAGAAGTGAATAAAAGACTTAAATATAAGAGCTGAAACTATAAAACTACTAGAAGAAAACAGAAAGAAAATGCCATTACATTGGCCTGGGCAGTGATTTTTTTTTGTATGTGACCCCAAAAGCATAGACAACAAAAGCAAAAAAAAAAAAAAAAAAAAAAAAAAAAGAGAAAAGCTCTGCACAGTAGAGGAAACTCTAAGGAATGGGAGAAAATATTTGCAAACCATACATTGAGCAAGGGGTTAATATTGAAAATATATAAGGAACACAATAACAAGAGAACAAGTAACTCAATTAACTTAAAACATGGTATCACCTCACACCTGCTAGAATGGCGATTGTCAAAAGGGTAAAATATAACAAGTGTTGACAAAGATGTGGAGAAAAGGTACATTGTTGGTGGGAATGTAAATTAGTACAGCCATTATGGAAAGGAGTAGAGGGGTTCCTCAGAAAATTAAAAATAGAACTATCGTATGATTCAGCAATCCCACTACTAGGCATTTTTCCAAAGGAAGTGAAATCAGTATGTCAAAGATTTATCTGCATTCACCTATTCACTGCAGCATTATTCACAATAGCAAAGATATAAAATCAGTCTAAGTATCCATCAAGGGATGAATGGATAAAGAAAATGTGGTGTGTGTAAACAATGGAATACTATTTAGCCTTAAAAAAGAAAGGAATGCTGTCCTTTGCCATAACATGAATGAGCACAGAAGATTATGTTAAGTAAAACAAGCCAGGCACAGAAAGACAAATACTGCATGATCTTACTTGTATGTGAAATCTAAAAAAGTGGAACTCAGAAGTAGAGAGTAGGCCAGGCATAGTGGCTCACGCCTATAATCTCAGCACTTTGGGAGGCCAGGGTGGGCGGATCAGAGGTCAGGAGATCAAGACCATCATGGCCAACATGGTGAAACTCTGTCTCTACTAAAAATACAAAAGTTAGCTGGGAGTGGTGGTGGGTGCCTATAGTCCTAGCTACTCAGGAGGCTGAGGCAGAGGTTGCAGTAAGCTGAGATCACACCACTGCACTCCAGCCTGGTGACAGTGAGACTCCATCTCAAAAAAAAAAAAAAAAGAAAGTAGAGAGTAGAGTGGTGATTACCAGGAGCTGGTGAGGTGAGGGGAGTGGGAGTTGGGGAGATAGTGGACAAAGAACACAAAATTGCAATTAGAAGGAATAGGTTCCAGAGAGCTATTGTACAATATGATGACTGTGGTTAACAGATTGCATCCTTGGAAACTGCTAAGCGAATAGATTTCGTGCTTTCACCACAAAAAATAAGTGTGTGAAGTAACGCATATGTTAATTAGCTAGATTTAGCTGCTCCATACTGTATACGTATTTTAAAACATCACTTTGTACTTGATAAATAGATGCAATTTTTGTTAATTAAAATAGATACAAAAGTGAATTTTGTTAATTAAAATAAATACGTAAGTGAATAAATAAATACGAAATTTGGAAATAAACCAAAAAAGATAAAATTCACATTCGTAGCCAGATCCCCAGATGAAAAGTCAGTTCCTAAAAATCAACCAATGAAACAAATGAACGCAGAGAAAAGTTGATGACTAGAAGCTCTGGCAAACTCTGACTTCAAACATGCTGACAAGCAGTTTCTGTCTAGAAAAAGAGAAAAGCTTGAATTTGGACTGGGGGTTTTTTTGTGTGTGTGGACAAAAATAAATAGACTCTTTGGTTACAGAAATATAAATAATCTGCTCTACTATTCTTAGGGAAAATTGTAAAGTGGTTTGAATGCAGATGTTTTAGGGTAAAAACCTAGAAGTTCTTTTTGTAATATGAATTCCTTTTGTTTTGGCCAGAGTGCCATTCTTGCAGACTTTAGTTTTTTGGGGGAAATATTGTTTTTTATTGCAAACATGTAGTCTGTATGCAGGATTTGACTTGTTTTCGTGGAATCGTGTGTGTAGCAGTCACCCACGTGGAGGCGAGGCTGAATGCAGGAAGGAACTTCAGCTCAAGCTGGAGGAAATAACGCTGAGAATCTCCTGCATGGACTTCACCTGGATTAGGTTCTAGATTATCCTCCACAATAAGAATTATCCAGCCCAAAATGTCAATAGTGCCGAGGTTGAGAAGCTCTGTTACAGATGAAGAAATTTGGCCTAGATAAGCTATATAATGTGGCCAAGTTTCCAAAGCCAGCAAGTGGCTGAGCAGCACTCTGCATAGAGGGGTGTCTGGATCAAGAGCCTTCTTCATCCAGTCTGTGAAACAGGCCCTCAGAGCACCTAGGTTATGATAACACAACCAGGCATAGCCTTTTTTTTCCTGTACACTGAGCACTCTTCTTTAGTTTTACCCTGCTAAAATGGAGTTCAGCTGTGGTAACGAACATAAAGAGCCTGGCTTTTCTTTTTCAATACAACTTTATCTAAGCATTGAAATTGGGCTCATTTTGCCTTTATTTTTGGCCCAAGATTGGGATGTCTTTAGTAAATGATTTTCTGATTAGCTCTGTCTCATATAGAGCAAGTGCATTGTGTTCTAGAACGTCTTCAGTCATTGCGGAATTGCCAGTGCTTTATCCTAAGTGTCTGTCATTGCCGCTTGTCACTCTTTCTATCAACTCTTTCTCTCACTAATTTTTATTCTAGAGATTTCCTTTGGCCCCGTAAATATTGCTTTGAAGTGATTAAAATAACCTAGGAGGGGATGGGATAAACTTGAGGAGGCAAGATTCAGATTCTATTGTATCTTACATGTAATAGATTCTATTGTATAATAGATTGGACAAGTTAGAGACATGGGCAGAAACAAATAGGTCTGCACCTAAAGCAAAAGAAAAATTAAGCAAATATGAGTAGCAGCTGCCGCTATTAATGATGTGTGGTCATATTTAGAAATTCACTTTTGCAAAATTTTTCATCTGCAAAACAATTTGATGTGATTTATACAAACACTTTGGAGAATTTATATATGTGGAAAGGGATTTAATGTATCCATCTGAAGACATTTCACTGGATGTATTGTCTTCTTGACCTTGCATTTCTCATCATCTCTTACTTGGATTACTCCCAATAGTCTCTTAACTGGCTTCTTGGCCACTAATGAAATAAATGTCCCTGGCAATTTTTTTTCCACATTACTATCAGAGTATACTTTCTAAAATTTAAATCTGACCATGCCATTATCCTGCTTAAGATTTTTCAACTGTTTCTATTACTTTCCAAAGTAGTTGTGAAAGCACCTAAGACCCTTCACATCTGGCACCTGCCCACCCTGGAAGCTCCCCCTTCCTCTATAGCAGGCATCCCCAAACTACGGCCCGCGGGCCGCATGCGGCCCCCCTGAGGCCACTTATCTGGCCCCCGCCAAACTTCAGGAAGGGGCACCTCTTTCGTTGGTGGTCAGTGAGAGGAGCACAGTATGTGGCAGCCCTCCAACGGTCTGAGGGACAGTGAACTGGCCCCCTGTGTAAAAAGTTTGTGGATGCCTGCTCTATAGGCTGCCCAGCCTCAGGCCAAATGATTGTACCTGCAAGCCAGCCACCTGATTGTATCTGCATTCGAGAAAGCCTTGTTGTAGCTGGTGTACTCAGTAGATTCAGTTATATTTTTTTTCCTCCATCTTTAAAGATTAAAAAAACTTAATTGACACATGGTAATTGTACATATTTATGGAGTACAATGTGATGTCTCCATGTAGTCTATGCTGTATAATAATCAATTCAAGGTAGTTTGCTTGTCCACTGCCTCATATGCTTATCATTTGTTTGTATTGAGAATATTCAAAAGTGTCTGACAACAAAGGATAGAGAAAATGTGGACTATATACACAATGGAATGCCATTCATTCATCTGTTAAGACACAGTAATGCCGCTTCTCTGAAGTTTCCCTGCTTGCAGTTACATGCTCCTTCTGTGTTCTCACAGTATCCTCTTTGTGCCTTTCCTGCAACACTTACCTGTACTCTACTTTAATGATCTATCTACTCATCTGACTTCCCCAATAAATGTCAGACTCCCACTTAGCAGGACCTTATTATGTTCATGTCTGAATTTATCACATATTACATACTTTCTGGTATGTTCAGTGAGTATTTTTAGGGCAAGAGATTGAACAAGTGAAAACATGTTGAATATATAAAAATTACACCAAAGTCAAGTTTAATCACTTTCAAGAGCTCCTCTTGATTAACTTAGTCTTTTTTGTTAAAGCATTCTGTAAAGGAGGTTTATCTCAAAGTTTGGTTGTGGTATACTTAAAATGTAATTGAAATTTTATAATTTCAATTATATAAAATTATGTAATTTTATAATTATAATTTTATTATAAATTAAACAGATCATTTCCTATGTTCATTTTTGTGAGTGTGGGGGGAATATTTTAGAAGTGCATTCAAAATAAACAGTGTGACTTGAAGCACTGTATGACTTCAAAATTTCATTAGACAACCAGCACATTTTTATTTTCCAATAATCTGATGGTGAATTACTGCTAGAACAACATTTTAAAATACCGCTTCTTAAAATGTCTTTTACTACCTGGGAAAAGGCTATTGAATGATTAATACTGAATGATTTAATACTTTATATGTACATTTAAGAGGACTAAATTGAACTTAACTTCAGTCACGCTTTTTTTTTTTTCTGAGACAGAGTTTCGCTCTTGTCACCCAGGCTGGAGTGTAGTGGCACGACCTCAGCTCACTGCAACCTCTGCCTCCCAGGTTCGAGCGATTCTCCTGCCTTAGTCTCCCAAGTAGCTGGGATTACAAGTGCCTGCCACCACACCTGGCTAATTTTTGTATTAGTAGAGACAGGGTTTCACCATGTTTACCAGGCTAGTCTTGAATTCCTGACCTCAGGTGATCTGCCTGCCTCAGCCTCCCAAAGTGCTGGGATTACAGGCATGAGCCACTGTGCCCGGCCAGTTCATGCTTTGTTGAAAGGAAAAAAAAAATAACTTTTTTTCCTGGAAATGCCTTTCTGGTTATTTTCTTTTTTATCTAATTAGTTACCTAAAAGAGTCCTGTTAATTTGGTTAGTATTTATCATAAATACTTGCCCTGAAAAAAATCACATGCATTAAATTTCCAGTTTCTTATGGATTGTTTGTCATACAATGTCCAGCAGAGAAAAATGGTAAAGATAATTATCTAGGAGGAACAGCCCTAGCCCTAGACTGAAGTCCTATTTTATTTTTTTGAGACAGGCTCTCACTCTGTCACCAAGGCTGGAGAGCAGCGGCACGATCACAGCTCACCACAGCCTCAATCTTCAAGGTTCAGGTGGTCCTCCCACCTCAGCCTCTTAAGTAGCTGGGACTACAGGCATGTGCCACTATGCCTGGCTAACTATGTATTTTTTGTAGAGATGGAGTTTTGCCATGTTGCCCAGGCTGGTCTAGAACTCCTGGAGTCAAGTGACCCTTTCATGTTGGTCTCCCAAAGTGCTGGGACTACAGGGGTGAACCACCATGTTCAGCCAAGAGGTATTACTTTAAAACAACAAAAATGTGGTGTTCAAATACTAAAATGGAGGTGTTAAGAAACCAAGTAGACAACAAAAGACAGGAAAAATTTCACCAAACCAAATTCTGAGTAAAGCAGGTCAGAATCATGGTGTGTCAGAAGTCATCTTGCTGTTAACAGAAACTTACACATCCAGGGCTTACCAGAAAATGGGAACCTCTAAGTTTTACTCTAGACTTTACCGTTGATCTGTGACTGTCATTTGTTAATGAGAAAAAATAGTTGTTGTTTGCTTACCTAGGAGTGTCAAGGCAGCACTTAAGGAAGGTATTTGAGCTTCTTCTAATAAGAAATGCACTTGAGGTACAAAATTATTTCTCTAACACAGCGAAATTAGTTAGAAGTAGTAGTAGTCTCCAGGTCAGGCATGGTGGCTCAGGCCTGTAATCCCAGCACTTTGGTCAGCCAAGGCAGGAGGATCACTTGAGGTCAGGAGTTTGAGACCAGCCTGGTGAACATGGTGAAACCCCATCTTTACCAAAAATACAAAAGTTAGCCAGGCATGGTGGAATGCTGCCTGTAATCCCAGCTATTAGGGAGGCTGTGGCAGGAGAATCGCTTAAACCCAGGAGGTGGAGGTTGCAGTGAGCTGAGATCTCCTCACTCCACTCCAGCCCGGGAGATGGAGCAAGGCTCTGTCTCAAAAAAAAAAAAAAAAAAAAAAAAAAAAAAAAGAAAGAAAAAATATTAGCTGGGTATGGTGGCGCACACCTGTAATCCCAGCTACTTGTGGGGTGAGGTGGGATTGCTTGAACCTGGAAGACAGCAGAGGTTGCAGCGAGTCACCACTACCACTGCACCCCAGCCTGGGAGTGAAACCATATAATAATAATAATAATAATAATAATAATAACAATAAATAAAAATAGGAGTAGGTCCAGATCCACGAATGAGAGGGGTGTAAATTTTTAAAACAGCAGCACTATGGCAAGGTATAGAGCGAGTTAAGCTCTGGGGGAAATTAACAAGGTACTTTACCTTAACATGAGGGAATTTATTTTATTTTATTTTGATGGATTTAGGGGGTACAAGTGCAGATTTCTTACATTCTTACATGCATATATTGCATCATGATGAAATCTGGGTTCTCACCATTGCATGAATACAGAACACTGTACCCAATAGGCAATTTTTCATCTCTCACCTCCCTCCCACTTTTTGGAGTCTCCAACATCTATTATTCCACTTGAAATTTGTTAATTTAAATGCAAAACTGTTTTTGAAAAAAAGATTTGAAGATTATTGTTTAGCATCTGCAGAGCATTTTTAAAGTTTATGTCAAAGATTAAATATTGGTGAAACCTCGTCTCTACTAAAAATACAAAAATTAGCTGAGCATGGTGGCACACACCTGTAATACCAGCTACTCAGGAGGCTGAGGTAGGAGAATTGCCTGAACCTGAGAGGCGGAGGTTGCAGT
Organism: Saimiri boliviensis; assembly: GCF_048565385.1. Classification (NCBI taxonomy): domain Eukaryota; kingdom Metazoa; phylum Chordata; class Mammalia; order Primates; family Cebidae; genus Saimiri; species Saimiri boliviensis. The sequence continues at coordinate 20,252,267 of NC_133463.1, forward strand.
GAGCCAAGATCGTGCCACCGCACTACAGCCTGGGCGACAGAATGAGACTTCGTCTCAAAAAAAAAAAAAAAAAAAAAAAATTAAATACCACACCTAAAAGAAAGCTTAGGTAAAGGTTACTTAAAACAATTTTCAGAAGTTATGTCTGTCAGGAGTCCACTGGAGGGCAGTATATAGTAAGAATTATGGCTGGTTGCCTGAACTATTGATTTGTTTCAGAACATAAGCCGAATATCACATTACAGCTTAATCTTTAAAAGTGACATACAGATCTACTGTCTGTTTTAAAGTTTAAAAAGATTTCCTGCATTTAGTATCTGGATAAGTCTATGTGTTTCCATTTGCTGTGAGGCATGATGGAGCTGATTATATGTTGAAAGTGTTTCTGTCTTACTGACAAAATCAAAAAGTGTGAATTCAAGTTTCTGCACTTGGTTGAACAGTGATGCATTTCAATCTGGCTAGACTTTAATTTATACTCTATTTCCCCAAGGAAATAAACCAGGTTTCCAGAGAGAGCTGTCATTAATTGAAGTTAGATGGCACTGCCTCACATTCCTTAACCACAGAACATTGGATGCGACGTTCTGGATCACATCAGCTGCCAGTGCAGCCCTCTCACACGCACCAAATAAAATATATTTGTTTTGATGTCTGACTATTAACGAACATCTGCGAGATACAGCCTGGAATTCAACTTGTTCAGTCAACAGTGGAAGGAAATTCTACCTTTGATTATAAACAATAATTTTTTTGCTTACAATAATGGTTGTTTTCTCTCCTAAATTTCCTTCCTTCGTCCATCCATCCATCTATTCATGCATCTGTCCATTAATTTGTTCAATATTTATCATTGGCCAATGATGTATGCATTGTGCAAGCTCTGAAGTTAAAAAGTGAGTGTGAAATTTCAATTCAGAGATATGGAATAAGAAATAAACTGTCTTCAGAATGTCAGGACTTGATGAGCCTAAGTTGTTTTTCAAATAATAACAATGGGGCACTTGTTATGAACTTTACGTAACAATCCTGTGATGTAGTCTCCATCACCACCATAATTCCCATTTATTATTGAGTGGATTAAGACAAAAAGGTCATGTCATGTACACAGTATAAATAGTAGAGCCAAAGTTTGAGACTCACGCCAGACCTCATGCTCCAGACTACTAACCAAGCTCTTGAGGAGCAGTGGTTTCAGGTGAAGCAAATATTAGTTGAGAAAACAAATAATTTAAGGATGACTTTGTTTTTCTGAAAGATACGATGTACTAGACAATTAAAGAAATGCTTTATTCAGGCTATTGCACCAGGGAGAATGTTTGGTAATGAACACCTCACAGAAGAGAGAAACGTCTTTGAATTTGATAAAACAAGGGAGTCATTGAGGAAAGGAGGAAGTAGGTCCTATCTCTAACCCTACAAGCATGGGGTGGTCCTCTGCTATTAGTTGGCCATTCCTTAGAACATAAAAAAGTCACAAAAGGGTGGAAGAATTTCTCGAACCTGTCACTACTTTCCAGGAGTGCAGGACTCACATAAAGTTAAATGTTGTCAGTGTCCACTTTTGTTCAAAGCAATGAATATCATTCCTCACTCTACAACTCAGCGGCAATCATAAACCTCCTGAGTAGGACCAAGCAATATCTAGGAAATAGTCTCTCAAGGACTCTTATTGGTGGTGTTTCTGTAAAATCAGATGAACTGTCTGTTTAGCAATGGTGCAGTCTGTCATTTCGGAGTGCTGGAGATTAGGCATCTACAAATAGAGATGCCCAAAGTGAGAAAGAAAAATATTAATGCAAAAGTTGATTAAAATCAAGAGCCAGGAGTTCAACTCTGAGAGTGACTAAGCCAGTAGATTCAAAACATTGTTGGAGGAAAATCTTTTGTGTATGCAGGACTGCTCCTGGAGTTTCTTGAAGCTCTGGAGCAGGAGGTCAGTGCTCTTGTTGATGCTGTTTGTGATCACAGTGTCTCTCTTGTAAGCACGTGCATCACCCAAGTATTTCATCACGCTTGAATGGCCCAAACAGACTCTCCGTTGGCGTCCAGGGAGAAATCCAGCTCATGCATGATCAGCGGCAGTAGTGAATCCTTTGAGGTTTATATCAAGTCTTCAGGCTTCAGCTGGTGGGGCTTCCTCAGATTCTGGGAAAAAGGCCAGCTGCCAGGCAACCTTGAGTCCCAACAGGGATATGGGCAGTAATTTAGGCAGACTAAATAGATAATAAGAATACCTTTTATCTCCTCTTTCTAGAGTAGGCCAATAAACCAAGAAAATTTTATCATTTTTATAGAGACAAGATCAAAGTCTATTTTTGTGCCATTATAGTATTTGATTTAAAATATTCTTGAGAAAACCTTATAAGTAAATGTATTGTGGTAGGCAGGGTGATGCCCCTCTCCTACCCTGGATGCTGTCCATGTTCAAATCTTTGGAACCTACAAACATGTTATGTTACACAGCATGGGAGAATTAAGATCGCTCATGGAATTAAGGTTGCCAACCATCTGATCTTAAAGTAACAAAATTGTCCTGTATTATTTAGTGGAACCGATGTAATGACAATGGTCATCTAAATGTGGAAGGTGGGAGGTGGGGACAGAAGAATCAGTGTCACAGTAATGCAACATGAGAAAGACTTGACTGATTATTGCTGACTCTGAAGGTGGGAGAAGTCCATAAACTGAGAAATTCGGGCAATCTCTGCAATCCTGGAAATAGTAGGAAATGAATTATCTTCTAGAGCCTCCAGGGATGCAGCCTACTGATATCTTGATTTTAGCCTAGTGAGGCCCACTTTGGACTTGCAACCTCCAGAATCATAATAAATTTGAGTTATTTTCAGCAACTAGGTTTTTCGTAATTTGTTTCAGGAGAAATCGAAAACTAATACACCCAACAAACTTCAGTCAGCTTTGATCATGACAAAAAAAAAAAAAAAAAAAAAAAAATCCCTTTTCTCAAACGTTCCACAGCTTTCCATATTCATTCAGGTTTTGTTCTGCATTTTCTCCTTCTCATTTTGGAACAACCAGTCATTTTACTTGAGGACAAAACTACTCTCATTTCCTTAACACGAATTCATCCCTTATACTACAACTTCTCAAAGTAGCAAAAATGAACCTTCTCTTTAACAGATCCAAATGCATACCCTCTCTGTATCACAAAATAAGAGATAAAAATACATAAACAGGCCGGGCGCGGTGGCTCAAGCCTGTAATCCCAGCACTTTGGGAGGCCGAGGCGGGTGGATCACGAGGTCAAGATATCGAGACCATCCTGGTCAACATGGTGAAACCCCGTCTCTACTAAAGATACAAAAATTAGCTGGGCATGGTGGCGCACGCCTGTAGTCCCAGCTACTAGGGAGGCTGAGGCAGGAGAATTGCTTGAACCCAGGGGGCGGAGGTTGCGGTGAGCCGAGATCATGCCATTGCACTCCAGCCTGGGTAACAAGAGTGAAACCCCGTCTCAAAAAAAAAAAAAAAAAAAAAAATACATAAACAGTGCTTAGTAACTAACATTTCCGCATTTTATCTTAAAAATGACCTAGAAATCTAGTGAATACTGATTGATTAACTCAACGTAATATCATTACAAAATTTAGTTACCTAAAAATCTTGGAAATTATCTTCAAGTTGACATACCACAAAACGTAAAAGCTATTTGTAATAAAGAGACTGCCTACACTGATATTTGACTGCTGACAGCTTTCTTTCTTTCTTTCTTTCTTTTTTTTTTTTTTTTTATTATTATTCTGTCATCCACTGGAGTGTAGTGGCACAGTCTCGGCTCACTGCAACCTCTGCCTCCTGGGTTCAAGCAATTCTCCTGCCTCAGCCTCCTCAGTAGCTGGGATTACAGGCACCCGCCACCACACCCGGCTAATTTTTGTATTTTTAGTAGAGATGGAGTGTCACCATGTTGGCCAGGCTTGTCGTGAACTCTGGACCTCAAGTGATCCACCCACCTTGGCCTCCCAAAGTGCTGGGATTACAGGGAAGAGCTACTGCACCAGGCCATCTGACAGCTTTTAAACCTCACCTCTGCCTCTTCTTCTGTCCCACGTGTGCACAAACTAAGGAGAAAGCTTATGTTCTTCCTTCCTCGGTGCTGATGGGAAATCGAAGCCCAGCAAGCCCCTGTTTGCTTGTGGGAAACATTGCTGCAGCCCTGCCCCCAGCCGCCATCAAAACCTCAAACCAGTCTCCTTTCCTTGCCCTCTGCCAAGTCAGTTTAGATCTGTTTGGAAAGGATTCCCTCCTTGCTGTCTCCAGAAAGCTTACTTATATGAGTAGTAAACCTTCTGATACCTTCTTGGTGTTTATATGACATCATCAGTCTCCAGTCTGAACCACATTTTGGGTGGGTGTCCGTTCTCTCTTTGCAGTGTGTCCACAACACTTTGAAATAGAATCTATCAAAATAGTGATTCAGTTTGGTTAAACACGTTTACATTTTTAATCCTAAACATTCAGTAAAAGTAATGCTAGGTTTTTCAATCACAAACTGTGTACATTTAGGAAAAACATACCTAAGTAGAACAAAGGTCAACATGTATATTATCCTTAAACCTGGCCCATTGGATAATATATAGCTGTTTTTAATTAAATCAAAACAAAGTAGTCTTGTTTGCCAAAGATTTATGTAAATTATTATATAAACTTGAATTCTTAAAAATTTTCTGAGTTCATTTTTATAAGGATACTTCTTTTCTTTTTTATAGAGAGATAAGGGTTTCACTCTGTTGCCCAGGCTGATTTTGAACTCCCGGACTCCTCAATAGCCAGAATTTCAAATGGGATCTACAATACCTGGTTCTTTTTTATTTACATGGAAAATATTTGAGGGTGAATTACCTTAATGTATGGTAATTTTAAGAATGTCCTATTAATAAGCGTTTTTTATCTTTAAGCCAATTAGAATAGGGCTCTGTTAAAAGAGATTTTATTATCTAATTTATTACTATCAGAGGAAAAAATATTACATACTTGTGCAATGAGATGCAACAGCCTTTCTGAATGACAGACATATAAACATGCAGACAGACACAAATAGAGAAAAATAGCTTTATTTTAAAAATTTTAGCCTTCTGTCAAGTATAGACACAAACATAGACATCTTACTTGTCCATATCAAAGAGCCGTTTTTTCTCAGTGGGTACAAATTCTTATTTGAGCTCTAACAGACAAAAAGATAAACATAAAAAGTTAACATACCAGATTCTCTGTTGTCTTTCAACCAAGAGAAACAGGATCCCTATAAATGATTAATACATTTATAGAAATCACCAAATGATCACAATGATGAAACCAAAAGAAGCTGGCACCAGATTTAAAATGAATACTCAAGAGGAGTTAAATTGAATTCTTGTAACACCACAGATGGATAAGAGTCCAGAACACAGGACCCAGTGGGGTCCCTGGATTACCGCTCAGGAACAGAGCACACAGGGCTCTGAAAAGCCTTATTTCCTGATGGGAGTAGGCAGAGATCTGAAGGTGAGGACCAATCCTATCTAAGTCATGGCACCAAACTGTGAAAGACAAAATGCACTAGACAATTTACAGAATGATTTTATTCAGGCTATTGCAACAGGGAAAACATTTATTAATGATAACTGTCTCAAAGAAGAGAAAGAAACTTGGAGTTTTATAAAAGGGAGTCATTGCGGAAGATTGGAGTGGAGGTTACGTCTAATCTGAAAATACAGGAGGATGTGGTGGCTCTTTGGAGTTGGCTGCTTAGTCATTTTGCCATTTCCAATAACATAAAAGGATCACAGAGGTTGGGGAGTTTCTCAACTGTCTCAATTATTTTCCATAAACAGAGGGATCAGGTGAAGTTCAACATTGTCTGTCATCTTATAATAAACTCTTTGCTTTATCACTTCCTTGACCATAAAAACCTAATTCGCATGAGCAGATCATAGTATCCTTGTTTTTTTTTTTTTTAATGTCTTTTTAATGTAACATCAGGTACTATATGGACATTTTTGTCCATTTAAAACACTTTTAAGTGCACTGCATGCCTTTATGTATTTAAATTTTATAAAAGAAAACCTCATTTGCTGCTTACAAAAATTTTTAGAGACAGTATGAAAAGTAAATTACTAAACAGAAAACCAGCCTTTAACTTATTTTTCCATTGAACATTCAAGGTAGGGAACTTAAGTGATTTTAAGGACAAGTAGAGTGAACCAGCAACCAACAGAATGAGAAAAGATTTTTGCAATCTACCCATCTGACAAAGGGCTAATATCCAGAATTTATGAAGAACTTATACAAATTTACAAGAAAAACAAACAAACAAACCCCATCAAAAAGTGGGCAAAGAATATGAACAAGACACTTTTCAAAAGAAGACATTTATGCAGCCAACAAGCATGAAAAAAAGCTCATCATCACTGGTCATTAGAGAAATGAAATCAAAACCACATTGAGATACCATCTCACGCCAGTTGGAATGGAGATTATTAAAAAATCAGGAGACAACAGATGCTGGAGAGGATGTGGAGAAATAGGAACATTTACATTGTTGGTGGGAGTGTAAATTAATTCAATCATTGTGGAAGACAATGTGGCAGTTCAATGTATATTTGAAAGAAAATAATATTCTACAATTACTGATTTAAGGTTCTGTGTAAATCTATTAGACTGTGCTTATTAATCATGATGTTCAATGGTGATTTTTACCTTTTGAAAAATCTTCTGGTTCTATCCATTAGGAAAGATTTGTCAATACATTTCCTTCTGTGATGGTGAATTTGCCCGTTTCTCCTGTAATTTTCTGTTTTTATTTTTCAAGTTGTGCTACTAAGTGCAGATAAATAAATTTAGAATTGTTTTATCCTTCCAGCGAGCTGAGATTTTTATCATGAGGAGTAAAAGTATTTTTGCCTTAATTTCTATTTTGTATGATGTTAGTTTGGTATACCCAAATTTTCTTTTGGCTCACATTTGCCTTTTATAGCTACTTCCATCTTTCTATTTTTAAACCCTTTTTGGGATACCTTATGTATCTCTTCCTCTTTGCATGTAACTGAATTCTGACCCTCTTATGAACATTTGTGCCATTTAACTGAAGATTTCAACTATTTTCATTAATCTACTTCAATTTATTGAAAATGCTAATACACATGTATTTATCCCTGCCATTTTGTTTTGTGGTTTTTATTTTTATTTTGGTATTTCTGTCCATTATTTCCTGCCCATTTTTCAACTGTTTGGGAGCTGTTTCCTTCCTTCCACTTTTTTTCCTGTGATCACTCTTTAACTTCCATAATAAGCATACTTAATATAGGAAAGTATGAATATTGAAAATTAAAGTAAAAAATAATATTTCCTTCCGCTTTTTTCCCCTGTGATCATGCTTAAAATTCTACAATAGACATACTTAATATCGAAAATTAACATTTGAAAATTAAAATAAAAATTATATTTCCTTCCTTCCACTTTTTTCTCGTGATTGCTCTTAAACTTCTGTAATAGGCATACTTAATACAGAAAGTTAAAAACTGAAACTTAAAATTAAAATACTATTGTACATTTTTATCATTCTGGGTCCAACAAGGAAAAAAGAAATCACTCTTAATCTTTTAGTAGAAGGAATGTAATACAGGGAATTGGTTACAGAAGAGATGGTAATGCTAAGCTGTAGAGAGGATGGCAGTGTGGTACTGAGCACCAGCAAGAAGTTGCTTCTGCATCAGTGTTGGAAGGCAATGGGAAGAGTAGTGCAAAAGATACAAATATTACCTCTGCTTGCTAGGTTTCCAGTTCCTATGGATTTATCATATTGGTGCAAAATATATTAGGTTGGTGTGAAAGTAACCGCTTTAGCCATCAAAAGTAATAGCCAAAAAAGCAATTACCTTTGCATCAACCTAATATCTTTAGTATTTTCGATTTCTTTACTCTCTGTGTTTTCTGAATTTTGTGTAGCTTTGTCCAACACCTTCAAGTATACTCATTATTTTCTTAGGTATGCTGTTTAACCATTCCAAATAGTTCTAAAATTTAAATTATTGTTATTTATTTCTAAAACATCTCCTTGGTTGTTTAAAAAAATCTGCCAGTTCATTCTTTATAATCTCTTCCTCCTGCTTATAAAATTTTGGAAAACAAATTTAATTGGCTTTATGCTGTTTTAATTAGGGCTTATTGTTTGAAAAATTAAGTCTCCCTTCTCAAAGAATGAAGGTTTTAATCTTTTTTTTTTTCCTTGAGTTATCACTTTGGCTTCTTTTGTAATGACCTATGATTCTATTTTGTGAATTCAAGTGTTTTAAATTTTTGATATTTGACAAACTTTCCAAAATCAAATTACAAATTACGTCTTTTCCTGACCTAATTAATCCTTTAAGATATTATTAATAGGTCTTCTAAAGTCCAGAGATGACATATTTGGCTTATGTGGTATAAAAATTATACAGGAAGCATTGTCAAATATGAAATGGTGTTTGCTTTCCTTTGTGCTGTATTTGAATACATATGTTATTTGGTATGTTTTCCAAAATTATACTAAACTCCTCTATTTTATATATATAAAATATATATGTTTTCCAAAATTTATATATATATAGAAAATAAGATACATATATAATTTATATATATATATAATAATTATTTTGTATTTTATATTCTGAAGCTGGAAATTATAACGTCTTATGTTTCTGGGGGTCTGATTCTGTTACTTGATGTTTTTTCTTCCCTCATTTGTAGCAATTTATTTTCTTTTGTATTTTATTAGTATTTTTATTTTGAACTTAGGTTTGTTGGAAATGCTTCTGCGAATTCTTTAAATCTGGGCACGAACATGTAGAAACTGTCAGGGAGTATTTATTTTTACTCCTACTAGTACCTGGGGGCATTATAAACTTGCAAACGCTTTAAACTATAATTTTTGGTTTGTAGTTTTGAAGGCCATGAAAATACTGTAAATCAGGTTCTACACCCACAGGAGGTCTGGCTGGTAATCAAGAACACTCAGGAAAGATTTTTCTTTTAAGCTCTACCTTGAAGCAAGGCCAAGACAGAAAACTTTCTTGCCAACTGCTTTTGTGGAAAGGATATTGTTTTTCTCGTTTGTCCTGTTTCTGAGAGAATGTTCCTCCCAGATCCTGACATTAAGTGAGATGACCTTTGATCCAGCTCCCTTCTCTACAAAGGCCCAAGGCTTTGTCCCTGGACTCCCCGTGCACTGACACTCCAGGCTTCAGATTGGGGGCAATGCTGGAGCATCCCACAGATTTCAGGCTCACTTGCTCACCTTGTCACATGCTTCCACTTTGCTCTTCTCTGGGTTTCTTTCCCCCTACTCTTTGTCACAAGCATAGTCAATCTTTCAAAAGGGTGTGTGTGTGTGTGTGTGTGTGTGTGTGTGTGTGTGTGTGTCTGTGTGTATAAAGCATTTTTAGAAGTTACATTAGGGGAGGGTGTACATTCCATTCATAAAATAAAGATGTTGCAATAGCAAATAGATGAGGGTAGAAATTTCACAAGTTATATTTTGTAATATGACAGAAATGTTATTCAAACAATACTTCTTTGCATTTGCTAATATTTTCCTCTATTTCCTGTACATCAGACTCTCTGGCAAGCACTTTGCATAGTTATCTAATTCAATCATTGTATCAACTCCATGAAGTAGATATTATTATTATCATCCCCCTTTTATACCTTAGAAAAATGAAGCTTGGAAGTATTAACATACCACAAATCATATAATTGATGTGTTACAGGTATATTTAAAATCCAGTTTCTCTGAATATAAAACCCACATTCTCAACCACTCTAGTATACAATTGAGTACAAATAGAATTCGTGGGTGGCTTAGACTCAATAGTCTTCTTAAAGTCTTCATTGTCACAAACTACTACTTTTTTAAAATCTTGATTTTACTTCTAGGGATACTGTAATAAGACTTTGCAGTTGAAATTCTAAATACTCTTTAATATTATTTTTAAAACTCTATTTATATCAAAGTCTTCACTAGAGTTTGGTAAGCTCCCATCAACTTTATCTCTAAATCTGCTCTTTAAGGCTTTTTGAAAACTTACCTTTAAAGTATGCTCTCTGACAGGTGAACAGGTATGCAAGACAAGAGAGCTGACAAATCAGACAGAATTTTAGATGGCATTAGAAACCCATGCTTGATTTCCTTTCCTTCACATATTTTTGAAAGCATGATGATGACAGTGACAAGCCTTTTCTCTATGAATGTGAATCCAAGTTAACATATGACACATCGCAGATCAAAAAGAAGGCATCAACTAAGGAGAATGTGAGCCAGATTCGTGAGAAAGAAAATTATCCTTAATCTGAGCTTAAAGTTCCCTGCAGTAAACTTTTTATGTGTGATCATTAATGAGAACTCTATAAAGCAAGAGAGGGCCAGCTTCAAGAAAAAAGGAGAAAATAAAGAATTGAATAGCTAGAAACTTCATATAGGGATATAGAAAATGAAAACATGAACTAGAGAATGGACAATATTGGCGATCAATCACTATAATAGGCACAATGTAAGAAACAGAGTCAAAAATTTTGTAGGAGAACCTGAGGAGGAGGGATCAGTCTCTCCAGTTCTTTTTGTAGAACGAATGAGATAGTTCAGTAATTAAATGAATGTTGCTCATTATTAAATGTTAAAATTCCTTCCCATTATGGGTATGTTAAGAAAAATGGCATTCATCTTCTTGAATCTTTCTGTTTTCACAGCTGATGCTGAAAAGTGGAGGTGATTCTAGGTGAAAACCTTAAAGTTTAATTCAAAAAGTAGAATGGCATTACCATGAATGTGCTTCAAGAAACAGTCAGCCTTCTCTTTAACCTAATAAAGATGTTAAAGGGGGACTACTATTGTTACTGTTATAACATAAATGTGCAGAAATAATACAGAAATAGGAGAGGCAGTCTAGTGTTTCCTGATATGTGAATCATGAGGCTGATTCAGTCCAGGTGACTTTGTATCTGAAATGGTCAAGGATGGAGGGTAGATGTTATTAGTATAGTGAGATAAGCAGATTTTCAGATGTTCTCTGTGTACTGAAGCATTAGAAAATGAGAAGATTAGCAGACTAATTTCCCTTTATCTGCTTAGGATTCTATCCTTATATTAAGGCTTTATTTTTCTAGGATGGTGGTTTTGAATGGTTGTAATATGTATAGGGTAGATTTACTGATTGCAAAACATTTTACTGGGACCCTCTGGACTGAGCAGGGCCACTGACCATAGTTCCGACCCAGGGTGCAAACTTTCATGTTTTTTAACCCTCGCCATGTGCAGTTCCATCTCACTCTACACCATTCATGTGGAGTTCATGGTGCTATTCATGCTTTAATAAAGAGAATTAACCAAGCTTGACTAACTGAATATCCACATTGATGTCTCCTCCCTTCGCATATTCCACTGAAATGATCATAAGGAAATGTATGGCAGAATTAATTCATGATAGCCCTGAGATGAGAGAACAGTGGAGATCAGAGATTAGAACCAGTTTCTGAAGATGGATAACCAAATGGATAATATTAAAATATAAACTAAAGCAGGAGCCAAATTCTAGAAGAATCTTCATCAAAGTGTCTACTGTGAAAGTAGAAGCTGGTGACATGATCATAGGAAGACTGCAGACTAAGAGTGGTGAGAATAGAGGATAAGAACCGGTAGGTGATTAATTCAGGAGTTATCCCGAAAGCATTTCTAAATTGGTTTAGAACTTGGGCTCTTACTTCTACTCCTCACCATCATCTCCTCAATATATTATGGTGATTATTTCTAAGATAAAACTGGATCAATGGCCTCTAAAATAGGTCAGCTGATATACATCAGGAATCCTAGGGTTCAGAGTGTGGCTATGGCACCCCCCTAAAAAAACCCTCTTTGTTAGAGTTGGCGGGGATAGGAGTTGGGGTACCCACTGTCTATGCTAAAGCAGGCCTTGCTGGCTGATGGGTGGCACCATGTACACAGAAACTACAGCTAGCCTTTCCATTCAGATGCAGGACTTAGTAGGGAAATGAAACTCTATGTCTTCATAGGACATCATGCCATATAGCCATATCAGCAACTCAGCCCTTTATCCATGAATGGGAATGGGCAATCAACAACCCTCCTTTTTCAAGAACAAAAAAAGTACAAAAGAAAAAGATAACTGACCCTGGAGAAAACAGGGGTAACTAAAGAAACAGAAGGGAAATTTAAAAATATATATTAGTACTATCTTCTGAGAGACTTGGGGAGATATTGATTCATAAAATATGAATAGGTTGCTATTAAAAAGAATTTAAAAAATAATTTTTGAAATTTAAAAACACAGCAATCTGCAGGTTAAGTGTGGCCACCTGATTTTGAATTTTCCCATACCTTCCCCAGATAACACAAAATCAACAACGAAAGTAAATAAAACCACACAAGACTCATACTTTCAGCATTTCTAGGCAACAGAGAATATTATGGTTGTCAAATTGCATGTGAGTGGATAAACAAAAGAAATTCCAGTAAATATTGAGAATTCCTTGCATTCTAAATGTAGGAGTCCCTTAAATAAACACAGTGGAGTACTATGCAGCTGTAACAAAGAACAGGATGCTTATGTGATGTTAAAGTATCTCCCCACAGGTGGCTTATTAGTTGCCAGAGAGAAACAGAGATTATACAGTGAAGAACCCATATGTTTCCGCTTTTGATCACTTTGGGCAAATGAGCACTGAGTGGTTTATCAGTTTGCTGTGGCTTCTGTAACAAAGTAGCACAAACTGGGTGACATAAACAACAGAAACATACTGTCTAGTAGTTCTGAAGGCAGGAAATCCAAGATCAAAGTGTGGGCAAGCTCGGTTCCTTTGGAGGGCTGTTGGGGAAGGATTTGTGTCCCAGACTCTTCTCCGTGATTTATATATACACACGTGCCCATACGTGCAAATGATAAAGCAAATGGAGCAACATATTAACAATTGGTGAAGTCGGGTAAAGGATATGCAGATTTTTTTATAGTGTTCTTGCAAACTTTTCTGTTAAGTTTAAAATTATTTCTTAAAGATAAGAAAGACACAAATTACCACAAAGAACCATCAGAAAAAGTGTAGAAAATCTAATATTTTAGAGCAAAATAGCCAAGATATAGAAAATGAGAAAGAAACTATGAGAAAGAGGTTGAGTTTAAATAATCCATTTAATTAGTTCCAGAAAAAGAAGAGAATATTCAAAGAAATTATAGGAATATGCATTCCCAGAGATGAAGACCCATTTCTGGTCAGTGGAAAGGACCCACTGACCATCAGGAAGAATGAATAATAAAAATAGTTATTATTATTTTGAAAGAGCCACATTCAACTCCACCCTCGTGAAATTCCAGCACATGAAACGTAAAATGAACATGTGAAAAGGTTTTGGAGCAAAAGACAGGTGATTTATAAAGGAACAAGAATCATATCAGCATTAAACTTGTCATCATCACCACTAGATTCTACAGAAAATGGAGTGATAGCTTCAAAGTGAGACCTGCTAGAAAGAACCAGTGACACTAAAAACATGTAGTAATGCCATACAAGTGCCAAGGGAAAATTATTTTAATACTATCTTCTGTTTCTAACCAAATCACCAATCCAAGGTGAGGGCAAAATGAAACAGTTTTGTATTTGTAATAATTCAGAATTTAGTATTGACACAGCTATTCTTAGAAAAGTGTCAGTAGATATTTACCAGAAAAATGAAAAATGTATACAAAAAAATAAAAAGGGATTCAAGTTACTGTGTGTAACCCAGAAGTACAACAAAAAGAAACCTAGGATAACAGCTACTGTGCAGCAAGCCGGGAAATCACCGGTCCAAATTAAAATGAAAAAGTTGTAATGAATGTCTTCTGGAAGGCAATTAATTATACATGACAACAATTGTACAATTATGAAAAAACTGGGAATCCTGGTAATAAAGAGAAATAATATGATACCAATATGATACCAATGACACCATGTACTACTACCAATAATTGTAATAGCATAATAATATCAAGGATGAAGTTCCTCGAGACTCTTACTTGTAAAATCCCGTTACTCCTTCCCCTCCCCTCCCTTTTTCTCTCTTTTCTTCTCCCTTCACCCCTCCTCTCCTCTCTTCTCTTCTTTTCCTTCCCATCCTTCTTTCCTCCCTTTTTCCCTCACCATCTCCATTCCTTACTCCCTCCCTTCCTTCTCTCCTCCCCTGCTCCCCCTTTGTCTTCCTCCCTCCTTCCCTCCCTCCATTCCTTTCTTATTTTTGCTTGCTGTGTTATAGACCAAGGGAAAAAGAGAAGTTTCCTTTTAGGTATCCACTGGGAAAATGATGTTTTCTTTACAAATTGCTCTCTAGACAGTTGTCACATATGATTCTTTTCAGCGTGCTTAGGAGCCCCAATCTGAACAAACTATCCTTTATCTTAACTACTACTTCAAATACTTCAAAAAACAGCCTACTATCTCTTTAGCTTTGTATTCCTTTTTCTCTCCATGGAAGGGAATACCTCACCACTGGCTCTGGAAACTGTGGCCGATTTTGTCTTTAGTCTTCAATATTCAAGTGCTTCTGCACTAAGTCAACCTTACTCTGATTTTGTGTTTTAATTTTCATCGTCGGGCATTAACATCCAGTTCTCTTTTTGTCTCCTCGTTCCAGCAGCCTTGTGACCCATTTCTCTTGCTGGAGCCCCTGTATCAAATACCTATCTGATGTGCTGGTCACCTGGAACAGGTCACGCCTCATCCTTGTCAATTCTGGCTCCTTGGAAGGGGAAATGTTGGAAGTGCATATACTATCTGTTACCTGGATCTCTACAGGTTGCTGGCTCCCATTCACCCTTTGGGTCGTTCTATTTTGATAATATTCTTTTACTTCTTTAGGTCATGCTCATGTCAGCTCCTGGCCTAGCTTTCCATCTGTTGATTGTCCTTGTCTGGAATCCATTTACCTAAATAAACTTACTCCCATTTTGGAAAGTGGGTCTGGCCACTGAGTAGGTGTGTCTAGCTCTAGAACTTGACTTTTCTATTCTGTCCGATCTATCAAAAGGAGATGTTCAAGCTCTCAACCTTCGTTCCCCCTCCTGATACCTGAATCCTGGTTGCCCCATGGTGATGCCATTGCTTTGACCCACTCACTTGTTACTCTTGTCCTGACTCACTGGGCAGGAAGAAGAGGCTCAAACCTTTGTCTGCATTGGTGCCTCCAGACCATGTGTCTCTTCACCATTTTGCTTTACGTCTACACTTGCAAATAGTAAATCCTTAATCTGTTCCTCATCGCTCAAGCGTGACCTACTGCAGTTCATTCCAACTCTTTTGTCTGCCTTGTTTTTTTCACTGTCTTCACACACCTATCCACCCTGATACTGTGTCGAAGTTATTTCTCCAAAAGAAAACAGAAACAAAAACAATTTTTTTTTTCTGCTAAGAGCACCCTCTCCTGCTCAAAGTCCACAATGGTTTTCTATTTCTTATTATTTTATTTTATTTTTATTTTACTTTAGGTGTATACTATATCCAGCATTTCTCCCTATGTTATCCCTCCTCACCCTCCCCACCAATGAATCATGATTCCTTGTCCTGAAGTCAAGACTGCCTCTTGGCTTTGACATGTCCATCGATGCTGACTTGGGCCGTTCTTTTGCATAATGTGCATAGGAATGTCATTCTATCAAGGCAAGCCTTTGAGAAGATAATACATAAAAGTTGTTTGGAGACTTCTGGGATCTCATTTGTCACATAAATATTTAGTAATACCAACAATAAGCATACCCTTGTTCCCAAGGAGAAACAGTTGAGAACTGACCTTTACTGCAGTTATCTGGAGGATGACAGATCTTGTTATTCTTTGATCACAGAGCTTGTCATGTGTATCTGTCTAGCACGTATCACTGTAGTATACTGTGAGTGCTACATGTCATGGGCTATAAGATCATAAAATTCAATTAAAGGAAGGAAGTGTAGGAAAAGTGATGAGATCCTCTAAGTAATAAATGCAGTGTGACAGTTGTGGCATTGAAGATAAAATCAAATATGCATGGTTAATAGCATTGGTGGAAACTTCCTCTTAAGCTAGATGTTTTATTCTCAATAAATCTTAACCAGATTCCTGTATGTTTGCTATACTGCCATTTTAATATGAAACTGCCTTTTCTAACCAACTGTCTTCCTGCAATACTTAATATCAGTTGCCACCATCCCCGACCTGTATATGGTATCTATGGAAGTTGTTTTTGACTGAGGAAAATTTTCAATGGATCAACCATGTAAAATGAATACAGATACTTCATTATGCTTGTTCTGTTATTAGATTCTGGCCCTGTCTGCAACCCTACTTTTGTTTTCATTATACTTACCTCTTGAATGACTTAAGAAAAACTTGTTAAAATTACTCATGAACAATTTGCTCCGATGCTATACACAAAACATTTGGTAGATTAGTAGCTCTGACTCTCAGAGGCAAAATTCATGAACTTGAATTCTTTTTTTAAACTTTTTTTCCCTAAGTCTTTCATATATTCCTAAACTTGATTTTAAATTTTAACTAGGCTCTACTGAATCTATGGTATTTGGACTATGTACTAATTGCCAGATTAAAGGTACTTTCTCCTCACATGATGCCTGCTGTACATTCTAAAATAAAAAAAGACTATACATCCATTTTTAAATGCTTCGGTTTCTTCCTAATATTTTTAAATTGATATACCATAGTTGTGCATTTTTTTGAGGCACATAAATGCTCTAATTTCTTACATACATATATATAACAGCATGTCAATGGTTGTTATCCTTCAGTGATGGTGGTATAATAACGACATTTGTGGTTTGACTCCCATCCCCTTTCATTCTCCTTCAAGCTTTAGCTCCCAGTCTCATCAATGGTATCAAGATCTCTACTACTTGTAGTCCCTGTGGCCTGGGAGGCGGGTTTCACCCCTGGGTCCCCTAGTCTGTTGGCTCACTGAGCCAGGGGAAGATTCAGGGCCAGGCCCTGAACCAACGTATCTCACTGCTGAAGCTTTGTTTTCATCCATCAATGATGCAGAGCCTTTCCCATGGGAGGTGGAGCTGGAGGTAGGCAGTACTGGCTTTGCCGCAGTACAGTCACACTGCAGTCTCTGTCGGGGGAAAAAAGATTTCTTTTTTCACCCATTACTAGGTTTATGGATGAGGCGCCTATAAAAAAAGATTAACAAGAAAAAAAGCATAAAATTTATTTAATATAAGCTTTATGAGAGCCTTTAGAAACTAAGACTTAAAGAGTTAGGAAAACCTGTATATTTTTATGCTGAGGTTGAATGAAGAGGTGCACAGTGGTGGAGAAGTATGAGTGGACCAAAGAAATGTGATCTAATGGTAATAAACTGGGGGAACTTAGCAAGGCCTAGTTATTCAGATTTTTCTCCATATTCTTCTGTCTTCAGAGATGAGGATGTGTCTTTCCTCCAGGTATAGGGAGGGCATCCCTAGAATGGGGGTCTTATGACCTGCTTCAGAGAACAATAGGAAGATGAGAGAAACCTTTCTGCTTCTGGTGTTTTCTCAAATGCCAGTGTGCCCTCTTTGGGGTTAATGTGTCTTGAGCCCAGCCACTCTGAAGAGGCAGTCTGACTGGGAATGGAACCAACCTCATGGACAGTAAAGTCAGAGGATGCAAGATAAAAATCTGGAGCTGGTGGCACCATTCGACCTCAGATCAAGAGGCACCTAAAGTTAGTCCAAACCCTGCTCTTTTCAGTTCTGGGAGCCAAGAGATTCCCTTTATGCTAAAGGAATTTGATTTGGGTTTTATTGTTGCCTGCAGTAGAAAGAGAGTCTTACCATTTACAAATCATGGATGATTGTTTCCTTAGCATTTCACCATATTTTTCTATGATGAACATAATAGTCACAAACAAAATCCCACCTCTACCCTCCAATAAACGTTGCAAAACTGTTTTCAGTTCTCCAAGATGGGACTTATTTGGGGTGTTGAGAAGTTTTTTCTTTATTTTGAATGTGAATATTTACTTTTACTTTGCAGATAAATAATATATTCTCTTAAAGGAAGAATTTATTCCTAAATCTTGTTCAAGCTGTTTTGGTAGCTGACAATACCCAGAATGATTTTAGAATAATCCTCTTACTTTTTTTAAGCTAACTTAGATTTAAGAAAGACTCAATTTTCTTTGTCTAGGTCAATATTTGTTATTCTACATAGATTTCCATCCTAGGTGAAGAGAACTTTGACACATTTTTCTTCTGAGATGGCTGCTTTCTTTCAATTTATTGGTATGCATTAAAACAAGGCCATAAGTTTAATATGGTCCCCATAGAATAATTTTGATTAACAAATATTTGCTGAGAAACAGTCTGGATTCTTAATCTTCTCAGTTTAAAAATTGCTGAATTCAGGGAAGTTGAAGCATAAAGGTAGGATGGAGGTGGGAGATAGGTATCACATTTAATTGAGAGAAGCCAGAAGGTTGGCATGGAAATCTGGAAAAAATAATTTATAGATGTTCCAGGAGTTTGTTTCAGGGACTAAGTGTACATAGATGAGAAACATCATCCCCATCCTCAAAGACCACTGTGGTTATTTATGAAGCAGTGACATTTTATGTAACCCTAGATAGCTTACTTATGTTGAAACCTATGTGCCAGTTAGGCATCTTGGTGGAAAGCAGGAAAAACTGACTTTAAAAAGAAAAGTTAACCTTTGGAAGGATTTGGCATGACTTACTGGCTGAAGAGCCAGGCTGGAAAGGGCAGGAAGCAAGGGTGCTCTGGGCATGTAGTAGCAGGGACTCAGCTATTATTTCAATAAGATAGCTCCAGTTTTTCAAATCCTTTTGTCTCTTTACTAAAAGTGTTAAGTCCTAGGAAATGGAAAGCCTTGGGTAGTATCTTAGTCTGTTTCTGCAGCTATAACAGAATACCTTAGACTGAGTAGTTAATAAATAATAGAAACTTCTTGCTCACAGTTCTAGAGGCTGGAAAGTCCAAGACCAAGGCACCAGCATATTTGGTGTCTGGTGAGGGGTGCTCTCTGCTTCATAGATGGTACTTCTTGCTGCACTCTTGCATGGCAGAAATGGCACAGCTCTTTTGTGAAGTCACCAATTCAACATATAAGACTTCTACCCTCAAAACTTGATCACCTTTTAAAGGCTCCACCTCTTAATACTATCACATTGGTGATTAAGTTTCAACATATAAATGTGGAGTGGAAGCAGGGACACAAATATTCAGAATATAACAGGCCAAGAAGAGTGAAACATCTTGTCTTGATAGATTCATCAATTCTGCTTCACCAGAAGAATAGAAGAATTGATGATAGGCAACTCAACATGGTAATATGTACTGTATTCAGTTAGGATTTAGCAGTGGGTGTAAAACTTGGCCATTAAAACATTCCACCCATAGATAATACATTTATGTATTTTCAAATATAACTGTTATAAAACTTCTGAACTTCACATAAATAATTTTCCATTATTATAAAAAAGTAAAATTCACAAAAATATTTGTGGTATAATATATTAAAGAAATTATCTCTTCATGTCTGTCAGTTACTTGGTCAAATATAAATTGTATACCTCAATTAATGAATGAAACAAAAGATTATAAGTGTGACTTAATTAGATTTCTGTGACGTACCTATGAAAATTAGACTAGGAAAATGATAGTGGTATTTGGAAGCCATTTTCAATTTCAAGAAATTGATTGAATCTTATTTGAATGGAGGATGTGAAAAAGTGGTTCTAAAAGATCTGCTCAGCAGAGACTGTAGAAGGTAAATTTTATTTTTAATGGTATTCAAACAGAGAAGAAACAGATTGACATTTAAATGAATAAAATTAAACAATAAAAGATAATATTTTATACTCAAAATTTTTGTATTATCATAATATACCTTAATATTATCCTAGTGGCATATTTATTCTTTTGAACTGATACCATGCAGAACTTTGTGAATAAGATGTTATTTCAGGGAGTTTTTTCGTTTGTTTGTTTTGTTTTTGTTTTTGTTTTGAGAGAGGATCGCTGTTACCCAGGCTGGGATGTAATGGTGCAATCACTGCAGCCTTGACCTCCTGGGCTCAAGTGATCCTCAGCCTGACTCACTGCAGCCTCAACCTCTCGGGCTCAAGTGATCCTCTTGCCTCAGCCTCCCACATAGCTGGGAATACAGGCACACACCACCATGCTTAACTTTTTTTTTTTTTTTTTTTTTTTTTGATAGAGACCGGGTTTTGCCATGTTGCCCGGGTTGATCTTGAACTTTTGAGCTCAGATAGTCCACCTCCCTCAGTCTCCCAACACAACACTTTATACAAATAATCTGGTCAAGTATGATAAAGCAAATTGATCCATTATGACATGTCTTTAGTAAAAATGGGAAACTGGAGAGCAAAATATTATGTTTCAAAAACTAGGGGACACCTATTGTTAGATTCTAGTCTTACCTAATGTTCTTCAATTTTTATTTTTATTTTTTGGTTTGGATTGAATTCTAATTTTTCCTGGCTACAAGGATTCAAAATAATGTTTTCACTTTTTTTTATTCTTTCTTTTTATTCCCACCCCCGCCATTTTCCCTAAATTGAAATAACTGAAAATCAAGCTATGCTATTTTAAAGCCCTGCTAACTGAATCTAGGCAACTTAAACTTCAGAAGAAAATGACAGAAACCTATTTACATACGTGAACCACTTTCATACCTGCCTACTGATGTATGGACTTCAGAGGAATGTGGCCTATATTGACTGTCCAGGATTATTCTTTTGTTTGTTGTTTTTCTCCCTTTCTCCCCCTATTTTCTCTTCATTGGACATGAGACTTCTCAACTTGCTAAAAATGAGCTTTCCTAATAACTTGGGACCTGCCCACCTAGAAATAAATCATCCTAGTCATAATGGATCAGATGAAACCTGAGACCAGAGACTCATTTTCTTCTAAAATACTTTCTCCAAAAGAATTTTAAAAAGAAAATGGGGAAAATGTGAAAGGAAAATAAATCTAGGGGTCCCAAAATCATTAAGCTAAAGGGAAAGGTCAAGCTGGAACTGCTTAGGGCAAACCTGCCTCCTGTTTTACTCAGTCATCCCTTTGTTCACTGAGCTAAATGAATATCAGATTGCCTCTTTTGGAAATTCTAATCAAAAACTCAAAAGAATGCAATTGCTTGTCTCTTGCCTACCTGTTACCTGGAAGGTGCTTGAGTAGTCCTGACTTACCAGGAAACAATGTACATATTACACACATTGACTGATGTCTCATTTCTCCCTAAAATGTATAAAACCAAACTGTGCTCTGACCACCTTAGGCACAGGATGTCCTGAAGCTGTGTTACGGGTGTGCGTCCTCAACCTTGGCAGAATCAGCTTTCTAAATTAACTGAGACCTGTCTCAGATATTCAGGTCTCACAAATGTTTTAAAATTTAATGCAGTTAACTTTTTTGTGTGGTTGAAAATTTTTATTACTTGTTTAAAAAATCTTTTCCAATTTCAAGTTCATGAAGACATTCTTTGACATTTTTTCCCAATAGCTTTAAATTTTTAGTTTTTTGAATGGTAGTGCCTTTGTCCTTATAACTTCCTCTAACATTTGCTGCTGCATCTCTTCCTGGCTGACTCTTTCCCATCAGCTTTCCGTTCAAATGTTATCTGGCCTCTCAATTAAAAAATATCCCACAACAACCCCAGTTACTCTCTCAAATTATGAGATTTTATTTTCTTCACTACACTATTACTCTCTGCAATTATTCTGTTCATTTTTCTTGTTCATTTGTTTAATTTTTTATTTTATGTTTCCCCTACACTGGGTGTAAGTGCGTAAGAAGAGAGGTCTTTATCTTGTTCACCATAGCATCCCCAACATGTAGAATGGAACTGTCACTAGCAGGGTTGTCAGGGAGCAGATGCTGAAGAGAGTTTTTGTGTAAGTTGCTCAGTAGATCATGCCCTTTGGATCAACACCTGTGGAAAGGAAGAGGCAGAAGCCACATCAAGCTGAGTCAAGAGTGGAGCTGCAGTGCTGGCCCCAGTGCCTTAGCTCTTGACATAATATAATGCACCGCATCATCCTGAGTGATCAGACCTTTCCCGCCCACCTGCATCAGCCATTGAGGAAGTCTGACCTGGGCAGGGTGGCTCTACAAATGAAGTCACTCCTGCAGGGGCTGACAGCTAGAGGCAACAAGTCCTCTCTGGCAGGGGCATCTTGGTGACTCAGCTCTGTGTCTATCACAGGTGTTTGGCATGTAATTTGCATGCAATAAATTTTTCTCAAATGAATGTTTTCTGAGCGTAAGGTAAAATTTCTGAGCAGGAGCATTTAAAACATTTTAATGTGACTACTACAGAAACAGACTGTAGAAATTTTGGTTACAAGACTCATTCTCAGCATCCTTTTCCTTTACTGGGCTTAGCCCACCAAGGATACTGTTTATATTTTTGTTTTTATTTATTTTTTTCAACTTTAGTGCTTACTAGTACAAATCTATGATTTTGTTGTTGCAATTTTTAATTTCTGCTTTCAATACTCAGGTATTTCTCAATGTATAAGTATTTGTTGTCCTGTAGTGCCCTTATATAATTTCATTTTGGTTTTAAATATTTAGCTTATGATCAATTACACTTGTACAGTATAAAGAAGAACCTGTATTTTTTTCCTAAATTGTCTTAAATGAGTAATCATTTCTGATGCCTGGTCTTTTTTTTTAGACAAAGTTTGACTCTGTCATCCAGACTGGGTGCAGTGGCATGATCTTGGCTCATTGCAAACTCAGCCTCCTGGTTCAAACAGTTCTTGTGCCTCAACCTCCTGAATAGCTGGGATTATAGGTATGCACCACCACACCAGGATAATTTTTATATTTTTAGTAGAGATGGATTTTGCCATGTTAGCCAGGCTGGTCTCAAACTCCTGGCCTCAAGCAATCCACCCACCTTGGCCTCCCAAAGTGGTGGGATTACAGATGTGTCACTGCACTCAGCCTGTGATGCACACTTTTAATATTTTGTGCACATTTGATGAGCTCCAGAAAGAACTGAAGAAAAAAAGTGTCTGGGAAATAACTTATTTGGGTTACCTAAGGATAACGTTTTACAGAGATGATTGCATCTATTAATATGCTGTTAAGACATTAAGAAATGTGTGTGGCAGCTCCTCTGACTTGTATTTTTTAATATAAAGTAGAAATTATTAACTCTGTATTGCTGCCTTTTTCTGTTAATTATTTCAGTATCTAACTCATGCTTAGTGCAAATATTCAAGGACATCCAAATGTTTTAAAGCCCAGTTGGGTTGCATGAGTTAGAACTAACTTTCTGTTATTTCTTTAGTTCTCCATTTTAGTTTGTAGTGTGAAATCCCAAGAATTAACACCTTAATATAAGCTTTTGTGTCTTAAACTTGGTTTGATTAGAAATGTCACTGAAAATTGAACTGTGTGAGAGTACAGAAAAATATCTCTCACAGGGTAAAAATAGCAATAACTAAGGAACATAAAAATAAGACCATGGAACATCATCTAAGCTTTTGAACATCCCTTTAGGTATAGTTTGGGTTTGGAATGAGATTTTGGCACAACAGGGTATTTTGATTTTGAGTTGAATTTTGAGTTGGTTTCTTATTCTGATGTCTTAAGAGTGGATTATCTTTTCAATGAGCTTCCATTGTAGTTTGTGTGCTAATGAGAGTTCTCTATCATATTACAGAAAAAAAGAAAATGAATTTTAATTCTGGATCCAGCAGGAGGAGAAAAATTGATAATGACTTTTACTTTTCTAATGAATGTGAGGACTGTTTAGACAACTGCAAATAGGTTAAATACTTAGATGATGAGAAGAGAGATAAATATTTACCTTCTAAATATTTGAAGAGAAGAGAGATATTTACCTTCTAAATACACATATAAACATATATATATAGAGAAAGAGAGAGAAAGAGAGAGATAGATGGAGCCTTGTTCTGTCACCAGGCTGGAGTGCAGTGGTGCAATCTCAGCTCACTGCAAACTCTGCCTCCCAAGTTCAAGTGATTCTCTTGCCTCAGCCTCCCAAGTAGCAGCAACCAGAGAAGAATTAAGCACACTGTGGTGGAATACCATGCCTTTCTTTGGTTTGCAAAAAAGGCTGGCCCTTAACATAGATCGATGGGTGAAAATCCAAAGTGCTGAACAGCCCTGAAAGATTCCTGCTCAGTGTCATGCTTTTGGGGAAAAAAAAATGAATAGAATGTGCACGCGGGAGAGGTAGTATCTGGGCAGAGAAAGAATGCAAGACAGATTCTGATGATATCATAGAATGCATGCTTCAGCAGAAAATGATGGGACATGTGAGGGCCATCAAGAAGTGCAGGATAAGCTATTAAAGGAAGAAAAGTGCACCCCTCCACCTCACCACTTGGATAAGGGCATCCTAGGCCCTGAGCAGGGCCATTGCTGATGTCTGGGGGCTAAATTTCACGTTCTCTATTCTCCACTGCAAAGATTGTTTACTGAAAAGTTATTTGTCAAAATGTGTAAAAGTAAAGGGTTGTTTCATCTTAAAATAAATAAATATATAAATAAAATATAACTTTGGATTTCATAATACTCTTTTCCCGTAGCAAAAAGCATTACATGGTGTATTACTAAGGGTTCTCCAGAGAGGTAGACCAATAGGATAGATAGATAGATAGATAGATAGATAGATAGATAGATAGACAGACAGACAGACATAGATATAGATAGATGAGAGGAGATTCATTAGGGGAATTGGCTCACATGATTATGGAGGCTGAGAAGTCCCATGACAGGCTGCCTGCAAGATAGAAAACCTGGAAAACCCTCCGTATTGCTCAGTACAAGTTTCAAGGCCTCAGAACCTGAGAAACTAATGGTGTAACTCTCAGTTTGAGGCTGAAGGCCAGAGAGCTCAGGAGACTGCTGGTGAGCATCCAGTTTCCAAATGCACAGGAACCTAGAGCTCTGATATCCAAGGCTAGGAGAAGAAGGGCATCAAGTTTCGGAAGAGAGAGAGCTAAAATGCATCCTTCATCCACCTTTTTGTTTTATCCAGGCTCACAGCTGATTAGATGATGCCCACCCATATTAAGGAAGATCATCCCCACTGAGTCCACCAATTCACATGCCAATCTCCTGTGGAAACACTGTTACAGTTACACAGTTATAAAGAAATAATGCTTTACTAGCTTTTTAGGTGTCAGCCAAGCTGACACCTAGAACTAACCATCACACATGGTATTAATGATAGGACCTATGTACACACAAATTCTGATCAATAATATTATTTGAGAGCTGCTATCATGTACATGGACAATTGTCTTTTATTTGTTTGTTTATTGTGGCAAAATATGTATAATATAACATTTGCCATTTTAACCACTTTTAAGTGATTTAGTGGAGTTAAGTATATATTGTGCAGCCATCATCACTATCCATCCATCTCCAGTACTTTATCATCATGCCAAATTGAAACTTTGTACTCATTAATCCAGAACCATCTCCTTTCCCCCTAGTCCCTGTAACCACTATTCCACTTTCCATCTCCATGAATTTGACTATTCTATGTACCTCCTATAAGTAGAAATATACAATATTTGTCCTTTTGTAACTGGCTTAATGAGCAGGTCTTCAAGGATCTTCCATGTTGCAGAATGTTTTCCCATTGAATAGTCTTGGCACCCCTGTTAAAGTTCATTTGACCATATATGTGAGACTTATTTCTAGGTTCTCTATTCTATTCCATTGGTCTATATGTCTATCTTTATGCCAGTGTAACACTATTTTGATTACTATAGATTTGTAAAAAGTTTTGAAATTGGGAAGTGTAAGACCTCCAACTTTGTTCTTTTTCAAGAATGTTTTGACTAGTTAAGGTCCTTTCAGATTCCACATAAATTTAGAATGGATTTTTCTATTTCTATTTTTCTATTTTGGGATTTGATAGGGATTGCATTAATTCTGTATATCACTTTGGGTAGTATTGACATCTTAAAAACATAAAGCCTCCCAATCCATAAACACTGGTTATTTTTCCATTTGTTTTTATCTTTCTAAGTTTTTCCAACAACATTTTATTGTTTTCAGTGTAGAATTCTTTTACCTCCTTAATTAACTTTATTCCTATTTTATTTTTATGATACCATTTTTTTCTTTTTTGAGATGGAGTCTCACTCTGTCACCCAGGCTGGAGTGCAGTAGTGCAATCTCATCTCACTGCAACCTCCACCTCCCAGAGTCAAGCAATTCTCCTACCTCAGCCTCCAGAGTAACTGAAACTACAGGTACACATCACCATACCTGGCTAATTTTTGTATTTTTAGCAGTCATGGGGTTTCACCATATTGGTTAGGCTGGTCTTGAACTCCTGACCTCGTAATCCACCTGCCTTTGAAAGTGATGGGATTATAGGCGTGAGCCACTGCACCTAGCCGATGCTATTTTAAGTAGAATTGTTTCTTAATTTCCCGTTTGGATTATTTATTGTTAGTATATAAAATGCAAATGATTTTTCCATGTTAATTTTGTAACTTGTAACATGGCTGAATTTATTTTTTATCTCTAATAGTATTTCGTGAGACCGTTAGCATTTTCGATACGTATATAAGGTCCTGTTATCTGGGCACACAGATAATTTTACTTCTTCCTATTTGGATCCTTTTCTTTTTCTTGCTTAGTTGTTCTGGCTAAGACATCCAGCACAGTGTTGAATAGAATATCATTTCTTTTTTTATAAACACCAGAGATAACTGTGGCCAAAGTAATCAGGAGGCTGCAGAAGACTTTTTAAAATACTGCTAAGTATTATGTGGAACATAATTGCAACACTGATGAGACTGGTTTTCTTTTGAGGATGCTGGGAAAGTAGCCTATAAAACACATGGCATTTCAATTAATGAAGATGTAACCAGAGGCTTATAGGAACCTAATGCAGCATTTCCTCTAGGAGCAATAGTTCAGCAGTTGATAACCTAGTGTTCACGGCAAGTTTATAAGACATAACTATAAGAATTGACTGTGCTTCCTGCAGTACCGGTTTTAGCCCCATGGACCGATTTGTAGTTGGCTGAAAATGTTTTTCCTGAGATGTTTTCTCCCCTTCATCCTTCAAGTGTCAGCCCCAGTCATCCCCTGGAAATTTCTCTATGCCCCTACCATGAGAGTGACTGAGATACTTATAATCTATGCCTGTTAACACACCATGAATGTACTTCTATCTCAGCATTTGTCACACTAATGTATTGATTTTTCTGCATTCCGACTAGTCTCTAAGCTGCTTGAGGACAAAGCCCATTACAGACTTATACACATACACATGCATGCACAGCTTGGTGGGTGGCAAATACCAACATTCCAAGGTATTTCCTCTGTTACCGTTTTGCTTTATTTTTAAAATTAACATACAGTAGCATGCTATATATAATTGATTCTATATTTCTATGTTCTGGTAATTTAGCACAGTGTCTGGCCCACAGAGAAGTTAAGTAAATATTTGGAAAAAAGCATGAAGTTTAAGAATATTTATTTGTTCTACCCAATTAAATTTCCTTGGATCATATATTTTTAATGAAAAGATAAAATAGTTTTAAATTAACATACTAAATTAATTATTCTAAACAATTTCTTCACCCCTTTTCTTTGCAGTTCGAACTATCTTAATAAAATTTTGCTGAGCAAAAATAAACCTCAGCTTGGTCCAAATAGACTAATTAGGAATTTGCACTGTGCTATCCAAATTAATGAATTTTTTACTGTACTCAGTGTAATTCTAGAATATTAAAGCCAGAGGAGATCTCAACTTATACAAGTGTTAATTAGGCCCTTCAAGGTTAACTAAAGAGATAGGAGGGGGGAAAGAACAGGAATACCCTCACTAGGTCTTCTGGGACCTTAAAGGAAGGTCATTCAAGAACAGCCCCGAGTCCAGTATTCTGACAGCAGCTCTCTGATTGAACAACTCCTAGCTGTCTCCTTGGTGAGTAGACATTGACTACTTTCGGAAACTGAGGCTGCTGTTACAGAAGATGGGCTACTCCAGCCTCCGCTTGTTCATGGCTTGTCTTGATTCATTACTTCTGCCATTATTCTGTGTGCCTGCTCATTCTCTGCCCAGACTAGCAACTGCTGATGGTCTTTCTAGGTCTCAGTTTCAAACCTCTACAGATAGGCTCTGAAGTTTTCAGAAAGTTATTCTCCTTCCTGCCAGGCAGAGATCTTACACCAGTCCACCTGCTAAGATGGTGACTCCCTTACAAATTAGATGTTTTTGGAGCAAGCACCTACCTCCTCCTTGGGCCAGGATGGTGAGAAGACATGGTCCACCTTCTTAGACGGCCTGTGTTTGTGGAATGCACTCAAGTCACACCACTGGTCTCTCCTTCCTGATTCAAGAAGCAGAAAGTGAACCGTGAAAAATAAGGTGGACCATTCAAGGAGGTTTCCTTTTAAAGCTCACTCTGATCTGGGTTTCTGAAACATATCATCACCATGATGTTGAGAAACCTGGTATCTGGCTTGTTTCTTTTGACCCACTACAAATGTTTTAGTTAAATCTTTAAAGGCTGCATTAACATGGCACATCTAGCTTATGAAATGTCTACACATACTGTTACCAGAAAAGGGTCCAGATCCAGGACCCAAGAGAGAGTTCTTGGATCTCATGCAAGAAAGAATTTGGGGTGAATTTATAAAGTGAAAGCAAGTTTATAAAGAAACTAAAGAAACAAAAGCATTGCTACTCCATAGGTAGAGTAGCGACGTGGGCTGCTCAACTGAGTATACTTATTTCTACTCAGGAACTGAGGGTTCCTCCCCTTTTTTGACCATATAGGGTAACTTTCCCATGTTGCTATTGCATTTGTAAACTATCATGGTGCTGGTGGGAGTGTCTTTTAGCACACTAATGCATTATAATTATTGTATAATGAGCAATGAGGATGACCAGAGGTCACTTTTGTGACCATCTTCATCTTGGTGGGTTTTGGCTAGCTTCCTTACTGCATCCTGTTTAATCAGCAGGGTCTTTATGACCTGTATCTTGTGATACCAGTCCTGCCAACCTCCTGTCTCATACTGTGACTTAGAATGTCTAACCTAAGAATGTGACCCAACAGGTCTCAGCCTTATTTTAGCCCCTATTCAAAATGGAGTCACTCTGGTTCAAATGTCTCTGACTATACTGCCACTGTGCCCTTTATCCGAATTATTTATGATTGAAAAATAAGGATGTCTCATATCATTGGAACATGAATAAGTAGGCCCACAGCACATTATTTTCATCTGTTTTCCTTAATCAAAACAGATGAGTTGCTGCTTTATAAACAAATATGTAGCATTGCAAGGAAAACTGACATGAAGCTTACCAGAAGCTGTGGTTACATAGAAGCTATTAGTATTACTTTGTTTTAGAAGTTTGATGTAAGGGAATATGGAAAATAGAAATTTATTCAATTGATATTTATTGAGAACCAACTATGTGCCAGACACTGCACTAAGCCATGGAAATATAGCAGTGAACAAGAGAGATATACTCTCTGCTCTCATGGAACTTAAATAGTATGTATTTGATTGACTTGAGTTTCCCATGATTTTAGGATGATGAAGAATAGGGCAAGGGGTAGAATCAGGAATCCAAACTAAGTCCTAGAATCCTGCCTCAAAGTTTTCTAATTGAAGTATAAATGAAAAACTTTTTGCAACCAAATAAGTAATTTGAACATTAAAATAAGCAACTTGGGCTGGGTGTGGTGGCTCATGCCTGTAATTTCAGCACTTTGGGGAGGCCAAGGCAGGCGGATCACAAGTTCAGGAGTTCAAGACCAGCCTGATCAAGATAGTGAAACCCCATCTCTACTAAAAATCCAAAAATTAGCCAGGCATAATGTTGGGTGCCTGTAATCCCAGCTACTCGGGAGGCTGAGGCAGAGAATTGCTTGAACCCGGGAAGTGGAGGTTGCAGTGAGCCGAGATTGTGCCCCTGCACTCCAGCCTAGGTGACAAAGTGAGACTCCATCTCAAACAAACAAACAAAAACCCAGCAACTTGGTTGGATGTGGTGGCTTATTCCTGTAATCTCAGTGTTTGAGAAGACCAAGGTGTGGGGATCAGTTCAGGGAATGTGAGTGCCCTTTGATATTGGGCAGTTTCTCGAGGAGAAAGGCACTTCTGACTTTCCCTTCCCCTGGAAAATGAACCAGTAGTCAGATTCGCCTAGAAGTCACCCAGGAACCTGAAATAACATTAAACAGGGAAATACTAAAAAACTGTAATGAGTCATAGTCAAAGTGCAGAAAATCAAAGACAAAGAGAAAATCTTGAAAGGAACCAGAGGGAGGAAAGAATACTTCACCTGTACACGGACGAGGATAAGAATTATATCAGACTTTTTCTCTGAAACAATGCAGACAAGCAAGAAAAAAACATTCACCAACCTAGAATTCTGTATCCAGCAAAATTATGCTTCAAAAGTGAAGGAAATATAAAAACTTTCCAAGACAAAGAAATATTAGGGGAATTTGTCACCCATCAATCTGCCTCACAAATTAAAAAAAAAGGTTAAAAACAATTCTTCAGAGAGGGAGGAAAGTGACATAGGCCAAAAGTTTGTATTTACATAAAGAAAGAATGAGTGTTAGAGGAGGAATAACTGAAGGGCTTCTCTGTTCCCTCCCTGAAGTACTAACACCATTCCCTGAAAGTGGACCACCCTACTCATGCCAGTGAATACAAACAACTGCTCATTTTCTTTCTTTATTCTTTTAAAAAAAATTTTTCTTTTCACATTTTTTTCTTTTCTTTTGTTTTCTCACTGTTTTCTTTGTTCTTTTTTTCTCATTTTCTTCTTTTGTAAGTTTGTGCATATTGTTAGCAGTAAGTTCACCATGCTGCAGGGTCTCTTGGCCATCTCTGCTCAGGAAGAGATCCATATTGGCCATGACCATGTCCTCAAGACAGCAAGAGTATCCTTACCAAGGTGAAGATGGCCTGACACTTTGAAAGTGGGGCTGTGCAGATGAGTAACACAAGTCAGCAGAATGCATCTAGGCTCTGAGACTATTCCACAAAGTCTAGAAGGGCCAACTGTGGAAAAGAGCTTGCAGGAAGTCCAGCAGCTGAGTGTGCGTGGCATACCCGGCCAAGAGGACTCCTGCAGTGGAGGATGATGGTGTGCAAACCGCTGTGGCAGTCCCTCCATGGGTTCAAAGCATTTGGCATCTCAATGGCATTCAAAGGAATTGTGTCCAAAATAACTGGGTTTACATTTAAAAGAGTGCCAGGAACCACCTGGGTGACAAGAGGAGAGGCCTGCTAGAAGTTGCAGACTGACCGCTCCACTCCAGCCTGGGAGAAACTTACAGAGAATAGACTCTTCCTGAGGCACTTCTCCCATACCTGATCCCCTCTGTGTTTTATTCCATGTTTGTTGGGGAGGGAGGTGGTTCTGTAGAAATAAACACACACAAAAATTTTAATGATGAAGTATTTAATATCTTATTTTCTGGGTTGTTTTTAATGATGGATTGTGGGAGGTAATTATTGATTTGAATGGTTCTTACTTATGTTTGTCATAGGAAACATAAGGTTGTCACTTCCTTCAGCTGGTTTTATAACAATGCTATTAACACCAACAAATAACAGTAGCATCTACTCCTGGCCAAAGTCTCTCTATACCATTCTGATTATTTTTTAGCCACACAAGACCACTTAGTGAATTTGAAAACTAATACTGAGGGTGGCTAAGGAGCTTGCTGAAAGTCACTGAGCTGGTGAATGGCAGAGCTTATGTTGTGAGTTTGTGCTGTCAACCTCAGTGCTATCAGACCTCCCATGGTTCAAGTCTATGGGCTCCTAGAGGCCTGTTTTTGTTTTGTTTTGTTTGTGCATTCTTTTGAGGTTGGTTTACTGTGACTCTTAAATGGATAATTCAAAGTTATAGGAGAAATGACACAAGCAACTGCCTTGTGTAGCACTTTTCCTTGGTCCTTGTGAATTAATTTGTGTGCTGTCCCCTAAGTCCTTCTCTGCATAATCAGATCATCGTTCTGAAGTACAAGTTCTATCTCAAAAACATGAAAGAATGTGATGCTGTCCAGAGTGCTGAAAATGCTACTGGTGAATGGAACCTTATATATTAATAGCATATAGCTGGAGCTTTGGTGCCTGTATGTCTTTGGCACACACCTTGGCCCCTCTGGTACTAAAGCTTTAGAAGGAGCCCAATTTAAATATAAACCAGAGGATGGTGGCTAGCAAAGTGGACTTCTCACTCCTCTCCTACCTCATGTCAAAAATTCTTAAGAGCTAAATAGCGAATACAGAACAATGTCTTCAGAATGAGCATCTCTTGTGCATCTCTATTTACTAAACTAGAATATTTCCTTTCCTTATTTCAATCATTTTATATTAATGAAAAAATTAATTTATCCAAGTAGTCAGTGTTTTGACTCTTGAGATGTTAGAAGCTGCATGAGTATATAATACAGGTAACAAATGTTTGTCAAACATATATATTTATTGGGCAATCACTATCTGCTTGCATGACGCTAGAGATAGAAAGATGGGTAAACTATAATACTTGCCTTCAAGGAGCAAATATACTAGTTGGAGATTTGTTCAAAAGTATTTACTGAGCACCTTTAAGTGCTCAGCACCAAGCAAATGATAAAGATGTATTTCTTTAATTTGATGAATAGTGGTAACATGTATATATGAGGGGCACTTAATCCAGCCTGGAAAGAAGGGATGTTAGGTTGGTGGAAAATAGGAGGTGAGACTTCCTAAAGAAAGTGATGATTTAAGGTCTTAATGGATGAGTGGAAGTTGGCTGGCCAGGAAAGGATAAGAGCGAGGCAGATCTTTAGAGACCTGGCACTGAGAAAGACAGCAGAATATACATCTCAGGAGTACATTTCAGCAATGAACAAAGAGCTGTGTATGTGAGGAAAACAGTGTTCCTTTCATCTGCAAAGTAGGGCAGAAGAAATATGTTCTGGGCTGTTGGCAGCCAACAGAGGCAGAAAACAATGTTTGCCAGAACATGCTCTGTAGGACACAAGATGCTTGGGATATTAATTAGTGCCGCTTCATACATAGATCCCAAGGTCAAATTAATACAGAAAATATATGTGCTTAGTGTGCATTTTAAGAAGGCATGAAGCCAACAGTTTTTTTGGAGGTTTGACCAGGTTTTCACCTGGGTATCTTGATAGACGAGTGCTCAGAAATGCCATGTCAGTACTTATGTAGCATAGACTATACCTGCTTAGCCTAACAGGTTCAACTCTCCCTGATGATATGCTGATTTTTCCCAGAGATCAACACAAGCCAGAGGCAACCTGGAAAGAGGCAGTGGCAGATGTGTTGATGGGAAGATGCAAAAATGGAGAGTGAAAGAAGTTTTCTGGTTGACCTTTAACTTAAGCCACTGCTCATCTGTTCTGTGCTGGGAATTGTAAGCCCTCCAGCTCTCCAAAGTCCCAGCTTCATGATGTAGCTAAAAAGGCATGTGCTCTTTTCTTCTTTTATTTCTTTGTATTATTTTAACCTCTTAAGGCAGTACAATGACTCACATGGATATTAAAGTTAACCGTTATTTTTATGGCTGGACTATTGTTTGGGAGAAAGCAGAAATTCTTGATTGAGATAGGAAAGGTTGGTTGGAAAAGAATTTGACTTATTTTGGTCCCTTGACACTTGAGAGAATTGTGCATTCTAAGAACTTTGGCTTTCAGAGTCAAAAGAAAGTAGCTAAAGTTTTAAAGTGAAAGCCACATGAGCGTCACCTCTCATTTGTGTTACAAATGCCAGGATGATCAGTGCTGGTCAGTTAGGGAGAAACTGACTTACTCATGGATGTCAAAGGGAAATAAAGTAATAGATTTCTTCTGAATCCATAGAGCCTCTGCCCTTGAGTCACTGTACAAAGGGACAATTGCCGCAGTTGCTATCCTGATGTAGGTATATATATCCCAAGTGTTAAAGCTATTTGATTTGTAGTTTGTATGATGCTCATAGACATTTAAAATCCTACATGTAGAAAAGTGTTCACAGATCATGTAGGATAATGCATTCAGTTTGAGTGTGTTCTTATATTGCCTGTAGAAGTTAACTTTAAAGCACATCTACCAGGATGGGTAGGACTTGGCTGTGGGAAGAGGGGAAAGACTGACTCAGAAGATTGATGGAGGTTTATATGTGGGATGTGTTGAATATAGTAGTTCTTATATTTATTTTTCTCTCCAAGCAGCATTGACCATGGCCTTTGTGCCTTGAGAAGAGCAGGGATGATGGGGCAAGAGTATTCATCTGGAAAATGAATACAGAGCAAAATGTATAAGACTTGTTGAATCTTCTTCACCTCCATTTGGCTATGTCTCTGCCTTGTTTAGCTTATACCCTAGCATCATTGCTTCAGCCACATAGAGACATATCATATAAATTGCTTAGCTTTTTTTTTTTTTTTTTTTTTTTTTTTTTGATACTATTTTGCTCTTGTTGCCCAGGCTGGAGTGCA
This sequence comes from Saimiri boliviensis, assembly GCF_048565385.1. Taxonomy (NCBI): domain Eukaryota; kingdom Metazoa; phylum Chordata; class Mammalia; order Primates; family Cebidae; genus Saimiri; species Saimiri boliviensis. The sequence continues at coordinate 20,286,771 of NC_133463.1, forward strand.
GTAGCATGATCTTGGCTCACTGCAACCTCCACCTCCCGGGTTTGAGTGATTCTCCTGCCTCAGCCTCCCAAGTTCAAGCAATTCTCCTGCCTCACCTTTCGAGTAGCTGGGATTACAGGTGCACACCACCAAGCTTGGCTAATTTTTGTATACATATATATATATTAGTAGAGACAAGGTTTCACCATGTTGGCTAGGCTGGTCTTGAACTTATCCACCTGTCTCGGCCTCCCAAAGTTGCTTAACTTTTGAAAGGCGATATTGTCTTTAAAATCAAATATAACTGGATGTTGGAACCCAAGCTGCCATACTTTCCTCCCTCACTTTCCAAATCCCTCCCACACATTGACTTATCCTTAGAAAGTGAGGTTGCATTTTCCTGAAGTCAGTAGTAAGGATTAATTCAACACCTGCTGAGCTGCTTAAACATGTGTGTTATAATACTAAAAAAATTGAGCTACTCAAAATTTATGATGTGAAGGAAGGTAAATGTCTTGCATTATTTTTTATTTACTCTTGGGGTTGAAGCATTGCAGCTTTTGTGTCTCCCATATTAGAGGTTGAAAAACATTCTGAGACATTCATAGTTTTTAAAAATATCACTTAAAAGAGAAGGTAATAGAGACCTCTGTTTACTTGAGTGAGTGATAATTTACACTTTTATTTCTCGCTTACAGTTTGAGGTTTAAGGGAATGATGTCTTTATTTTAGGTATGAAATCTCTGAAAATAAGTACAATAGGTTAACAAGGCAGGAACATCTTACAATATTACTTCCTTTTCCCTTCCTCATTAGTTCTAGAATGAATTAATGACTTATCCTTTAGGTTTTTTCCTTCACATTTTTTCCCCGTCTCTTTGCAGATAATGTCACAAAGTCCTAGTGAGACCTTCTTTGATAATCAGAGCTGTTCACAACTCACTTTAGAGCTCCCGCTTCTGAGCTGCTGGATCACAGCTCCCTGTTCAGGGATCAGCCTGAATGCCAGATCCTCCAAGCTGCACTATGTTCCAGGCTTCTGTCCTCTCATAAGGTACCCAAGTATGGGGGCTGAGATATTTGGGGGTGGAGAGTGGGAATCTGAAGCTCTTTCCAGGGCCACACTGCTCAGTGAGGTCACTGAAGAGTTTTGAAAGGTTCCTTGATTGAAAATTTCACCGCAAGAAATTTCTTATGTCCTTTAAAGTTGAAGTACAACCTTTTTGGCGTGGACTTTCATCTCGAATATGTTTAGCATGGTGGCTGGCACATAACAGTTCTCAATAAATAGTTTTTTTCCCTCTTTTCCAGCAAAGAGGTTGTAAATAAAAGAACTAGAGTGAAATTTTAGAAGACAGGAAAAGTACTATGGACAGCTGAGGTTATGTTCAGAAATGTTTTGTGGACAAGGCTGATTTGAGCCAAAAATGCATCTGTTCTACAGATGCTGACACTATAGCCTACCGACTGTATTTCAGATACTCCTATGGAATGAGAATATAATGGTGACCACAAACACAAAGGTCTTCAATCTGGCGAGGTGAACAAACATTCACCAAAAATCATGTAAATGTAAACTTACATGGGAACAACCAAAATGTTCAAAGGATAATGGCGAAATAAATCATGTTTGTTTCATTTAATATTTTATAGCCATCAAAATTATTTCAAAGAATTGTTAAATAATTACAGTAACACAATTTAAAAAGAAAGATATAAAAGTATAATTTATATTTTATAAAACAAATACATGCTTATCTATGTGTAGAAAACATCATTATATACTACATTCAACAGTGGATCTTGCTGGTGATGAGATCATGAAGCACAGAGCATGTTCTCTTAAGGGTAATGTTTTTGTCAGGAGGCAAGTATATTTGTTTGAATTTTTAGTTAAATCCTTGGCATGCTTTAAATGAGGAACTAAAGTTTTAACATTGATTCTTTCTTTCTCTTTGGGCTGTTTTGTTTTTGTTTTAATGAGGGGGTGGTAAGGTGAAAGTTGTTGTTGAGAGGGACAAGAATGGTTCTGGTGAAAACATAGTACAGCTCTGAGAGATGTGAGGTATGGGCACTAATTTGCTTTAAGTGTCTGGTGTCTGCCCAAGCAGGATTAATCTTTCTCTGCTATTTTTCATTTTTTGCCTGGCATTTTGTATCCAAAAGGAAAGTTTCAGAAATGCTTCTAGGGATGATGATGGGAGTTTGATTCCTGGGCATCTGATTAAACTCCCTTATCATTAATCTAAGTCTGGAGTGTTCTGGATTAGTTCTACTATTTCAGAGTGATACCTACCATCTTCTATAATCTCAACCCAAAATGATTTGTTTGAAAGCTTTTCCCTTGGAAGCCACTGATGCGTTATTACTTTTATCGGCTAAAAAATAAATTCTGTTTCCAGAGTTTGTTTGTTTATGTAAGTAGCTGTAGGTTTTCAAGATGGAACTTAACTTTATTATAGAAGTGCTGATAATATAGTCACACAAATAGAATAAGGCAGATAAGACGTGAAAATTCCAGAAGATTTTCCTCTGATCTGTAAAATTTTATGTCTCACAAATTTTTTCTTTTTTCATGTTTTATGCTTAGCGGGTCATTTAAAGTGAGGCAGTTGGACTGAGGAAAGTGTTGCATACAAACTGTCTTTTATGCCATCTTGGACCTGCCCCACTTTGCACAATAGAGATACCAAGGGTTGGCCTTATGAAGATGAGGCTATTTTCACATTAAGAGATGCTGAAATGACCTGTTACTGCTTTCCTTATACCCAAATTATACAATTAGAGACTTATGCTTGTAAGTCTTGGAGACTATTCATAATGAGTTCCTGTTAAGACATGAACATCTAGAATGGAAAGCAGCGAACACTCAGAATCTTACCAGGATTTTCTGCCAGCCAATTCAGAGGACAAGTGCAATGACCTAGTGGAAGAAAGGTTAATTACTGCTGGGCCTTAGGGAAGAGCTGGAAGGAAGCTGGCTACACCAAGGACTTTCCATAGCTGATCCTCATTCTGCAGTGACAGCAGCTCCTCTTGCACAGGGTTGTAAAATTATTCAGGAAAGAGCAGGGATAATGCATATATTATGCCTGCTTGAAACTGGTGGATGCTTTACTTCTGGAATTTTTTCCTCTTTACTAACTAATAGATGCTGTGTTCCACCTTTCTCTCCCCTTACATGATGGTCATGACTCTTTTTAGGAATAATTGAGGGGAAGAAATGTTGCTTGATTTCTCTGTTGATATGCAACATAGAAGCTCCTTTTGGGTATCTCTGCTCCTTGTAAGATGGCAGGTCTAGTGGATGCTTTTTAAATGTTTTCCTTTCCTCATTCAAAAGAAAGAGAAATTGCTAATATGCTAGATGCCAGAGCATTTGAAGCAAATCTGGTTCCAGGTTGAATATCAAAGCTAAGGAAATTTCCAGAGTCATATGTTATTAATTTTTTGCTCCCTGATGCTAAGTACACCTAGCGGGTTTGCTGAGTACTATATCTTCTCTGCCATCCAGTGGCAGGCAGGGACTAAGAATAGTTTCAACTGCTTGGCCTGCCTACTGTGTGCAGGGGCTGGTTTCAGCTGGGTCCAGGCTCCAGGCTTTAGGAATACAAAGGATATCTCATCTGCTGAAGGGTAGGAGCTCCTCTTATAGCTTATAGGGTGCAGCACTCCTACAACTCAGGCAAGAGCTTCCTGAAAAGTGAGTATCAGGAGCACGATGAAAAAATTGTCTACTTGTTTAGAAAGGTGCTATGATTTGTGCTTTGTGATAGAATTTTTTAAATGATTACTTTTCTTTAATTATTAAACACTATAAGCAAGGATAAAAAAACAAATCAACAAATATTTGCAATACATGTGATGAACAATTAGTAAGGAAACATGCAACATCCTAGTAGTAAAATGTCAAGAATAGGCAGTCTACAAAAAGAAGTACAAATGTCTAATATATTTTTATTAGATAAAAGATTTTATTAATCTTTTATTATTAAATATTCTAAACATCACTAATATTTTTAAATAATTAATTGGGATGCCATCAGGCTGAGGGGGCTCTAGCACCCTGGGTTCCTATGTAAGCAAACTGAACCCAACTCAGAGTAAATGGTCATATTTTAGGCCATTCAGAAATCACCAACTAATTCCTAACTAGGGACTTTACTAAATAAGGCCACTGCTCCTCTTCAATCAATCAAATATTTTCTTTACCTTGCTTCCATATTTGCCCCAAAAAAGCTTCCCCTGGCCCCCACCTCTTCATTGGAACCCTGAACCACCTGCAGTTTTGTGCCGCCTGATTTATAAATTGTTGTTTGCTCTAAACAACTCTAAAATTTTCACATGCTTTCATTTATCTTTTAACACAATAAAGAAAGAGATGACTATAAAAGCATATATTTTTAATAGCAAATTAAATTAGCAAAGATTAAAAAAAAAACTCACAATGCCCAGTGTCAGTGAGGAAATGGGAGAAGTGCATTCTCAATACTTCTCATATATCAATAGGAATATTCATAAGGGCAAGATTTTTAAAAGCTATTTGGCAATGTATTATGACCAGTTATGCATTTATATTTTTTAACATTATTTCCTACCTCCTAACTCATCCTAATATAAATGAACAAACAACGGGGAATGATCCGAGATTATCAACTACAGTATTATTTTCATGTGACTCTCAGTGAAGAGCTTACTCTGCCTCCCATTTCTTTTGATGTGTAGCTCACTAGATTCAGGGCTTAGTCCCAAAGTAAGCCCAATTTACTGTGCTAGTAACTGAAAAGACATTTCCCTTATTCTGGACAGAATGATCATACAGATTCTGAAGCTGATGCACCACCCTTCTCCAATTTTTTGAAAAAGAACCACTTTTCATTTCCTGCAACCTGATTTAAATCCTTAACATCTTGCCCATGACAGTTGTGATAATAGTCTCCAGATGAAGCCTCACCCAAGTGGCAGCTTTCCCCAGGGCTCAACATGGCTATAGGTCCTTATCTAGGACAGGCTGGGTTTCTCCCTTTCTGATTGGCACCAGGGGCTAGAGGTTGGATGGGTGTTGGGTTACTGAGGAAACAGCCAGACTCCTATTTTTTCTCACTACCCTGCCATTGTTGTCAGAGCTTCCACTCCCTTTAGAAACATGTTACTGAGTGTACTGGCCATATGGGAGACCCCAAGTGTGCTCTCATAGCAGCAGTGCTTCGATCTGTAGTGATTAATGGTGCCTCCATGTGCAAATGTCATTAAATGGTCAGAGCAGTGAATGCGGGGATCACATAGTTGTGTTGCGGACTTTGTTCAAGAGGCAGCATTTGGAATTAGAAACCTACTTACATACACTTTGCACTAATTTACATATAAACCTCAAACAACTCACTCCAAGTGCTCTTCTCTGAATTCAGCTAATTAATGTGACTAACCACTGTTGTAGCCAAGCCCAGTATTAAGGGCATTACACACATGAAATACTAAATAGATTTTCAAAAACATAATCATCATAATGGTGAATGAGCTCAGGCCAAATGCAGGTGGCATTAGCTGCTCTATAGCTCTGATTCCTCACGCTGAAATGATAATCTCAATTAAAAAACTCTCCCAAACAGTGCCTGTTTAATAGTCAGCTGAGTTCAAATCAAGGAGAAGAAACTACTGACTGTCTTTCATTTAATAGGCACTGTGTTAATGGTACTATAGTTACTATTTCACATTTATTTTACTATCTAACAAGAAATTGATGTAGTGAAGTCGGTAAATGAAAAGAAGAAACATAGAAAAGTTCACATTGCAGATTGGGTTAAGAGCGTCTCTTAGGGTTTTCAGGGTAGAACATGCATAACTGATGATAGAACTTTGAATTTCTGTACCCTCCCTCCCCACCCCCACACAGTGAGAAATTTATTTATCTTCTTCAGAGATCAGACAGTGAGTAGAAGGAATATGTTCTCAGAAAATTTCATGCTAGTCCTTTTGGATCACCTGAAAATACTGATCTTACTGGGTCTTGATATAACTAAATCATTAGCTTTTGTTTTTGTTGCAGTTTAGTTATATACCCATTTATGCTAGAGTCTGGTACAGGTCAGCATTCCTAAGTTCCTCTTTTCCTGGAAATTGTGGAAGAATAAATTGGGAAGAGAAAAATATTTTAATTTTAGAAGTCTCCATAACATATTGCCACTGGGTGACTTAAACGATAGAAATGTATTCCTCACAGTTCTGGAGGCTGAAAGTTAAAATCAAAGTATGGCAGAGTATATTCCTGGTGAGCTGATGGCTGCCTTCTCACTATGTCTTCATGTGGCCTTTCCTCGGTGGGTGAGCAAGAGCTCCATGACATCTCTCCTAATAAGGATACTAATCCTATGGGATTGGGCACCAACCTTATGACCTCACTTAACTTTAATTACTTCCTTTGAGTCTCCATCTTTAAATACATCAATCATGGAGAGGGTTTCAACATATGAATTTTGGGGAGACACAGATTTTCGGTTCATAACGGCAGAAACTGCTCAGTCTCCCTCTCTCTCAGCCATCCAGTCCAGTGTGGGCACAGCTATTTAAGAATGACTGTTTGGGAAATAATAGTCTGGTCTTGCAGAGCAGTTCTTTTGCCCAATAAGTTTGCAGCATGAATGATATGTTTGAAGTCTGTATTTCTGGCATGGAGGAAATAACGGTGAAGGACAGAGGTCAGGAGCAACAAAGTCATGCTAAGGTAACATGCAGGATGTTTTCAATGAGACAAAGCATGGATTATTTGAAAAACTAAAGGATTAGTTCAGCTGGAGAGAGGTAAATGTGGTGGTGTGAAAGTGCTGCAGAATGAAGCTGGACAGGAATAATGAATGATATAAAGGAAGAAGCATACCTCTCTTTTTTAAAAACAATCAGAGGCCTTGAGTCAGCCTCTTCATTGGCAATACCATGCCAAGAAGGATTAACAGCTTGAGATCAGGATACCCATGTTTTAGCTGAGCTCTCTTCCCAAGAGTTGCCATATGACAATGGACATTCTCTGCCTCCATTTCTTAGTTTTCATAAACTAAGTCTACTTTTTCTTTTTCTTAGGAGACAGGGTCTCTGTCACCCAGTCTGGAGAGCAGTGATCCGATCATAGTTCATTGCAGCCTGATATCCTGAGCTCAAGCGATCCACCTGCCTCAGCTTCCTGAGTAGTTAGGACTACAGGCATACACCACCATGCCTGGCTAATTTAAATTTTTTTTTAGAGGTGAGGTCTTGCTATGTTGTCCAGGCTTGTCTCAAACACCTGGTCTCAAGCAATCCTCCTGGCTCAGCCTCCCAAAGCACTGGTGTGAGCCACTCCACCTGGCTGGCTTTCACAATCTTATGGAATCCTTTTGTAGTAAGAACAACTTCTGAATCATTGCCCTACTGTCCTTTACTATTGTAATCTTAGGGTCTAGAACCTTCTGCCATGAACCTGTTAATAATGGGGAAGCTTACTTATTGCAAATGAGTCCAGTTCTGTGGTAAAGAACTCTTTTTTTCCCACTACTCCCCCCAGGACATGACCTAATAAACTTTTACCAGCCAACTTTTACTGTGGAGGGCAATCAGGGTGAAATTTACCACTCTTGGCCTTAGACAGAGAGAGTGCCCTGGGTAAGAAGTGAAGGCAAGGGAAAGTCTCTAGTGCAGCTATCTAAACTCCAAGGTCAGAACATACTTTTCCAAAATGGTCCTGTTCTATGTAGTGGGGAAGTTCTGTGGTAATAGAGTACTGTGTTTCCATTACATAACAACCTGATCTTTTTATGTGGCCTAATCTGGATTTCCAAACCCAATATTCTGATGAACATTGTCTCTCTATAAAATGTATGGCTGCTAAACGATCCATAAATAAGTTAATAGAAGGTAATTTTTTATACTTTAGGGTACACTACCTAGTGTAATATTTTTATTTTATTTTATTTTATTTGTTTATTTTTGAGACAGTCTCGCTCTGTTGCCCAGGCTGAAGTGCAGCAGTACAATCTCAGCTTGCTGCAACCTCCTTCTCCTGGGTTCAAGCAATTCTCCTGCCTCAGCCTCCTGAGTAGCTGGGACTACAAGCATGTGCCACCATGCCTGGCTAATTTTTTCTATTTTTAGTAGAGACAGGATTTCACTGTGTTAGCTAGGGTGGTCTTGATCTCCTGACCTTATGATTCACCAGCCTTGGCCTCCCAAAGTGCTGGAATTACTGGCATGAGCCACCACACCTGGCCTATTTTTTATTTTTAAAATTTAAAAAAAAATTGTGGGTATATAGTAGTTGTGTATGTATTTATGGGGTATACGAGATGTTTTGATATAGGCATGCAGTGTAAAATAAGCACATCATGGAGAATGGGATATCCATCCCCTCAGGCATTTACCTTTGAGTTACAAACAATCCAATTATAGTCTTAAATTATTTTAAAATGTAAAATTAAGTTATTGTCTATAGTCACTCTGTTGTGCTATCAAATACTTTCATAGAATTGCTATAGCATACTGATTAAGTCATGTGCCCTACCTTAGCTCAATTTCTGCCAACATCATAGTGATAGTTCAAAATAATGAATATGAGTGAAATCTAGAATGAACTCACTAGTGTCTCTGATTGACTATGCTCATTGTCCTGCCATGGTTGAGGTGCCATTATGTCCTCTGCTCTACTAAATCTTATTCATCCATTAGGATCTTACTTTCTTACTTCTGTGATTTTCCCTTCTTTGTATATCTTTTGGGCCTACTTGATTAAGCACAGCCTTTCCACACTGATACCTTCTTCAGTTAATCCTGAATTAGATTTAGGTCTCATGAGGGAAGGAGGTGTATCTCATGCTGTGTATGTACTGGCAACACCATTCGGCTCATTTTTATGTGTCCAAATAAGAGGTTGTTTCTCAAGCTTGGTCACATATGATATCACATGGTGATAAAGTGGTCAAGAGGACATTACAATCCTTACCTTTTGTTAGGTACATATGCCTAACAAAAAACCATCAAAATACGTGAGGCAAAAACTGACAGAACTATAAGGAGAAGAACCCTGACAACTTGAATATAGTTTCAGGATTCAAAATTCATGCACAAAAATTAGTTACATTTCTATATATTAACAACTCTCAGGCTGAGAATGAAATAAAGAACTCAATCCCATTTACAATTGTCACAAACACAAGTAAAAACTCTAGGAATATATTTAACTAAGAAGGTGAAAGAGCTCTACAAGGAGAGCTACAAAATATTGCTGTAAACACAAATGAATGGAAAAACATACCATGCTTATGGATAGGAAGAATTAATATCATTAAAATGACTATACTTCCCAAAGCAATCTATAACTTCAATGAAATTTCTATCAAATTACCAACATTATTTTCCATGGAATAAGAAAAACTATTCTAAACTTTACATGGAAAAAAAAAAAAAAAAAAAGAGCCAGAACAGACAGAGCAATCTTAAGCACAAAGAACAAAACCAGAAGCATCACATTACCCAACTTCCACCTAAGAGTCAGAATAGACAGAGCAATCTTAAGCACAAAGAACAAAGCCAGAGGCATCACATTACCCAACCTCAAATTACACTTCAAGGCTACAGTAACCCAAACAGCATGATGCAAAAACAGATACATAGATTAATGGAACAGAGTAGAGAACTCAGAAATGAAACCATAGCCCTACAACCAACTGATTTTCAACAAAGTAAAAAGAAATAAATACTGAGGAAAGGACACCCTCTTCAATGAATGGTGCTGGGAAAACTGGCTAGCTATATACACAGAAAAATGAAACTTCACTCCTTACTTTCACCACATAAAAAAATTAACACAAGATAGACTAAAGACTTACTGTAAGACCAGAAACTATAAAAATCCTAGAAGAAAACCTGGGAAAAAATCTCCAGACATTGGACTAGATAAAAAATTTGTGATTAAGACCTCAAAAGCAATTGTAATGATGCAAAAAATAGACAAACGAGACTTAATTAAACTAAAGAGCTTCTGCACAGCAAAGAGAAAAACCAAAAGGGGCAAACAGACAACCTACAGAATAGGCGAGAATATTTGCAAACTATGCATCTGAGAAATGCCCAGAATCTATAAGAAACGTAAGCAAACCAACAGGAAATAAAACCAAATCACCCCATTAAGAAGTGGGCAAAGGACATGAACAGACAATTATCAAAAGAAGACATACAAGTAGCCAACAAACATTTGAAAAAAAAAGTTCAAAATCACTAATCATCAGAGAAATGCAAATTAAAACCACATTGAGATACCATCTTATACCAGTCAGAATAGCTTTTATTAAAAAGTCATAAAACAACAGATGTTAGCAAGGCTGCAGAGAGAAAAGAACACTTAAACACTTGTTGGTGGAAATGTAAATTAGTTCAACCACTGTGGAAAACTGTTTGGGAATTTTCCAAAGGATTAAAAATAAAACTGCCATTCAATCTAGCAATTTCACTACTGGGTATCTACCCAAAGAAAAAGAAATAATTTTATCAAAAGACACTGACACACATGTATTTATTGCAGCACTATTTACAGAAGCAAAGTTGTGGAATTAATCCAGGTGCCCATCCACGGTGAAATGCATAAAGAAAATGAGTTATGTATACACTGTAAGTCAAAAAGTAACTGAGACAGGTCTCAATCAATTTAGAGTTTGATTTAGCCAAAGTTAAGGACATAATCCCCCCCCTGCCCCACAAAAAGGAACACAAAACCACAGAACCAGTCTGTGGTCCAGGCCTTTTTCCAAAGATGATTTGAGGGCTTCAGTATTTCAAGGGGAAAATCAAATAGAGGGGAAAAAAAGAGGGTAGAGTCACATTAATGAATCCACATGTTGCAAGAGAAAAAAAGCTAAGGGAATAGTCAATTATATATTCATCTCATGCTCAGTAAATTGGCACTTCACATAAGGTAAAGTGAACATATCTGTATCTGGCCTTTTATCTCTAGGTATAAGCTTAGTTATCTGCTTAGGTAGAAGCAGGTATCTGGCCTTTAATGAGTATCTGGCCTTTTATCTGTAGTTATCTGCTTAGGAACAAAAGGAAAGGCAGCCTCTTACATGATTCAACTTTCAGCTTAATTTTTTTCTTTAGGCAAAGTAAATTGGGGTCCCAAGACTTTATTTTCCTTTCATTACACCATGGAATACTATGCAGCAACAAAAAAGAATAAAATTGTGTCCTTTACAGCAACATGAATGCAACTGGAAACCATTATGCTAAGCAAATTGACACAGAAACAGAAAACCAAACACTGCATGTCCTCACTTATAAGTGGGAGCTAAACATTAGGTATACATGGTCTAACTATATTCCTATCATATGATCCAGCAGCTGTACTCCTCAGTATTTACTCAAACCTGGACAAGTTACATACTATATAATTCCAACTGTTTGATATACTGTAAAAGGCAAAACTTTGGAGACAGTAAAAAGATCAGTGGTTGCCAGAAGTTCAGAGGCAGGAAAAGAAAGATGAACAGCGGAGCACAGAGGATATTTAAGGCAGTGAAACTATTTTGTATTATACTGCAATGGTGGATACATGTCATTGCAAATTTGTCAAAGTTCACTACACAAGGAGTGAACTCTAGTGTAAACTGTGAGCTTTGGTTAATAATAATGCATTGACATTTGTTAATCAGCTGTAACAAATGTACCATACTATGCAAGAGGTTAATGACAGCAGAACCCATAGGAGGGATGGGGAGAAGAAGCATATGGGAACCGTTTGTACTTTCCAGTCAATTTTTCTATAAATCTAAAACTGCTCTAAAAGTAACCTATTAATTTAAAACATCCAAATGATGATTATCAAGACTAAAATGAATAAATAAGAACACTGCAGCAATTAAAATGATCAAACAATACCTACATTAGTGTCACTGATGACTATCACAAACATAATGTGTAAATGAAGCCAGATACAAAAGCATAAACACTATATAATTTCAATTATGTAAAATCCAGAAAGCAAGTGAAACAGATTCTGGTGTCCTGTTGGACACAAGAATGGTGATGTAGCTTGATGAACTAACATTCCTACAGATAATGGTGATAAAATGTGGATAAATAATATGTTTGTATCTATAGTCATATCTATGTATGTATGCATAGAGATGTAACTGCATATATTATATATGAAATTATGTTATGTATATACTTTATATAATTATACAGGATTCTATGTTAAATATTAAATATAATACGTATATATAATATATTATTGCCTTTTGATCTCCAAAAACAAACAAAATTGTGAAGGAGTCTAACCTTGAATGATGAGAATTATAATAGAAAATATTTACAAATATAAATTTTTTGCTTCAAAATACTTCACAATCTGTATGTGGTCCAGGTAGGCAGAAAACCAGAGTCTTACTTGTTGTGTCAAAGGATTTTCGGGTCTTGCTGGAGGTTTAGGGGAGATATTTTGGAAGGGAGAGAATTACAGAGGGATGAATCCCAAATATTTATGTTAAGTTTCCTGCAAATGATTGGTGAATCTTTGAGCTGCATATATGCATGGCAGAACCCAGAGGCCAAGCATAAAAACAGTCGTTGGACTCTGAATGAACTGAATGAGGATTTCAGTTGTGTCCACTGTAGGAAAGATGGAGATTGGGGTTTGAGACCAGCCAAGTTAATTCACTGTTAGAAAAAGATAAACACTATTCAAAAACATACAACAGAATTCAATCTCTGTAGCTGTCGTTCATAGGGTCTGGTACACAATTTAAAAAATCAGGAGATGTACGAAGCTACAGGAGAATGTAATCAATACACAAGACAGTAAGCAAGCAGTAGAAACTAATCTCAAAATGTCCCAAGATGTTGTAATTAGCAGACGAGGCTTTGAAAGTAGCTATTATAAATATCATCATGGGGGTACTACTGTGCACTCCTCTCTGGTCCCTATTCATCTGCTGGGGCGCCCTCCAGGGGACTGTGCTGTCCTGAGTGCTTGAAGTTAGATGTGTCCGTATGACTAGTTCTGGCAAGGAAACTTTCCAACTCAAGGTTTTACAAAATGACTGGAGAAGACCCATCAGTTCCTACCCACCATGGCTTTAATGTGAGTTTATTCCAGAGACAAAAGTAGAATCTTTTTTAATGTTTATTGCCACCACAAAGAATTGAGGGCAACAGTTTAGTTTGAAGTCGGAGTGTCTGGGTTCTAATCAGAGCGGCATCACTGCATCACATGTTAGTTGTGTGACCTCGGACAAGTTAATTGCATTCATTTGTCTTGGCTTCCTTATCTTTAAAGTAAAAATAATAATAATAGTACTTACCTCAAAGGGTTGTGATGTCTCAAAGTATTTAACATAGGTTAAATATTCAGAACCGTGCATTGCACAAAACCAATACTACGTAAGTATTTGTTACTGTTAGAACACATAAGCAGCCAATGTTTTTAGGTATTTTTTAAACTAATAAATATTTCAAGCCCAAATAGAATGCAGATAATTTCCCCACCTTTGTTATCAAGTTCATGGGAATCATTCTAAGAGTTGAAAATTTTAGGTCTAGTGAAAGGCAAATACTTTATCTTTAGTTATTTCTGGGGAAATGTTTTGGAAGAAATGAAATTGTCATCCCTCAAATTGCATGGCTTATGTGTTGAATTGATCCTCTGTCTAGTGTCCTGGAACCTAAATCTTTGTCTTGCTCATTATAAATTTCCATTTTATTTTATTTGATATATATTGTTTCATATGTAACAAATATTTATTGCATGTAGATTATGAGTATTGTGAGGACTTCTGAGAGTTCGCATTATAAGCTTCAGGGTGAGGTGAACAAAATAAATATTCTCTCTTCTCTCATGGAGTATATATGTCAATTATACATGTTATCTATTTATCTGTATGTCTATTTTGCAGAAGTTTCTGGGACACCTTAATTTTAACTTTTACCAAAGGGAAGGAGATAATAAACTTTTAATTTCCAAAAAATACATAATTCCAGTGATTCTATCAATGTAATAATAAAATGTATGTAATGTAAAAACAAAGATAATTATTATATATAATAAAATATTGATAAATTATGACCCTGCATTTAGGCTGAGGAAACAAAGGAATGTTTGATTTTGCCCTAAGAAGTAACCTAGCTTTAAGGAAATTCTGTGTTGGTGACTTTCATCTGAGACATGCATGAGTGTGTGATAGACATTGCTGCTGTACACTCGTCTCTGGTCCCCGTTTCCCTGCTGGGGCAAATTCCGGGGGACTGTGCTGTCCTGACTGCTTGAAGTTAGATATGTCCATGTGACTTGCTCTGGTGAGGAAACTTTCTAACTCGAGGTTTCACAAAATGCCTAGAGGAGACCCACTAGCTCTGCTCTTCCCCTGCTGGGCAAATGCAGAATTTGGTTCATGCTGAGAGCAAAGCTTCTTCAGTTTGGGTCCCGGAGTAACTGCTGAGCAGACACCCACCCTCCATCCCTCCCTCCAGCCTACTGCCACCCCACATCCACCTCAGACATGTGACATAAGTGAAAAATAAACCCTACCGCTTCAGCCACTAAGATTTGGGACATTTTGATGACCACTGCCAACCAAGCCTATCCTGAATGGCACAGTGAGTAACTCCAGCTCCTGACAGGCACAGACTTCCCAAAAGTGCAAAGCTGCCTTCCAATATCCAATGCCTCTGCTATGACAAATCTCCACGCTGCTGCCACTTTCAACGGGTACTGAAACTCTTTTAGAACAGAAAGACAACATAGTAGGGCAGATTATATGAAATGCCTGGAGAATGAATTCCTTCTGTGATTTCCTAAGGCTGTGTGTATTTAGTGCCAAATATCTGGATGACAAATCAAAAATTCAATCAAACATCTATGTGCTCTCACATAAATTCTGGTTTTCTGATATCAGACAAAACATCTGGTTGACAGCTGGGATTGGAAACTGCTCGCTGGGCTTTTAGCATTGTCCACGAAGAGGCCTAAAGTCAAGGATGCACTGTGAGTTCGGACCTAGAAATACTGTATTTGGTGAAGGGAACCAGAGATAGACTTACATAGAAGCAGACTAGATGTTTTGTTAAATGCTTTGTAGCTCCAGGATGGGAGAAGATTCTTCCTGTCTCAAAAGATAGCCCTTAACAACTCCACTTTTTGTTTGTTTGGGTTTGTGTGTGTGTGTGTGTGTGTGTGTGTGTGTGTGTGTGTGTGTGTGTGTATGTGTGTGTGTGTATCTGGGAAGGACAGCTTTTATTTTATTTAAAATTTTTATTTCCACAGGCTATTAGGGAACGGGTGGTGTTTGGATACATGAGTAAGTTCTTAGTGGTGATTTGTGAGATTTTGGTGCGCCCATCCCCTGAACAGTATACACTGAACCCAATTTATAGTTTTTTATCCCTCACCCCCTTTCTACCCTTTCCCCCGAGTTCCCAAAGTCCATTGTATCATTCTTACACCTTTGCATCCTCAGAGCTTAGCTCCCACTTATGAGTGAGAACATATGATATTCGGTTTTCCATTTCTGAGTTACTTCACTTAGAATAATAGTCTCCAATCTCATCCAGGTTGCTGCAAATGCCATTCATTAATTCCTAAAAAATCCACTGTTAATAATAGGCACCTTTCTTTTTAAAAAACAAAATTTCTCTTTTAAAATGCAAATATGGCTGAGAGAGTTCACAGTATTTGTCTTTAGATACTTGAAAATCCCTGAAGAAGGTGTGTGGGTGTCTGGGTAAGCTAGGGCAGGTTGTAAACTAGGAAACATGATAATTAGAGAAAATATGAGGAAGGAAGAGGTAATTTCAGAGAATGGAAAAAAGCTACTCAAATTAAGTAACAGAGGTCTCCCAAGGTTCTTGTCTTTTGTATGGATTTTGTTTTCTCCTCCTAAAATGGAATTTTATTTTAAAAAGGTACACATGGATTCTAAAATTACACACACACATGTGCACATGCATCAGAGCCTTTTTCATAATCAAAGACACTGTGTGTAAACTGTGAATAAGAAAGTTGACTGTTACTACTTTTGAAAAAAACATTGACTTTTGTGTATTTTAATTGGGCGTCTTTTCCATATTAAATAATACTTCAGCACTAGCCAATAATTTCTACTTTTTCATGTCCTTTTTCCAGGAATTGATAAGTTTGGAGAGGCAGTGTCTGTAATGATGGCTCCCTTCCTCTTCTCTAAAGCAGGGAGGCTAGGCCTGCTTCACAACTTCCCCGTCACTCTTGTGTCTGCCTGAGATCATCTACTTTTGTCCTGGGAAATGTTGCTGCTTCATTGCTGTTGGCCACACAATAGGATCACACAATACTTCAAGGTCACGTACAGTGTCCTCTGGAACCACGTGGAGGAAACTCAGTTTCCTGCTAGAATCAGTGAAGCTTCTGGTACAAAAGGTCACTATTGGCTACAACCTCTTGTATGGTTCTGGAGCTCATGGAGGGCACTGGGCCAAGCAGACAAGGGTGTGGAGCAGGACTTGGCTCCATACTGATGAATAATCATGACTTACATGTCACAGATTTTTATCTAATGGAAGCATAAAGGATTTTTAAATCCCCATACTCCCATCAACCACGATGCAGCTAATTGAAGCTTAAAATGCTGGATGTTGTTTCTACTGTTTCTATTGTGGCTTAGGTGGGACGTTCAGTAGAAAACATGTAGAAATGTCTGGGTGGAGATAACATTTCAATTCACTTGATCATAATCAGATTCCTGCATCTAACATCGCTTCCTTAAATCATTGACAATGAATGATAGTTTTACATTATGCTTCTCAATGCAGTTCATCCAGTCTCATCATTGTTTTGTCTGTTTTTTTAAACGTGTGTGCCATTGCAATCATTGTTAATAAGTATTAAAAATCCCAAAGTCCTATCCCCTCTCTTTCTACCCCAGTGTTTTGTTTTCATAAGCAAACCACTGCTGCCTGTTGAGGTAAGTTAATAATAAATAGTTTACTACAGCCAGTAATCTTTTCTTCTTTTTTGCAATGTGAACTGAAAAGCATCTGAGGCAGGTCTCAATCAATTTAGAAAGTTTATTTTGCCAAGGTTAAGGATGCACCTTTGACACAGCCTCAAGAGGTCCTAGTAACATGTGCCCAAGGTGGTGGGGGTATATTTTAGGGAGACACAAGTCATCAATCAGTACATGTAGGGCGTACAATGGTTTGACCTGGAAAGACAGGACAACTCGAAGCATGGGGTAGGGGGTGGGTTCCAGGTCCTGGATAGATTTTTAAATTTTCTTATTGGTAATTGGTTGAAGGAATTATTATCAACAGAAAGGAATGCCTGGATTGTGATAAGGGGTTGTGGAGATCAAGGTTTTATTATGCAGCTGAAGCCTCCCGGTAGTAGGCTTCAGAGAGAATAGATTGTAAATGTTTCTTATCAAACTCAAGATCTGTGATGATGTTAAGGCTGATCCAGCTTTTCCTGAATTCCAAAATGGAGGAGGATAGAATGAGGCATGTCTGACCCCCACTTCCTATCATGGCCTGAATTAGTTTTTCAAATTAACTTTGGAGTGCCCTGGCCAAGAGGAAGGGTCCATGCAGATGGTTGGGGGCTTAGAATTTTATTTTTGCTTTGCATTTGTCAACGTCCATTTCCCTTATATCCTGAGTGTTCTGCTGTTACTGATTTCCAAACTTCAGTGATGCTGTCACTGATGTTGACCATTTGACTTTCTGCCTGTGTTGGAGGAGGCAGCCCTCCTTGGGCTTCGTGAGTTCCTCCACGTCATGCTGGGTGAGCCAAGACTGCAAAGCCCTGTTACTCAGACCATTTCTCACACTGGTTTATGCAGCTGGTTACCTGCAAGTTGAGGTAATGTATCCCCCTTCAACAAAGATCAGGCTAACTTTCTGCTTGTGGGAAAAGCAGTGGGTTCCCCAAGCTTCTCTGCTGCTTGCTGTGCTGTGAATCATAAAGTCCTTCATTTCTGACCCAGGATCTTGTGTCTTCTGCTAAGCATCCAGAAAAGCATTACAGGTTAATTCTATAGCTCATAAGTGGAATAAATAAAATCCAGACTTGATAGAGTATACTATCTGGAGTGCTTTTATACACATGCATTTCCCCCTAAATAGATGATAAGCCTCTTGAGATAAAAAGTCTGAGACCTCTTTGCTTTCTCATTGGGAAACATATCATAAATACTCAGTAAGTGTTCATGGATCTCAATGACAAGATCAATTTATACCATGTTGGAGTGAAATTTTGATATCAAGACAACAAAGAAATTATTGCCACAACTTGCAGTGCCATAATAGAATGCCACATATTGCTCACTTCTTACTCTTCCTAGCTTGTAAAGTGGATGATACCATTTTAAGGAGAGGTTTCTCTGTAGGAGACAGATGTAAAGAATTAGACTATAATAAAGAGATGCTGAGAATATTGCATACATAGTTACTCCACCCTTCTGTTCCCATCCTTACAAATAGCTTCAGGCAGAACAATAATTTGCCATGAAGAAGAAAAGCTCACTTCAGAGAAAATTAAAAGAAATGAACAGAGTTTCTACTTCTCTATATTGGTACAATAGCAAACCTTTCTCTCCCTCTCTACCATTTTATGAGAAGGAAGTGGCAACTGTCTTTGAACTAAAAACCATCTAGTGGCTGTTAAAGGAGCCTGATAAGTGCAAAGATTTTCTGAGTAATAAATTACTTCATCTTTTTGAGGTAGAAAACAGTCATTTCTCTACCAAGTAAATATAGGAATTAATTTTCTTCTTTTTTAAACAGACAAATTTATGATAGTAAATAATGCACCAACATACATGTGTTACACTGACATTTCTAGGGAGCTGACTCACTGGTATGGCCATTAAGAGAACTTGCCTGTCAGAGAAGGAAGTGTAATAGATCAAGAGACCTTCTACCTGGCTATGAAATCCATCACCACGTTTGCACCATAGCCACACTTCCTATGTGCTTCTCTCCATCAGTGAATAAGTATGACAGGAAATCCCACATTCCTTGGACATGTGGGACTCCTCTGAAAGGTGACTTTGGTTGAGGACTCCTCAACAGCCTTGTGGGACTTTCCTTACAAGTACACATGAGTCTAAGATGCTTCTAGACTTCTTGATCTGTCACTTGGGGAAAGATCTGTGTTTTATGGATATGTAGAGTCCTTCCCTTTCAAAGAAACCAATCAGTGCCTAGATCACGTTACATACTCAATGCGTGTTGATTGAACTGAATGTCAACTGCTTTCTCCATTGCTGACTATTGAATAGGGAAGCTCAAGTGAGAGCCCAGCAGTGGGGATTGCTTTAGATCTTTTGCCTTTTCTTGATTGCCAATAAATACGATTACAATACTATGTAATGTTCCATACAAGTACTTTTTAAAAAGACAACCAATAATGATTTAAGATTAGTCAACTGAGTCTTTGAACTTAAAAGTATAGCAGGCTCTGAGCACAGAAACAGCTATCACCTATGAGTTTTCCCTTGAGTTTCTTCTAAAGGGAATGCTGAACTCCACATTCCCTTCTCCTTTTCAATATGTTGTAGCACTTTCTACATTATCTCAGCATTTCTCTCCTCATACTCAACTTATTAAGATCCATTGGGATGATTTGTGTTTGTGTGTTAGAAAATCACCTTTTCCTCCCCTGGGATTCACATCAGTTGCCCCTGTCTTCACAAGCCTTCTGCTAAAGGCATGAAACTGTTGGAGATTTAATGCTTAGACTCCTTTGAAGTGAGAGCAGAGACCAGGTCTTGTCCTTTCATGCTGACATCTACAAAGCAATTATGGGAAAAGAAAGACTTATGGCTGCTGCCAAATTCTCTTAGCCTCCAGTTGCTTGCCTGCATCTGTGTTTTAAATTGCACTGGAGATACACAAGCAGATTAGAGAATTTATTTCCATGCAACAGTATCTCAAATGATCATTTTAAAGCTTCCTAAAATCAGCATATAAAATATTGGTGTTCTTTTTAAAACATCTTGATACAACTTCCTGTAAATGATTTCAAGTGTGTTTAGTTGCTAGCTGCTATAGAGTTATTTAAATTAGCAAACCCTTCAAATTCTGGTGGAGTGGTGAATTTTAGTGAGAAACTTTTGGCCATCAGGTGAGACAAGGCTGAACATAGGCCTTACTGTGTCTTCTTTATTCCTGCAAAATATATTATCTCTGTTGGATATGTATAATTGCACTAGATATAACTGACTATGTTTTGACCTTGATTTAAAAATCATGGCAACAGAAACTCTCTAGGCTTAGGGCAATTTACAATGTCATATGAGAAGTTTGGCAGCTCCTCAAGCACTGGGGTTAAATGACAGCAAATATTTCTGAGTTTCCTCTTTGGCTCATCTGTCTCTATATGGCTATATATATGGTACCTTATGGGGCCATGTCCTCCAGCATTTTTCATCACGAGGATGCAGGGAATAGTCAGTGGGGTTTGTAAACTCTGTGTGTAGCTAGGTAAAAAGCATCATGCTCACTCCTCTGCTTTCAGAGCCCCTAAATATGGGATTCTGTCTCTTAAGTTATTACTTAATCGTTACAGGATCTCTGTTTGGAGTAATGAAAAAGTTTTGAAAATACAGTAGTTAGTGGCGATGGTTGCACAACATCATGGATGTAATTAAGGCCACTGAATTGTACACTTGAAACTGGGTAAGATGGCAACAAGTATTAGATAAATCGGCGACTTCATTCATCTATCCCAGTAGACTAGCAGGATTTGAAAGGTGAGTTTGATTTTTAGTTTAAGGCTAGCAGAAATGACTATTTATTCACAGAAAAATAATTTGAGAGTAATTTTTTTTTTTTCTGAGACAGGGTCTCATTCTGTCACCCAGGCTGGAGTGCAGTGGTGCAGTCTCGGCTCACTGCAACCTCCACCTCCCAAGCTCAAGTCATCCTCCCACTCAGCCTCTGGAGTATCTGGGATTACAGGCATGCACCACCATGTCCAGCAAATTTTTGTATTTTTTTGTAGAGATGTAGAGATGGGGTTTTGCTATGTTGTCTAGGCTTATCTCAAACTTTCAACTTCAAATGATCTGCCCACATTGGCCTCCCAAAGTGCTAGGATTATAGGCATAAGCCACTGTACCTAGCAAGAATGATCGTAATAGGTGAAATGAAAACATCAGCACTTTATAAGAACCAGGAGAGGAAAGAAATATTTTATTCTTTGTTTAGTAGTTTTCTGTTCTTAGACTCTTCTCTGAAAGAGGCATGGAAGGTCCACTTGAGCCCTGTTGAAATGGGCAGCTGATAAAAATATACATACCAGAGGTTACTTGGGATGGTAGAAGTTTTCTATTAACTTTATGTAAGTTATTCTATAGGAAATTTTTTAAATCCCCTTACAAATGTTTACATATGCTTTCATTAGATTGTAAATCTTATTGTCTTTGTTTATGAGTCAATATCCATAAAATATAATAGCTCTCATGGAGGCAAAAATCTTAGATCAATTTTTCTTTTTTTTTCCTGTGTGAAATCGGTGACAGGATCTACTTCTACTTTCAAATAACTGCTTTGTGTTTGGATGACGATTCAGATTAGGACTAAAACTTCATAAATCTATAATACCTTTCTTCAGGGAAATTTGAAATCCTTGGATTTTTTTTGTTTCAATTTGTCTTGTAATCTTAACCTTGCAGGAGGATAAGGAGGGTAATGGAAGTGGGAAGAGTAGTGAGAAATAGCCAATAGCTAAAGTTTTTATCAGCCTACATGGCAATTGATCAGACATTAAAAAAATCGCTGGGACTGTGCTTCTTGGAGCTAACAAACCCTTATTTGCCTTTGTGACAACATTCTTACTGGAAATAAGAAATTGTAAGTTCAGGTCTGAGTGATTACATAAAAAGTTCAGGTCTGAGTGATTACATAAAGGCCTCATAAATACAAAGTGGTACATTAGAGATTAAAATGTATGCAGAGAAACACATATAGGTGTATCACAATGCCAGATATTCTCACAGGCTTGTCCTCCTGCTATGGTCTTAGAAAGTGGCATGACAAGGACCTGAAGGAAAGAAAGAAAAGAAGAGAGGCCTGCCAAGTAGGATAAAGTACTGATGATGTGAGAAGTTGGGTGAGCATATGCAAAGGAAGCTGACTTTGATTAGTGTTAGGAGGAGAACAGCTAGGATGGAGGAATAAACGCACCTGATAGCAATAATTTAAGCATACACTGAGAGTAACCCTGTATGGCAGGTGCACCTGAGTGTGTGTTCTGAGCAAGGGAATATGGGAGTGACCAGCCTGAAGATTTGCTCCTTGTCTTTGGTGAGCATCTTAGCCCCTAGCTTGTCCCACAGACCTCAGGCTGTATAGCAGATGGAGGCCTTGTGTTTTGGGTCAAATGAAAGTTGCCAGGTGGAGGTCATTAAGAGGAGGATGGTAAGTGAAAATGCCATGTAAACTGCATGCCGTTTGCAAGTGGGTGTGGTTTTCCTGCAAAGGTCGCCACCACTGGGTCGTGAGGGTATCTAGTCCAGCCCATCGCCATTGGACTCTCTCCCCTGAACGTAAGTTCCCAGCGAAAGTTCAGGTTTTGTTTGCTGGCTCTGGATCTCTTCTTTGGCCTCTTAAACCTGGTCCCTGCTCTACTGTGGTTAATAGGAGTTCGGCACAACAGGTGAGCATAAAAGAAGAACAGGTAAAGACAGACGAGTACAAAACAGTAGGGGCTCTTGGAAGAACAACATGGAATGCGTGGGAGTGGGCACTGGTGCCCTTCTCACATGATTTCAAGTGGTCAGAGAATGGTAGTGTGCTGGGTTCTGATGGTCTTTTTCTCTTCAAGGCTGTTTTTCTGCTCTGACGTCTCTGTAAGTTCAGAAGCCTCTTTACCCTCCCAAATCTATAGGTATTCATGTTATGTTGCTCTGGTTTCTGCTTCAAAATTGCTGAAAACCAACGTGATGGCTTCACCATAGACTAAGAAATCTAAAACATCTCAAAGACATGGGGATAAGTAGTTTACATAGGAAGTCAAATTTTTTTTTTTTTTTTTTTTTTTGAGTAGGAGTTTCACTCTTGTTACCCAGGCTGGAGTGCAATGGCACTATCTCGGCTCACCGCAACCTCCGCCTCCTGGGTTCAGGCAATTCTCCTGCCTCAGCCTCCTGAGTAGCTGGGATTACAGGCACGCACCACCATGCCCAGCTAATTTTTTTGTATTTTTAGTAGAGATGGGGTTTCACCATGTTGACCGGGATGGTCTCGATCTCTTGACCTCGTGATCCACCCACCTCGGCCTCCCAAAGTGCTGGGATTACAGGCTTGAGCCACCGCGCCCGGCCCTTTTTTTTTTTTTTTGGGACGGAGTTTCGCTCTTGTTACCCAGGCTGGAGTGCAATGGCGCGATCTCGGCTCACCGCAACCTCCACCTCCTGGGCTCAGGCAATTCTCCTGCCTCAGCCTCCTAAGTAGCTGGGATTACAGGCACGCGCCACAATGCCCAGCTAATTTTTTGTATTTTTAGTAGAGACGGGGTTTCACCATGTTGACCAGGATGGTCTCGATCTCTTGACCTCGTGATCCACCCGCCTCGGCCTCCCAAAGTGCTGGGATTACAGGCTTGAGCCACCACGCCCGGCCTAGGATGTCAAAAATTTTGAAGACATTTTGACTGTTGCAACCAAAACAACTTCTTTATTACAGGCAACTGACCACTTAAACCATTGATTTAAATGATCTTCTAATAAATTTATTAGAAGAATAGTGTTTTATGCTATAACAAGTTGTCTTAGAAAAAACAAAATAATGGCCATTCATCAATTCAAGCACATGGCTTGTAATATGCTACAATTTACTTAATGAGTGCTTAGTGACTTTTCAACATCAAGTATCTTGAAAAGTTATACTACTTTTCAGATGAAGACTTTAGTTTTTCCAGGATAAAGAGATTTTTACCCTGAAGCAAAATGAATAAATATGCTATAAGTGGTATTTCAACTTTATAATTTCAGGCAATAACACATTTAAAATTCACTCAGAACAAAGTCAGTGAATAGCATATGGAACAAATTTACATTGCACACCGTGATGGATGCATCCAAAATGTTTTCCTTTGTGTACATGAGACAAGCAAATGGGATGGGAAGGCAGCTTCTTCAGCATGTTGTTCGTGTGGGCTACTTTGAAGTATTTTGAAGCATTTTTGTGGTTAGACTTTATTTTAAACTAAAGATATGTTTCTGTGCTATAGCTAATTTTGAATGTAGACTTGAATGCAAGGCAACCATGAGCCTGGAAAATGTTGAAAAATTGTTGAAAAGAATGATACATAAGTAAGAATACATCCTCTGAAGAATATCTTTCTGACATCCCTCCTCCGCCACCCCACCACCCACTATAAGTCTTTTATCTTTTTTGGCAAATGTATTAGTCCATTTTCATGGTGCTAATGAAGACAGGCTCAAGACTGGGTAATTTATAAAGGAAAGAGGTTTAATTGACTCACAGCTCCACATGGCTAGGAGGCCTCGCAGTCACGGCAGTTGGCAAAGGAGGAGCAAAGTTATGTCTTACACATGGTGGCAGGCAGGAGAGCTTGTGTAGGGGAACTCCCATTTATAAAGCCGTCATATCTTGTGAAACTTATTCACTACCACAGGAACGGTATGAGGGAAATCACCCCCATGATTCAATTTTCTCCACCTGGCCCTGCTCTTGACAAGTGGGAATTATTAAAATTCAAGGTGAGATTTGGGTGAGGACATAGCCAAACCATATCATCAAATAACCTTCATCACATTTTAAATACAAAATGTATTTATTTACTTTAAAATATTTATTAATTGCAAGGTTTTGTTTTTATTGTCCAATTTATATACATTTCTGTCTTAGAAAATTGTCTGGGTGTCTTGGACTCTGATGACAAGCACCATAATTTTTCCCATTAAGTTTAATGAATTTTTTTTTCCATTTAATGGCTCTTCACTTGGTGGCAGCATTTCACAAATGAATTTAAGTTACTAAGGAAAGGAATACATTGGTAGAGTAAAAGGAATAAATAGGGTAAAGCCCCAGCTTTGAAGGAGTTTGCAATCCTTTAAAGAAGATAAATAGATTTGTGCATAAGAGCATGCAGGATATGAAACTCAGGTGTACTGTAAAGAAATAAGACTTGTTTTTAAAAATAAACGTATCTGAAATTACTCACCCAAACTGGTATTATATTTTTAAAGGGGTCCCCTGGAAAGTACTCATTGTCATTTTTCAAAAGCTTATTTGATTAAAAATGAATTTTAAGAATAAAGTAATGGGAAAGGTATCACCGAGAAGCACTAGGATGTAAAATGCCCTAAATGTACATGATTGGTTTCTGAAAAGGGGTAAAAATTCATAAAGAACGCCTTCCATCATCTACTAATGGGGAACATCCTCCCTTCAACATTTTCTACCTGAGACAAGCACAAGGTTAAGAATAGATCAGTAACATCTCAGTTCAGAGAGTTAGGTCAAGCTCTGATCCCAAAGTGTGGGATATTTCTGCAATGAGTCAACTACAAAAGGAAGTGACTTTGAAAAATAGGGGAAAGGCCATCAAATAGGACTCATTCTGGAAGATATTTCTCTCCCTGCTTGAAACTGTCAGGGTGGTGGGAGTGAGTGGTAGTCTAATACTTTGCTCTCCAGCAAAAACAAGCATTTGGGGAAGACATTCCTGGGCATTCTAGAACATTGAAAAGGAGTTTAGATGGCAAGAGATGTAAGGCTTATCCACTCCATGTCTTTGAGAAGGGCCTGCAATCAATCATAAACATTGGCATCAGTAAATGGATACTCAATAGGGACCAGACTGAGATTCAAAATAAGTGAGATGAAGACTAACAGAACCCGGACACAAAGAGGTAGCTCCAGAAAGGCCCTCTGCTCTGCTTCTGGCTAAGCCTTTCAGCTCACCCTGTGATGACAGATTGGTGGTTAACATCACTGCCATGTATAGAAGTACTCGTATATTACTTGCATAATATGTATATTCACATATAATTTTATTACATGGATATATTGCATAATGGTGAAGTCTGAGCTTTCAGTGTAACCATCACCTAAATAATGTACATTGGACCCAAAAGGTAATTTCTTATCTCTCACCCCCTTCCCAACCCCATCTTTCTGAGTCCCCAGGGTCTATTATTCTACTTTCCATATTATATGTATATAAATATATATATATGCAAATAATATATGACTTAATAGTAATATATGCATTATATAAATATATATTTATATATAGTATAATTTATATAATATATAACATAATCTATAATTTATATATAACAAAATTATATATAAATTATATATATATAAATATATAATTTATTCCACAATGTGAGTTACCTTCTATTCAACCAATTCATTTTTATTCCAAGTTAAAAGAAACGTCCACAGATTTTGTTAAGGGGAGGTCATAAAACTGAATGGATATTATGAATGGACTTTGTGTTTCTGAGCCTAATAAACATTGTATATTCTTACATCCTAATATGCCAAGAAACAGATATAATATTGGCGCCCTTTTAGAGTGAACAAGCCCATTCAGTAAACATTCTTGCATTAGCCACTCTTATTACACCATGGACTATACATGGTTAGTGCTTAAAAGCCCCTTGCCCTCCACCACCAAAAAGACATACAGAGGTGTCTTTAGCACTGTATTTCAACTGCATCCTCATTCTTGAGATAATCACAGTAGGGAACTAAGACTTTGAAAGTACTTACGAGAGTGGGTCATTCTCAGTGTGTGTATCTCCTGATGCATTCTTTGTGATTCTCCCTGACCCAGGAGGCTGATCTGGAAGGAGTGTGTTATCCAGGCTCATCTGCCCTCAGCTTTTAGTTGGATTCGACAAATGCAATGCAGGCAATTGAATAACAGGAGGAGGAAGAGGCCAGAGTATTTATTCCTGCTGCTCCCTTCCTGGTTTGGCAGTGTGCACATTCCTTTACCTTTGCCCTCAGGTTTGTCGGATATTCAGGTGGCTTCCCATCCCATGTTTCAGCTCTTACCAGGCTCCAGGACAGCTCCTTCCCTTGCTCCTTCAGGCCTAGAAATGGTAACAGGTCTTCCTGCTTTGCCTCAGCATCCTCTCTCTTGGTTCCTTAACCTTTGCAATTAGTCCCTTCATCAGACCCTCTTCAAGTCTCCCATTGGAATGAGCTGTAGGTTTCTTGGTGAAACACACTATCTCTCATGGATTATTTTCTCATTAATTATTGTATTTAATTCACACAACACCCCTGTGAAAGAGCTATCATTCTAGAGGTCACAAAACAGGACCATACTTACTAAAAATTGTAGCTTAGATTTATTTTTTTATTTTTAATTTGTATAGATTTAAGGGGATATGAGTGCAATTTTATTACATGGATATATTGCATAATAGTGCAGTCTGGGCTTTCAGGGTAACCATCACCTAAATAATGTCCATTGGACCCAAAAGGTAATTTCTCATTTCTCACCCACTTCCCAACCCCATCTTTCTGAGTCTCCAGTGTCTATTATTCTGCTTTCTACATTCACAAGCACACATTATTTGGTTACCACTTATAAGTGAGAACAGGCAGTATTTCACTTTCTGTGTCTATTATTTCACTTAGGATAATCATCTCCAGTTCCATCCATATTGCTACAAAAGACGTGATATCATTTTGTGTGTGTGTGTATGTGTATGTGTGTGTGTGTGTGTGTGTGTGTGTGTGTGTGTGTGTGGCTGAGTGGTAGCTCTGATTTACGTTTAGATTTGACTGACTCCAAACCCTTGCTCCTTCCACTGTGTGTACTTTCCTTCTGGAAGGTTTGCTAGTACTTCTCCATTAGTATCATCACCCATAAATGCACTGCTATGATTCACATTTGCGAATCAGAAACAGAGAATCAAAATAATCTCCCCCCTTTTTTCCCCCAACAAGCAGAACTCACTGTCCACATTATGATTTTATTCCATCACTATCTTTACTGCTATGACTTTACTATTCCAGGAAGTATTTGTCCAGGGAGATAAAAGCTAAAAATAACTTTAATGTTCCTTTCAGGAACTTCTGAAACAATTTCATTTTTAATAAACACAGGACTGGTTGACCTTTCCTTTTTTTTTTTCTTCTTTGAGAAAGGGTTTTACTCTGTCACCCAGGCTGGAATGCAGTGGTGCAATGACAGCTCACTGTAGCCTCTGCCTCCTGGGCTCAGGCAATCCTCCCATCTCAGCCCCACAAGTAGCTGGGACTACAGGGGCGCACCACCATATCTGGCTAATTTTTGTAATTTTTGTAGAGATTTGATCTCTGTATGTTACCCAGGCTAATCTTGAACTCCTGGGTTCAAGTGATTGTCCCACATCAGCTCCCAGAGTGCTGGGATTGTAGGCATGAACCACCATGGCTGGCTGACTTTTCAATAAATAGGATCAAACTACCTACGCTCTCTAAGACTCTTCCACATCCTCACCTCCAAGCCCTCATTTTGCTGCACCCACCAATCCTAAAGTGTTCTATCATAATTTTTACTTAATTTCCATCAAGCCCATACCACTTGCATTGAAAGATCTGTCCTTAAACCCCCAAACCTCATAAATATCACAACTTTCCTGTCTCCTTTCCAAGGTGCCACTAATTCATTGTCAAAGTAGCATTCTGCCTTAGTGAAGTAAACAATAAACTCAGATTTACCTTATAAAACATTATTCTAGTGATATTTTCAAGGATCCAGCATTTGATAAGACATACTTATGGAACTTAACTAAATAATTTCCACATATTGAAATATGAAGAAGCAGAGTTGAAATTCAAACCCAGGTTGTCTGGCCCTAGAGCCCTTTCACAGACAGCACACTATTTTGCCTCCAACGGACTATAACTTCCAAAGGAGAATGCGACAAATTACCCAGCACAAATGTTACCGCTTGGTCACTAGAGCATTTAGTGCAGTCCCTGATGGCTTGAGTTAGATAATAATGGCAGAACACTATTATCTTTTTAGCTATTGAGAAATAAAGTCACTAAATAATCAGTTTTACATCTCTTGAAGTTTAATTTTTACAGGCTTTTGTCACATTTACAAATATGTCATGGAGTTAATTAACGAAAGTAATAAAATTTCTTTATAGTATCATCTCATTACATGAAAATGTTAAATTACATTTTATCATTATAGAAAAATGGAAAATGGGACTTGCCTTGGCATGAGGTTATTAATCAAAGGGCCCATTTACAACTTGTTTTCACTGTGCAGCACAGATTATTTTATCATCTTAATAGATTAAAGCAGATTTTTACTTTTATTTAAAAAAGACTGTTAGAATAAAAATGGAGACTTTAATAAAATAGCATGTGAATTTATTCTTGGGATGCCAAAGGTCATATTTCAGAGAGGCTAGAATGAGTGTTAAAATTTTTTAATTACATATTTGAAGACAATCATGAAAATAGGAAGTGGCAAATATGACCAAATAGAACAGAGAAATCTTCTAAAAGGTTCTGGAAGTGGCTTCTCTTCCTCTTCTTGTTTGTTTTGGTTTTTCATGATAATCTGCATCCTTTGGGGACTCCTGAATAAATCTGAGGCAAACAGATGTTAATATTTCACATCCTTTTAGCCTGGTTACATTGGGAGCAACTCTCTGAGCAGGCTCCACTGAGCTGACTGTCCTGATTAATTGACTCTATCCCATCTCTCTGTGAATCATAATTGTTCTTCCCCACAGAAAACTAAACCTTCACCATTGTACACTAACTCCTATTCTGCCTATGCACTGTGCTTCCACAAACTGAGTTGTATGATTCCCTAGACTCAGTCATGTTTGACCCCAAAACTTGTCCTTATAATAATTTAACAACTGCATACTATGTCAAGATTTTCTTTAAAAATTCTGGTACTGTGAAAACTAAATACTTCAGAAAACAAATTGCATTTTAAAAGTGAAATCATATCAAATAACTATTAAGAAATTGGAAAAAATAACTTTAAAAGCTTAGAACAACTTGTGCTCTTAGATTGTATTATAATTGTCTCTAAGTTCCCTTTTCATGTAAGGAAACAGACACTGGAAATATAGAAGATGAATCACGAGTATAGTTTTGTGGAGAAGACAATCTGGAACTCTAAATTCTAGATTCGTGCTCAGAGAAAAAGCTTTGAGCATGCTATAAATGATTAGTAAATGAATACACATTTAAATGTTTGAAGTAAAATAAAAAGTTAAAGATCTCTATGTTTCTCTTTCATGATTGTCTAATATGATGGACACTTTTTGATTAACCAACTATGATGGTTGACTTTATGTGTCAAGTTAACTGAACTTTGGGTGCCCAGATATTTGGTCAAACATTATTCTGGGTGTTTTGGTAAGGGTGTTTTTTTTAAAATGAATTTCTCTCATTACCCAGGCTGGAGTACAATGGCGCGATCTCGTCTCACTGCAACCTCCACCTCCCGAGTTCAGGCAATTCTCCTGCCTCAGCCTCCTGAGTAGCTAGGATTACAGGCATGCGCCAACATGCCCAGCTAATTTTTTGTATTTTTTAGTAGAGATGGGGTTTCACCATGTCGACCAGGATGGTCTCGATCCCTTGACCTCATGATCCACCCGCCTCGGCCTCCCAAAGTGCTGGGATTACAGGCGTGAGCCACCGCGCCCGATGATGAGGGTGTTTTTAGGTGAGATTAATATCTGAATCAAACTGAGCAATTAAATTGCCTTCCTCAATGTGTGTGGCCTTATTCAAGGCTTGAATAGAACATAACGGCTGACTCTCCTGTGAGTAAGAGGAAACTCCTCCTGCCTGACTGTTTGAGCTGGGACATTGATCTTTTCCTGCCTTTGGGCTCTAGGTGAAACAACAGAGCTCTGCTGATTTTTGGATTGGAACTACATCATCAGCTCTCCTGTGTCTGCAGCTTGCCATCTGTAGATCTTGGGATATTTCAGCCTTCATAATTATGTAAACATATTGCTTATAACAATCTTTTTGTATCTATATAAAAACATCTGCTAGTTCTGCACATACTGGTATAGTTCACATTAGATAAGAGGACTTCTGCAAAATCTAATGAGTCTTGTTTTATCATGGATATTTCTAGACATGGTCTAAGATAATTTCTAGAATTGACTGAGTGACAGAGACAAAGGCTCTTTCCTCAAAGGCCTTACATTCTTGTGGCAGAAGACAGTCAAGTAAACAAGCAAGTGAATGAAATAATTACTATTTGTGATTAGTGTTAATAAAACATTAGAAAAGCAAAGTGAGACAGAATGGGTTATGGAGGCAACTTTAGATTAGCTGGTAAGGGGAAGAAGGCATGTAAAGGAGTGAGCTTATTTGAGGAAGGGCTATGTAACTGCACCATGGTGAACCAGAAGGAAGGGCAGTTGCATCAGTTAGCTATTCTAACACAGGTGGAAATCAGACTGTGTAGAGTGCTGTAGGTCATCATGGTAATGGCTTGAGATTGTATTGTAAGCACTGAGAAGGCACTGAAAAGCTGAAGTGTGATTTAATTTGGTGTTGTAAAGATAATTCTGTAGGTTTTGCAGAGAACAAATTTAAGAGTGCATGAGAAGAAACTTGTCAGAAGACTATGGCAGCAGGGTGGATGGATGTGTTATGGCTGTGGAAACAAAGGAGTTGGCTAATATGAGGCATTTTGAAGAATATAATCAATAGGACTTTTGTAATGGATTCAGTGGAAATGAAGACAAAAGAGGGAGAAATTAGAAAAGGCTCTTAGATTTTCATCATGAGCCACTACTACAAGGTAGAGAACAGCAGTAGAGAGTTATTTAGAGAGTGGGGCCTAAGGAAGTTAATTTTTAGTAGATAAACTTGGGATGCCTGTTAACCAGGCAGTTGGAGAGGACTGTTAGGCAGCAGAGTACAGTTACAATGAGGTTATTTCAGAGTCAGACTTCTTGAAGTGTGACATTGACTCAACTACCATGGGCATTTATTGAACCTCCTCATGTCTCAGTGTCCCCATCTGCTAAAATGTGGATATTAATAAGAGCTTCAGAATCAAATCATTGATAGAATTAACTAAAATAATTGTGTAAAAGCAGAATAGTGCTTGATCTATAGCAGGTATACATTAGTCATTAGTTGTGGTGGCTATTGTTTTGCATGAGCTGGAGCCCATGCGGCAGCCCTGAGCTGGATCTACACATTTGGGAATCATCAGCTTAATAAATGGTACTGAAAGCAAAGGGTCGGTATGAGACATCTTAAGGAGAGAGCATAGGAAAATATGTTCAGGGGGGGCAAGAACAAGTTTTAGGAACTTGGACATTTAGGAGAAGAAAAAAGAGGAAGATCTAGCAAAGAAGACTGAGGATCAGAGTATGAAGTCAGAGGAAAGCATCAGTCAACCTCCTGAAAGAGTTTCAAGGACTTATCAGTTGATTAAATTCTAAAACATCAAGAAGAATGGGATCAAGGCAATTTCCAATGTATTTAGCAATATGGAATTTGGTTGTGACCTTGGCAGGAGTAATTTCACTGAAGTGGTAAGAATGGAAGCCAGATTATAAGAATTGAAGGGAGAATTATATTTCTGATTAACAAGATATATTGAGTACAAGTGATCACTTCAGATTCCTTTCATAACACCATTAAAAAGATAGTAATGGAGGGTTTTTTTTAAGGGATGAATGCAGGAACTCACAAGAACTGAATGGAAGACAATAGTAGACGAGAGATTTCAACAAGCTTTTGAAAGATGGAAAATGAAGGGACCAGGGGTAACTGACTTAACGATCTAGAAAAAGATAAAAGTGAATACTGTAGTGTTAAGGACAAGTAGACAAAAAGAAAGATGATTTATGTCTCAGAACCCTGAAAGTATATGAGAACTGATGAAATCAAGAACCCTTGGATTATCAGTTGAAAATGTGTCTATGAACAGGTCTTTTCATCTTGTTCTCCAATCTTCAGCCAATGGGTAGCCCATCTTCATGCCAGCAGGAGGCTGGAATTTCACTCTCTGGAAAGGTTAAATGTTTCTACCAAACAATAAAAAGAATACTTCCAGCCTCATTTATGTTACCTAGGTTAAAGAACAGAAGATGCCTTTCAGGGAATACTGACTGTATTACTGGTCTGTGGAAAAGACAAAAAGATTGGGATATTTGCTTATCCCTCAATTAAAAAGCTAGCTTACTGTCTTATGTTATCCACCATTGACCAATCCTGTTCATGCAAATACAGCTTCTCACATAAAATACAGAAAGAAAAAAGCAGACTAAAAACTCAGAGAAAATACAAACTTCAAGAGAAATAAAGAAACTAATATTTTAATAATATTCTCAAAGAGTTAGGAGATTCTATTGCATCCACAAATAGAATGTGATAGAAAGTGAATTATCAAAGCACAAGAGTGGGTTGTTGGACAATCAAACTGGAGGGGAGCTAAAAGAATCAATAGGAGCATTGGAAGGTAAAGTCAAGAAAATCCTTCTGAAAATGGATGGAAAAGAAATGGAAAACAGGAGAAGAAAGGTAAAACAGTTTTTGAAGACCAGGGTAGGACATCCAACATCTAAATAATAACAGTCCCAGAAAGAAAACAGAGAGAGGGATATAAGAAGGAAATAACATTTAAAAATTCCTAGAATTGAAGGACAATAGATTAAAATGACCCATTGGATGTTCAGCCAGACAAATGAAAAGAAAGGCAAATAAGGTCCCCCTACCAAAAAAAAATTATCATCATCATCCCAGATGATTCTAGAGAGAAAAATCAGGTCATATAAAAAAGCTAGACTCAGAATGGCATTCATGGAAATTATAAGCAGCATTAGAAAGTCTTGGGATCTAGGGAAGAACACATCTCTTACAGGGAGAGCTAAAGGGGATTCCCAGGGGATGAAGGGAAAGGCTTGATTCTGTAGCAAGCAAAGCCAGGATGTGGAGTGAGTCAGGTGGCTTGACTGCTGGGAAACATGAGACAAACAGGATTAAAAGGCATGAAGAACTTGCTACAACAGGAAGATGGGCAATTCACTATGGTCCTGCCTTAGCCCACGGGTGTTGGGGAAGTTGCTGTTTGTTCCTGAAGCTCTGCTGAGGCAGATGGAGGAGGACTCCTAACTGACAGGAAGTGTGTGCTCAATGGAAGTTAGCCCCACTCACAACATACAGTCTTCCCTCAAGTTTTATTTATTTAATTTTTTGAAAGCTTTCTTGTACATGACTGCCAATCTCACTGAGAATTTCCTAAAACAGAAAAATTCTCTTATAGGCACTACCTATTCTAGGGAAGATTTTAGTCTCAATAATTGCAGGTAACATCGTACATTACTATTATATGACATGGGTTTTTCAATTAATATATTGTTTTTTTGTGTGCTAAATCTACTCTTTAAAATACGTGTGTAATTTGGATATTGAATGTATTTTTTTTTTTTCTTCGACAATTGGCACCAGAATGACTTTTGGGGAGGAAACTATTTTTGTTTGAGGAAATGTCTTGATTAGCCACTAGGTAGAAGGTGAGGGCTGGTGTTTGGTGTGGTGGGGTGTGTTGTTTGACAAAGCCAAAGCCACAAAAGAGAATGGTCAAATTGCTCCCTGTAAGAATTATGAAGGAATTCGTTTTTGTTTTTGAGATGGAGGGGTAGAAGAGAAAGGGAAGCCCCTAGGAGAAAGAGGAGAGATAAGGTTAGAAAAAGGAAATTCTGACATGATGGATGATAGGAGGTAGAGCAGCCAGTGGAAAACATGGGGTGGCTGAAAGGGTTCCTAAGAAGGACTGTTGAAGACTCAGTGGGAACTGTCTGCATCAGACACAGTGAGATGGCCCATCCCATACCAAATTCCAGAGTTCACCACACTCACAAATATGTGTGCAAATGGACTTGAAGACAGATGTGATTTTTACATCTTGATTAACTCGATGTTAAATAAAGAGATCAGGCCCAGAGGTATAAACCCAGAAACAGACTGGACTTCAAGAAGGTTGTTCTTCAAGGATGAAAAGGCTTTGGATTTCCATACCGAGCAAACTGAGGGTTCAAGTCTGAACCCACTGAGGTTTCAAGAGTGCAAGAGAACTCCACTGATGTGCAGATTACACCTCTAGCAATACATTGCTAACACAATAAATGTTTTGAGTGCACCTTTTCTTTTTCTTTAGTGGCTACTTTTTTCTCATTATTTTAACCTAAAGCATGTTCAGTATAAGCCACAGCTTGGTTTTCCTTTAGTTCCTTTCAGAAAACTCTGTGTGAAATTAATTACATCTAATGAATGGTATTTTTTTTAGTGAGTTTCCCATGTTTCAAAATATGAAACCAGTTCCTTACTAAATAAGGCTTTTGAAAAATGTGATTCCATTATACACAATGTGTATTGTTTGCTTATTGTGATGATGTTTAGTATCATTTTAAAACACTAGTATTATGTAACACATATGTGATAGATTTGTTCTTCTGTCTACTCCATACTATATATAGTTTTATATTTTTTATTTTTGTATATATAATTATTTATATTTTATACGTTTGCATACATATGTTTTGTTCCCTACCTATTTATTATCCAGTTTCTCTTCTTCATAGCTAGAAATTTCATCTCTTGGCAGCTAGTCCTCATAACAGAGAAGCCAAACTGTACCTTAACTGATGGTCTATTTCCTTTTCCTGCTTCTTATTCTTCACCGTCATTTTTTTTAACTAGACTATTTTTTTCTGCTGACTGTCATAGATTAATTTAAAAGGTTCCTCTGTGTTAGTTCAAAGATTTTCCGTAGTTAGCATTGCTTCCCTATGCTTTTGATCAAATGGGAACTCATCTCTGTTGACATTTGCTGATTAAAAAAAAATACCAGAAGGCATAATTTTACTTTTTTATATCTTCTGTGTTAGGGAATATTCTTTTAATGATCTGTTTCATCTCACTGCATTTATCAGGCCATGTCTATGCTAATCGACATTCTCTTTTCTAAACTAACCTGCCATTTATTTTGAAAATCCCTGTCTGAATTTTTGACTTGAAAGTTAAACTGTGTTAGTAAGTCTATTCCTAAGGCAGAATTAGCTATTTCAAACATAGTTTCTAATCTCCCTATTTTAAGATTTACCCACTTGCAAAAAAAAAAAAAAAAAAAAAAAAAAAAAAAAAAAAAGTCCACTCAAGCATCACCAGGAAATGTTGTTAAATAGCATAGTTAATTGTTGGAATCTGCATATGGTCGGAACAATCAGTGATAAAGATAAATAAAAGAAACAGTTACTTCTCTTCTAGCTCTTGTATTCTTGACAGATATACTCTCTACTTTCCTGATTAAAAAGCAGAAGCTACCTGAATAAACTCACTCCCTCTACCAGCAACAGACCCACCAGCCTTTGCCTGCAGCCTTTCCTGTCCCTGCTCCTTTTCTCATCATGGCTGGCTTCTCCACATGTGGTTGGGATACCATCCTCTCTCACCTTCTAAAACAATGTACCTTGCACATTGTTTCCTCCTTCTCTTATCTTTTCAATTTTGACCCATCCCATCAGCATCTAAATATGCTCTAATCTTTCCTATCAAAAAAAGAAACAAAACAAAACAAAACACCTCAACTCCACACTCCCTTACTGCAACATTTCTATGTTTGTCTGCCTTTTCTCAGCCAAACTTAACAAAACCACCTCCATGTTCACTGCTTCTGTTTCATCATATCCTGTTTCTTCCTCCACACTCAGCATCTGGCTTCCATTCCCATGATTCCACCAAAATGGATCTAAGGTCATCAGTGACCTTCGCTGAAATAAATGCACATTCCTGGGCTTTCATTTCACCTGGTTGCTCACAGTGGGCCATCCTTTCCTTCCATAGAGCCTGACTCATGTAACTTCAACACCCCCCTCCTCTGGGTTCACATTGACTTCTCTGGGCACTCCTGCCCAGCCTTCTTTTCAGAATATTTCTCCTGCATTTCACCTGATTTAGTTTTTAAGTTCTTATTTTAGCTTCAAAAGGCTATTTCTTTTATCAGGTAATGGCTTATTTCTTTCTAGGAGGGGACAGATTTGTATTCTTTCGGTAATATGACTTATTTTTATTGCCAAGATACTTGATAACCATTTTACCTTTCCAGGCATTATTTATTCAATATTAACTCTCTGTTGGAAGAACTAGTTAAAATATTTACACTAGAAAAATTTCCAAACTTTTTAGTGCAATTTAATACTTTGTAGTTGAATGAACTAACAGATGGTAACGTCAGGCAGCATGACTACTCCATTACTTCAGGAAACATTTACTTAACCAGGAGCAACATTTCTTAGACCCCTGTTTGTGTTTGAATATTGAGAAATATCCACAGAATGAAGGTGTCCTGGTTTATGAAAACTGTTTACTGCTGAATCAAGCAGGCTTTGAGTCCCAGATGACTAGGATGTATAAGAAATCAACTTAGTTAATCCCTGATAGGAGACAATGTCTTAGAGGAATACTGACTTCTTTGGTTAACCAGTTTAAAATCACCCAGTATAAAAAGCAACAGTGTAGAACAGTAGAAAGGCATGTGCTTTGAAACGAGGCAAGGCCACATTCAAATACTGACTCAGCAGCTTGTTGGTTGTGGCTACTTAATAATAAATAGTAGGATGTGATTGAATTTTCCTGATTCTCACTTTATCACCAGTAAATTCGTTTTGGTTATTTTTTTATCATAGGATTACTCTGATCATTAAATGGAATAATGTATGGAAAGTATCTGGTAGCCATTAAAGTAACAATAATAATTCAATTCCAGGTCAGGTTCAAAGCTTCTTCTCGGTAATGACATGTTTCTGAAATGAATGTGTTTCTAATGAGTAATTAATAGTAATTACATATAATAGTAATTAAAATGTGGACAGGATTTTGCAACTCTTTTTATATATATGATCTGGTTTTATCCTTGGAGTAACTATTCACTTGACAAGATGTACCCCGATTTTGGATGAGGAAGCAGAGCATGAGAATTGCTGGGGTCTTCTTCAATGTCAGCTAAGTGTCAGAGGAGGCTCTCTCAACCCTGCAGGGTATCAACTGGGCTAAAGCTATGCAGATCAAAGTGAATCTTAGATCAACTCTAATAATATTTAGCATGATGCCTTATACATAATAAATTTCCCATGTTTGTCAAATGAATGAGTTTATCTAAGAATATTACTAACTGTGGCAGAAGCCTAACACTCCTTTTACTTTTTTATTCATGATAGTCAAAGTAATTAAACATGAAGCCTATTTGCTATACAAATTGAAGGAAATCTGAAATATATTTATAGGACTAAATATGTCTAGAGTTGGAAATCATCTTTAATAGCATTGGAGTAACTTAAGATAACATTTTTATACTATCTCTCTTGTGATGAATATTTTCTTCTAATTTAGCTTTTCTAATACTTTAGATGAAGTATTTCAGAATTTTGATCATTGCAATATGGCAAATCCACACTCTGTTCCTGTGTTAGTGTTTTGAATATCTAGTGTGTAATGGATTTTTTCCTTTTACTCCAATAGACATGCACACACACACACACACACACACACACACCAGCCTACTTAGTAGCACTTTAAAAACTTGCAGCACATAGACAGTATGAGAACATAGCTGAAATTAAACACTTTTTGGGCAATTAGTTTATTGTTTTTAACTAGACTACTGCAGTACAAAGAAAATAATACAAGAGTTGAAAAAATGGATTTGATTAGTTTCCATTGTTGTGATCTAAAACTACTTAAAAATCATAGTGCAGTTAGAGAATATGTTTTTTTAAAGTATAGGCATGATTCTTACACAAATATGAAATAAACATATCAAATTTTTGTTTATCTCATTAATCAAATGTGCATGCATACACACACACACACACACACACACACACACACATCAGCCTACTTGGTAGCACTTTAAAAACTTTTTCAGCACATAGACAATATGAGAACATCATTGAAATTAAATGCTTTTTGGGCAATTAGTTATTATTTTTAACTATACTAGTGCAGTACGAAGAAAAGAATACAAGAGTTGAGAAAATGGATTTGATTAGGTCCCATTACTGTCATCTAAAACTACTTAAAAATCATAGTGTTGTTGGAGAATATGTTTTTTCTAAAATATAGGCATGATTTTTACACAAATATAAAATAAACTTGTCAAAAAATTTTACTTATCTCATTAATCAAATGCAAGACCGAATAGACATTATAACTGGTCCAAAGATGTCAAAAATCAGAGCCATTTACAGATAAGAAATATTAGAATAAATATGCAAATGAATGCAAACCAGCCTTTCTCCCCCTCTTTTATCCCCTGCCATATGAGAGTGGGGTGCTGGGAAGGGAGTTCCCTCCACTGGACTCAATTTATTTGTATATCTATAGACAAGAATTATTGCATTGCTATCACTGTTCAACAGCTCACAGTTGTAAAAAAAAAAAAAAAAAAAAAAAAAAAAAAAAAAACAGCTCAAAGGCAATGAAGACCACATTGTTGCCATGGAATCAGTCAGTTAACCCTAAAAACTACACTAAAGTTCTACACAGTACACAGTTTTCCACTGAAGCATACATTTTCTTCTGCGCTTGGAAGATGATGATGGTACAGGGTACTATGAAACATTGTAGGCAGCTTGTGAATATAGTGAATACAGTGAATTTTAGTTTTAGTATAGCTTATATTGACACAGAAATACTTTACTGCTCAGAGCCAACCTGAATATGAACAAAATTCCTGGAGATCATATATTGGCATAAGAAAATGGGCATGGGATAACTTTGAAGATTGTGTGATCTGACAATGCCATGGAATAGATCAAATTAGCAATATGGGCCAGAAGATCTCTAAGGTAGATTCCAAATCTACTATTAAAAGTTATTTCAGAGGCTGCTAGGCTGAAATGGCTCTAGCATCTTGGGTTCTCAGGTAAGAAAACCAAAGCCCAAATCAATGTAAACAGTAAAACGGAATTTAAACTTAACCAACCAAAAATGCCAAACTAACCTCTAACTTGATCTCTTCACTTTAATCCATTAATTATAGTTTCCTTGCCTTGCTTTGCAAACACCTTGTAAAAAGTTTCCTCTGCTGCACTCCTGGATTACAGAACTACTCCTGGTCTGGGGCTGCCCATTCACAAATAGTGGCATGCTTAAATAAATTTGTTAAAATTTTAATGTGCCTAAGTTTATCTTTTAACACTATGATTCTAATAATTTATTGCAAAGAACTGATTTTTCTATGCATCCAAACCCAGCCAAAATCATTGAGTCTGAGTTTTTGCAAGCTGAGAGGTTTCTCTGAATTGGGCACTATTCCAGCCTTGCAGGGGAAGTGAGCTTGTGAAAAGTTTGTTCTAATTTCCACATTGCTCGCTGCTGTTCACAGACTGGATGTAGAAGCTTGTCCTGCAGCTCAGCGAGAGAACAAAGCTCTGATTAGAGCAAGCATCAATGACTGGACCTGGTAATGCAGTGATGGGAGACGTCTCAACACCATCAAATGCTCACTGCTGGTGGAAAAAGAGTCTCCTTGGCAGGCTTTGTTTGCAACTGCAGGCCAAGAGGAAAGCAAGCAAACAGAAAAGGGGAGAAAAAGAAAAATGATTTGCTATTTTTGGGCACCTCTGTTATGTTATTTGAGGCATGCTGTTATTTCACTTTTTAATGGCTTTTTAAGTTGCTCTGTTTGTTTCTATGATCAGGACGATTGGACAGTTTAGCTCATAGCATCTGATGGAATTTGTATTTGTTCTTGAGATGGCAGCCCTCATTAGCATTAATGACAGTTCCACATTGTTGTTCTCTCAATTTTCCAGCTGTTTTTTTCTTTTGGAAAATTGATATATTTTTCTCTCTCTCCCAAAACATGTCCAGTCTGAAGCATTAAATGGATTGAAAATGTGCTTTTAATGCCTACTCCTCTATAGCTTCCAAGAATGTGCAGGTTTTACCTTTGTGCAAGTTAGTGCACATATGAGAGTAAGTAATGAAAAAATGTATTAAGAATGTAATTTCTGGCCGGGCGCGGCGGCTCAAGCCTGTAATCCCAGCACTTTGGGAGGCCGAGGCGGGTGGATCACGAGGTCAAGAGATGGAGACCATCCTGGTCAACATGGTGAAACCCCGTCTCTACTAAAAATACAAAAAATTAGCTGGACATGGTGGCACGTGCCTGTAATCCCAGCTACTCGGGAGGCTGAGGCAGGAGAATTGCCTGAACCCAGGAGGCGGAGGTTGCGGTGAGCCGAGATCGCGCCATTGCACTCCAGCCTGGGTAACAAGAGTGAAACTCCGTCTCAAAAAATAAATAAATAAATAAAAAAGAATGTAATTTCTTTAGTGGAATGCTTAATCTGTCCTTCGATAAGAAAAAATACACATTTGCAGCAAACTCCTTTAATGTGTATATATGTGTGCATATTTGTGTCTGTGTGTGTGTGTGTGTGTGTGTGTGTGTGTGTGTGTGTTTCCCTGCATCTGTTGTAAACTCACGGGATTATTTTAGTATAATTCGTAATTGTCCTTATTTGGAAATCAATACAGAGTAACAAGACATAATTACCTCTAGCTAATAGTAATTCTTTAAATGGAAAGTATCTTTGGCCATTGTTTCATTTTTAGAGGTTTAAATTATTTTAGTATGATTAATGAGAGCAGCAGTTCCTTGACCTTTTTAATCACTGTATCCTGTCAGTTTATGATCTCACTTTGCTCCCAATGTATGGCTAAATGCTCTAACTACAGTTAGATGTAACACAAATAGTCCTTTCACTTTACTGTGAAAGAATTAGGAAATGGTAGTTTTGATCATACCAGTATCCCCACGTAGATGAGACAAAAAATAAAGTATGAGTCTAGCCAGCTTCCCATCTTGCTTTATTCAGTTTCATTGACTAATCTGGAGTTGTTTTATAGTTAATTTAGAATTAAAGAAGCCTAGTATACAAACCAATAACTGACAGACTCCCAAGGGCCCAAATACTAGGAAAACTTCTCCCCAACTTTTGCTCCCTCATCCTTGTTTTCTGTTTTTGTTTTTGTTTTTAAATATATATGGCTTCCCCTGCTAAGGAGGTGGAAATAAAGCAGACAAAAATGGTTGTTCAGGTTGCTTCCAGGATCAATTGTGCCATCTGCCCTTTGCTTCTCTTCCTGGTTTTTTATTCTTGGAACATTAATTTGGTGTTGCATTTAGAGTCCCCTCTCTGGCCCTCTGGACTCAGCTTTTCATATTGCTTTGACTAGATTTCTCTGAAAATGTAAAACAGAAGATTCCCTGTCTTCCTGCCCTGATGATCACATTTTCCCCCTGAATTACTGTAAAAGCCCAAATTAATCTTCAGTCTTGCCATTCTCCTATCCATTACTTTCAGTCATCCAGAAAGATCTTCTTAAAACCCAAATTTCAACCCATCATTCTCTACCTTTCATTTCATTGCCCTCAGCTCCTTTGGGACACAACCCATACCATGACTTACTTCACATACCGTGTTCTAATCCAGACACTTCAGGGTGAGTTCCCCTGGCTAGCAGTGTTGGTGACCCCTGGGAACTTGT
Source organism: Saimiri boliviensis (assembly GCF_048565385.1). NCBI lineage: Eukaryota > Metazoa > Chordata > Mammalia > Primates > Cebidae > Saimiri > Saimiri boliviensis. Next base: position 20,329,290 of record NC_133463.1, read on the forward strand.
TAGCAATGTGGATTTCTTAAGGCTTACCCTAGACCTGAATTAGGAATGCTGGGATAAAGCCCAATAATATGTGTTTTAACAAGGCCTTCAGGGGGTCCTGGTGTGGCTCAAGCTTGAGAACAACTGCTGTCCTCTCAGTCCTTGGAGTTCTAACTCATGATCTCTCTTTAACTTCTGGATTAGCTTTCACTCTTCCCACCACATCATCAACACTGGCCAACTCCCGCTTGTCCTTCACTACAAGATATAACCTCATTTGAGTGTTCTGTAAATCCCCAAACTAGATCCAACAGTTCTTTGTGTCTCCATGCAAACTCTGTGCTACCTTTATGTGCTAGTCCTTGCCACACGAAGGCCTGCACATTTCTCTGTCATTCTACGTTCTCCCCATGAGTACAAGTATTTTAAGAGTAGGCAGAAAGATATAGCTCATAAAATCCCTTCTATCTCAGCTGAGCAAATGCCTAGAGCAAAATAGGCCAGTTAAGTGCTCAAACAGATGTTTATTGGATGAATAAGTTACCGACTTGCTTTTCATCACTTTCTAATTAATATTTAGAATGATTGACATTATTTCATGTATGCATATGATGTTTGTCTGGTTTAATTTCAAGATTGAAAAAACAAATCCTTAAGGGCAGAGGTCTTTTTTTTCTTGGGTATGTCTTCCCGTTCTCTCAATATTGCTAAAGCACAGTCTTCTGCATGTGGGATTTCATTTCAAAGCATTACCTGAAATGGCATACCAGTAAATACTTAGCATCACTGGTTATCCTCAGGAGGACAATGAGGGTGTGGGCAGATAGTGTCTCCAACTAGGGTATTGTTAAATGAACCCTCATTATATATTTTTCTTAATGCAGGTTAACGTATATATGTTGATGGATAATATACAAAGTCTTTTGGAATTTGCCTGGGAAACTGAACTGATATTTATCTGGATTTTGAGAGCATGCTCTCCCATTGCCAAGCCTATAGTCTTTTTATGTAAGTAAAAGAACTTATTCCAGGAAAAAATCTTGACAGATAATCAAGATCTAGGAAAGTTCTTTAAATAATTGAGTGATTTCTACCAAAAATATTCTATCCCAAATAGCCCACCCAGGGATAACTAAAAGAGTAAACAGAGAAGCCTGAGAGATGGTCTATATTAACAGATTTCAGGTTTATGCTTAGTAAATGCTTAGAGACGAGTTGAGTCAGAGTCCCATCTTATGAAATAGCTTCTTAAACTCTACTTCAGAGATGGAGTAATGGTGAAGTTTATACGTCAGTTGAATAGGCTGAGGATGCCCACATAGCTGGTGAGATATTATTTCTGGGTGTATCTGTGAGGTGTTTCCTAAAGAGATTGGTATTTGAGTCAGGAGACTGAGGAAAGATGATCCACTCTGGCCAGTGTGGGAGGGCTCCTGCAAACCACTGAGAGCCTGAATGGAATGAAAAGAAGAAAGATGAATTCCTGGTCTTTTCTGGAACTGGGACATCCATCTTCTGCCCCTGGACATCAGAGCTCCTGGCAAAGTGTCTGGCATGGTGAAGATGTTCAGTCACAGAAGATGTTGTTAATTAGGTATGGTTCTACCTCTGCCAATGCTTAAGTGCATAAGTTGAGGAAAGCCACTTAAACTGTTGCTATTACCAGCCAAACCTTGTGTCTGCAGCCTCCACCGTAACCACAGTGGTGAGGCTCTTGGGAGATGTGAAGTGTCCTTGGGTGAGAATATCAATTATTTTTAGGTTAACCTATTCCCCTAGAGAAATGTCTTCTGAGGTTATTATTATTATTATTTTTAGTGATTCACTATTTAAAAATACGTTGCCTGGGGCAAGTGGGAAAAGAGCTGAAAGGACACACTTTCACAAAGTTTGAAAAACACTTAGTTTCATAGCTCTATGCACACCCCCTAAAGCAGTTGCTAAAAATGCTGCTTGGTGTTGTAGCCCTTGGCCTAGAGCTCCAACTTGCTGTGGGCAGGTTGAACATAATACAGGAAATACTTTATTCAAGAGAAATTAATGTATCTTTTCTTCAGGCAGCACCATCTGTGCCAAATCTAAATCATTCTTAAAAATCTATATCATACTATGTTTGCTGTTTTAAGTATAAAGGAATAGATTGCATTGAGTTGGGCTGCAGGATGAGTATACGTTATTGAATCAACACTTAAACAAATGTCAGGTCATGCATCCCACCACTCAAGCCCTCCCAGTGGTGCCTCACCTCACTGAAGCTGTCAGAGCCCTGCATAACAGGCCCTGTTTTTGACTCTGAGCTTATCTCCTGCTGCCCTTCCCTTCCCGGTACAGTTTCTCACACACGAACTCCTACATTGAGGCTGGAACGCTCACTCCACATCTGCCTACGAGGCTCTTAGCTCAGATATCTTCATGCTCTCTCTCTTCGCTGCATTAAGGTCTTCATGAGACTGCCATCCCCTTATTGTGGACTACTCCTGCTACCCTTTTTGCTGTTACAACCCTCCCATGCCTTCCCCCTCCCCTCACTTATTTATTTCTTCTTAGTAATTATTATGAAATAATATTCTACATATTTTACTTATTTTTCATGTTAATAGTCTCTTGTGAGATTCATGAGGGCAGGTATTGGGATTTTTAAAAATTTAATTTATTCACTACTAAAAAGGATTTAAAACAGGGCCTGGTCCAGAATAGGTTCTCAATATACTTTTATTGAATGAATGAATGAATAAATAAATATTGCTGGTCTGACAAAGGAGAAACAATTCATCAGGAAAAATTAACAGAAATTAAAGCATAAGCTCTCTGAGGAAAAGACTACATCTCAATCAATCTCTATTGCCTACACAAAACTTTACAAGGAATCTACAGTAGGGTGGGCATGCAATAGTTATCTCATGAATGAATGAATCATGTAAGCCATAATTGTCACAGTATGTCCTGGAATAAAATAACAACCTTGCCCTATTTGCAGATGCCATGATCATATATTTAGAAGACCCCATCGTCTCAGCCCAAAACCTTCTTAAGCTGATAAAGCAACTTCAGCAAAGTCTCAGGATATAAAATCAATGTGCTGAAATCACAAGCATTCATATGCACCAACAACAGACAAACAGAGAGCCAAATCATGAGCCAACTCCCATTTACAATTGCCACAAAGAGAATAAAATACCTAGGAATACAACTAACAAAGGAGGTAAAAGATCTCTTCAAGGAGAACTACAAACCACTGATCAAGGAAATAAGAGAGAACACAAACAGATGGAAAAACATTCCGTGCTCATGGTTAAGAAGAATCAATATTGTGAAAATGTCCATACTTCCCAAAGTAATTTATAGATTCAATGCTATCCCCATCAAGCTACCTATGACCTTCTTCACAGAACTGGAAAAAACCACTTTAAACTTTATATGGAACCAAAAGAGAGCCCTTATAGCCAAGTCAATCCTAAGCAAAAAGAACAAAGCTGGAGGCATCATGCTACCTGACTTCAAACAAGGCTACAGTAATCAAAACAGCATAGTACTGGTACCAAAACAGAGATGTGGACGAATGGAACAGAACAGAGGCCTCAGAAGCAATGCCACACATCTACAACCATCTGATCTTTGACAAACCAGACAGAAACAAGCAATGGGGAAAGGATTCCCTGTTTAATAAATGGTGTTGGGAAAACTGGCTAGCCATATGCAGGAACTGAAACTGGACCCCTTCCTTACACTTTATACAAAAAATAACTCCACATGGATTAAAGATTTAAACATAAGGACTAATACCATAAAAACCCTAGAAGAAAACCTAGGCAAAACCATTCAGGATATAGGCACAGGCAAGGACTTCATGACTAAAACACCAAAAGCATTGGCAACAAAAGCCGAAATAGACAAATGGGACCTAATTAAACTTAAGGGCTTCTGCACAGCAAAAGAAACAATCATTAGAGTGAACTGACAACCAACAGAATGGGAAAAAATTTTCTCAATTTTCTCAATCTACCCATCAGACAAAGGGCTAATATCCAGAATCTACAAAGAGCTAAAACAGATTTACAAGAAAAAAACAAACAAACCCATTCAAAAATGGGTGAAGGATATGAACAGACACTTTTAAAAAGAAGACAAATATGCGGTCCACAAACATAAAAAATGCTCATCATCATTGGTCATTAGAGAAATGCAAATCAAAACCACATTGAGATACCATCTTATGCCAGTTAGAACGGTGCATTAAAAAATCTGGAGACAACAGATGCTGGAGAGGATGTGGAGAAATAGGAACACTTTTACACTGTTGGTGGGAGTGTAAATTACTTCAACCATTGTGGAAGACAGTGTGGTGATTCCTCAAGGATCTAGAAAGAGAAATTCCATTTGACCCAGCAATCCCATTACTGGGTATATACCCAGGGGATTATAGATCATTCTATCATAAAGACACATGCACAGATATGTTCATTGCAGTGCTGTTTACAATAGCAAAGATCTGGAACCAACCCAAATGCCCATTGAAAGGACAAAAAAAATGTGGCACATATACACCATGGAATACTATGCAGCCATAAAAAATGATGAATTTGTGTCCTTCGTAGTGACATGGATGAACCTAGAAACCATCATTCTCAGCAAACTGACACGAGAATAGAAAAACAAACACCACATGTTTTCACTCATAGGTGGGTGATGAACGATGAGAACGCTTGGGTTCAGGGAAGGGAACAACACTCACAGGGCTAGGTGAGGGGGTGGAGGGGAGGGGAGTGGGGAACAGTGTGGGGGGGTTGGGGAGGATGGGGAGGGATAACACCAGGAGAAATGCCTGATGTAGGCAATGGGGGTGGAGGGATGGAGACAGCAAACCACCATGGCATATATGTACTTATGCAACAATCCTATAGGATGCAGAATATGCACATGTACCCCAGAGCCCAAATACAATAAAACAACAACAACAACCTCGGAGCAATTGGTTTCTTATTGTAATTTGGCTACCAATTTTGTTTTAGTAACTTACATAAATTCCTTATTTCTGAGTCTCAGCCTTGGCATTTTTAAATCGGAGCAACATTATTTTTTTAAAATAATGGAATTGGAAGAGCTAAACCATATACAGTGTCTGGCAAATAGTAAAATTTTAATAAATATTACGTTATCTTTTCTCTTCTTTTAAAATCCCCTGTAGCTCTAAAATGAGTCCTATGATCCAATTAACACTTACATTATTCCCTTTGAGAAAGCATTTAAAATCTCAACTACAACACAACCATCTGTAACAATAAAACAAATGGTAGATTAGTATTCTCTTCAAGTTCCTCCCTAAACTTCAAGTTACACCTGTGCAGGAAGTATTATAGCACATAAACAAAGTCTTAATTGTTGACTACTATCAAAAAAGAGAAAAAGGAAAAAAAAAATCTACAACTTCCACGGGAAATTCCAAGCACAAATTCTCACAGTTGCCTCTATTCCCTTGTTGTTACTGCTTTGACCATTGTTTTAACTGTGGTACAAACAGAGACATATGTTTTATGGTATTTTTATCTCCTTAAAGCAAAGCACTATTGCTGCATGCCAATCCTGATCATTGCAATACTTGTCCTAGATCACCAGGTTGTATTAAGCTGGGGAACCTGGAAAGTCAAAGATTAAATTTAGGAAGTTAAATTTAAAGTGGGTTTTTAAAAAATTTCAAGTGTCTTAAAGTATGCATGTAGTTCCTCATGTGCAGCCCTAGAAATCAGTTCTTGTTGGAAAGCATGCTTCATTGACTTTTATCTACCTAGGCCTGGGGCAGATAGGAGTATCATCTTAAAAAGTTAATAGCATTATGGTTATAATTTTTCTTCTTATCAGGAGTAAAAGATTTGTAAGAGAAATTGTTTTAAGGGAATCTTGATAAACGGAACTAATATAATACTTCAGAGAGGTTTCTAAATTTATCCCAGTGGTAAACTTGCCCTATTTATCTAAATTCCTGGAATTTATTTATGCTTTGTGCTGACCAGCCTTTGACTCATTTATCTCATTAGTCCTTCTTTGTTAAACTTTAATTAAGTTTTAAAAGATGCTATGGTTAGAGAACAGCACTAATTGCAGTATGGCATACTTTGTTTTCTGAGTTGGTAAAAATGTCTCTGTTTTGGTCATTTTTAGTTATTTTTTGACTTTCTTCAGAGTGGTTGAAACTTTAAGCAAATTGTATTTAAGTAAATAGGGTGATTTACAATTGAATAAGTGTGGAAATATCTTTAGAATATTGTATGTACTTTTGACATGATTTCCTTGGAATTATTCTTTATTTAGATCTTATTTTAATCATGATCCATAAAGGCTGGTTTTTAAAGAGCTTGTATTACAACATAGTTTTGGGTTTTTCCCGTTCTAGTCAAATAAAATGACTTCTCACTTCCATGCAAACTAACTTCGAGCTTAATGTGACAACATTTTGTTGAGTACATGCTTTGGTCACGATAACACATAGATTCTCTCATCTTTAAAGTTAATTTTTTTGTTTTTGTATTTGAGACAGACTCTCTGTCACCCAGGCTAGAGGGCAATGGTGCGATCTCAGCTTACTGCAACCTCTGGCTCCTGGTTCAAGTGATTCTCCTGCCTCAGCCTCCTTAGTAGCTAGGATTACAGGCACCTGCCATCACACTTGGCTAATTTTTGTGTTTTTAGTAGAGACAGGGTTTTGCCATGTTAGCCAGGTAGGTCTCAAACTCCTGACCTCAGGTGATCTGCCCACCTTGGCCTCCTAAAGTTCTGAGATTATAGGTGTGAGCCACCACACCCAGCTTTAAAAGTGATTCTCGATCTCCATTCAGATCCAGTGGGAAAAAAATAACCACACAGCATTCATTTTTAAGATCTTATTGATTTTGTTCTCTCAATATTCCTTTGCCTAATATACTTGGCTGCCTGAAGCTCTTTGGAGGAAGCTACAGTATTTAGAGAATTATGATTGTGGTAATATATCTAAAATTTTCATTTCTTTATTTCACAAATATTTGCTCTGCACTGCTTCAGCTATTCATTGCTGAATAACAAGCCACCCCAAAATTTAGTGGCTAAAAATTACCATAATCTTACTGTTTTTCATGATTCTGTGGGTTGACTGGGGCTCTGCTGGACAGTTGTTCTGCTGATCTTGCTTAGAGTCACCCATGAGGTTGCAGAGACGTAGGAGGTGGGGCTGAATCATTCAAGATGGCTTCTTCATTCACAGGTTTGGCACCACAGAGTTCCTACATATGGACTCTCTCTCCATTGGGCTGGCTAGATTTCTTACCTGTGGCTCAGGGCTTTGAGAGGCAGTTAATGGAAGCTGCCACCCTTTTTTAAGGTCTTATCTCAGAGCTTCAAGATACTACTTCCACTATATTCTATTGGTCACAGCCAATCACGAATAAGAACATTTAAAAAGATTTTAAAGGAAGGAAAAGAGGGTTTTCTTTCAGAGATTAGAGAGCTTGATAAGACATCACTTCCATTCTGACAATAAGACAAAAGCGGATCAAACTGCAAACTAATGACATTTTTGTGGACCTTTTAGAGTTCTGAGGTCATTGGGAAAACAACTACCTGAAATCTGGAGAGAGATGACTACTTTCAGAAAGAAGTTAAAACTTGAACATTTGTTTACCTGTGACACACACCACCAAATAGCATATTAGCTTGTAAGAAGATTCAGATAGTCACTTTTGATAAATTGCTAGAGGCCAAGTATTGGCTAAAAGTGTGAAGCTCCTAGATGTTACAGACATGGTGGGATTGCATCCTCTTGCACGCTTCTTTTCCAAGATTTCTACCAGGTGCTCATAGGAAAGACAACAGAGAATCCTGAGAAATCCTCCTTCAGGTGCTTGCTGATGCAGGGAGCATCAACTACTGCCACAGGTCTTTCCAGATTGATCTCCCCTAGATTCTGTATGGCACAAAGGCCTTAATCTATAGGGGAAGGGTGATAAAAATTGTAACATGGGGGTACTCACTGTAACATGAAAACTCACTGTGGCTAGAGAGGGAAACAAGAAAATAAAATACCAATGGAGAAGGGCAAAAAATATGTGCAAGGTCCAGCATTACATCTGAAGAAGATGCTGGAATACTTTTAAAGGGCATACTCCTGAGACCCAGGTTCACACCACCTGCCTAAGACTGAGGCTTAATCACTGCATCAGAAAGAAACAATCCACCTACCCTGACTACCACACTAACAAGTGTTGAGTGCAAATAACAGTGCAATGCTGTTATTTGTACTCAACAGTGAAAAAAAAAATAGTACAAAGAGAAGACTCAAGACCAAGTAGAGAGCAGGTGTTGAGAAAACTCATTGGCCAATGAACTCATGCCATAAACAGAAGATATCACTAGAGGGATTTGAAGCTCCACTTCACTGAGGGTAACCATAACAATAACAAACTTCAAATATAGCTCAGCTTCTGACTAGATTAACACAAACTCCCACTCTTAAAGTCTAGAAGAAGGAAAGGCATTCTTCACTGCAAACTTCAAAAATTATTTACTTCAGTATCTTATACAACATGACAGATTTCAACCATAAATTTATGGGATATGCAAAATGGCAAGGAAAACATACGTCCAAGAAGAAAAAAAAATCAGTGCTCACAACCAGACTCAGATATGAGACAAACATTGGAGCTATTAGAGAAAGAATTTAGAATAACTACAAATTAATTTGTTAAAGGCTCTAATGAAACAGAAACCAAATCAGATATGAAATTTCAGTAGAGAGATAGAGACTATAAGAAAGAATCAAATGGAAATCCTGGAAGTCAAAAAACAGTCAAAGAAAAGAAAATGACTTTGATGGACTTGCTAGTAGACTTGACATAGCCCAGAAGAGAATAAGTGAACTTGAAGATGGTCATTAGAAATTACTCAAACTGGAACATAAAGAGAAAAAAAAAGTGAAGACCTAAACAAAGCATCTAAGAGCCAAGTTATAATATTAAATGGTATAACATATACATGCTTGGAATCCCAAAAGGAGAAGGAAGAGAGAATGGGGCATAAGAAATATTTAAAGAAATTGTGTCTGGAATACTTTCAAAATTACAGATATCAAACCATAGATCTAAGAGGCCCAGTGAAATCTGTGAAGAATGACTTTGTAAAAATGACTCTAAAAACTTTTTGTATAGGTGAACAAACATCCCTTCAGGTCAGACACACGTGAATAAAACCCAGCTCTGCTACCAATTCACTCTGGGAACTTGGGTACAACTTTAATTTTTTAATCTGTAAAATGGAATGACACGTGAGGTTGCTGCTAGAATTCCATGCAGTGTTTGTCACAATGTCTGCAACAGCTTATGTATCTAATACTTTGAAGCTGTTGGTACTACTTGGAATGTTTGATGATGAAGGTATCATTGAAAGCGTTACACTTCTCTCAATACTTTAAATTTATTTCTTCACATATATTGAGAAAACCAAGTAAACAGGCCTTTTATTGTGATACTAGTTACATTAATAGGAAAGCTACTTTTTGAGAAGTGACTGTTTTAGTTCTATCTCTTGAGGGCTCCTTATTTTGTAAAACAAAAAGTGATCATTCAACCAATATTTATTGAGTACCTTTATGCCCAGACAAAATATACCCATAACACAAACATACTCACTTATACAGATAAACTTTAAAATGAATAAACATTGGCTGTTTGACTTTTCTTGCTCCCAGTTACCATTCTGTCTCTAGAGCTGGTGCTTGAGTCTGTAGGTTGCATTCCGTTGTCCCTCTCCCATTTTCCAAGGGGCACATCTTGCATCAATTGAGGACCTACTGGCAAAAGTGGCTAACACATGTGTGGTCTCTGTTGTATTTTGTTATTGTAATTTCCTATGACTGAAAAAAATTAGAAGTGTCACCAAGGAGTCCAGGGGGATTTCCTGACTAGCAATGTCTTTGAAGAGTATTTTAAGACAGAGATTTTTAATTGTAAAGAATTTTAATCATGTAGGGAAGTATGCCTTTGAAATATTTTTCTTTGAACAGTACGCTTACCAGTTTAGAAAAATTCATTTCCATAAAATGATATTTTAATTTTAATGCATTTATTTGCCTTATCATGATGTACCTACAAAAGACATGATTTTATTCTTAGTTCTATTTATTACTTTCTGCAAATTACACTGCTTGCTTTAAGCTATTCTATGTAAACATTTTTATTCCCAACACCCATCATTTTAGAAGTGCAATTTTAGCAATTTTAGCCTTTAATTGGAGAAAACAATATAAAGTGGCTCTGACTGAGATTTTCTGAGTTACCCTCCTACATCTTTGCAGTGGGCTGTTCACTTGAAAAGTCTGAGAATTCCCATTAATGTTAATTCTGGGTATACATTCACAAGTTTGGAGGAAAGAAGTCTTTACTTCTAAGTTCAATTTTTCTAAATAATTCAATTCACTTGAGATTTGAATAAACTGAACTCATCTTAAAATGAAGATTTAATCATGCAAAAGCTCACACAAGGGGATTGAAATGATTGTCATTGTTTAAGACAGGAGAATGACACTGTGCAAAGTTTACATCAAAAAATATAATGCCATAAATGTTTTACTTATTCTAGTTAGAAGGTAAAATTATTTGTCTGGGTTTACATTCCTAAGGGGTCTGTGCGTGTGTGTGTGTGTGTGTTATATATATACATATATATATATCATATAGATAAGTTGTATGTATGTATATATACGTATATATACATCTGTTATATAGAAAAGTTGTGTTTGTATATATATACAATAGAAATAAATACATTTTGTATCTTTGGTTAAGTTTTTTTTTTTTTTTTTTTTTTTAGACAGAGTTTCGCTCTTGTTACCCAGGCTGGAGTGCAATGGTGTGATCTCGGCTCACCGCAACCTCCGCCCCATGGGTTCAGGCAATTCTCCTGCCTCAGCCTCCTGAGTAGCTGGGATTACAGGCACGCACCACCATGCCCAGCTAATTTTTTGTATTTTTAGTAGAGACGGGGGTTTCACCATGTTGACCAGGATAGTCTCGATCTCTTGACCTCGTGATCCACCCGCCTCAGCCTCCCAAAGTGCTGGGATTACAGGCTTGAGCCACCGTGCCCGGCCCAAGTTTTATATATAACACATAAACATAGTTTTATACACACACACACACACACACACACACACACACACCCCAACCAACCAACCCAGGACCACTAAAGACCAAATACACATTCATTAGGAAGTAAGATTCTTCTAAATTAACTGCATTTCTGTCATAAAGCAAATATATAAAATACAGTTCCTTTACTTAAAACACAAACATTACTTGCAAATAGGTATGTTGATATCACCAACCTAGCCTGAATGAAATATCTATTATATTTGAAAGCATATTAATACACTACTTATGTACCTATATATACCAGTAAATCTTTGGCCCCAGAGTCTTTTAAGATTTGAGTGGCACATTGGGTTTCTAGGTTGGTGTTTTGTCCAGTTTTTGTCTCTAATGGTATCAAGATTGCCATTGCTACATTTCATTTTGATTTGAGGGAAGATCTACTATTTTCTTTTATCTTCTCTATATATGTGTGTGGGGTTGAAACATATGGGTAACCAGTAATATTTTAATTTTTTTTTTTTTTTGTCACAAAAGAAGATGTGTGGCAAGGAAGACCATACCAGATGATGCAGGACAGGCGAGGTCCCTTGAGAATACCGCAGTAGTGGCCTTACATTTGTGTAAAGGAGAATCTACAGAGGGTGAATCAGACGGAACAGGGAAAACTTGGGGACCTGCCTTGAGGCTGTGATCATACAGCACATTATATAAATCATTACATGAAACAGAGGAAAGGTCAGCTGCATGTACCAAAGAATGAGGGGTTTAGGGCAGTTGCAGGATGATAAAGAGATGGCTGTGAAAAGGATGATACAGAGAGTGAGAGATGGAAATAAAATGGCAAGTTTTAGTGTCATGAGTACGGTTTCCCCACCACCCCCGCCTTGGGTAGGAGACTTGTATGCCAATTGACTCAATTTTTGAAAAATAAGAATCATCTGGACTTCCCAAATACGTTTTCATCCCTGCTTTAGTGAGAAGCCCAGGAAAAATGCCTAAAGCAACTTCATAAGTCATCTTCACATTTGGTTAAAAACCAACAAGCACACACGAGAAACTCCCATGCTGGATCCCTCCCAAATTTTTCTTAGAGTCTAAAGAAAATAGTATTCCTTGTGACTGTTGGACAGAATTGGAAATTTCTGGTCACATTCAAGGATGAATTTTCTATGGCATCTAATTTGACTATAGCTTCTCCAAACTTTTTACAAGAAAGGAAAGCTTGTGCTAAGTATTAGGTATGCCTTAAAGATTCCTTAAAGAAGCTCTCAGATATATTCTCTAATGCCTTAAACTAAAATTTCAAGGACCATGTCAATCTCATTAAAAATAATTCTCTCCTTTGTGAATTACAGAAAAGAAATTGAAAGTGAAAAATGCTTTCCTCTATTCAAAGATTAGGAATTTAAGTCAACATAAACATCTTTTGTTATGACTACAGTTGAGGTATATTTTAATTTTAAAGCACAGTAAGAACATTTTACTTAATAGAGCAGCAATATTTTAATCTTTAGAGTCTGTGGTTGAGGAGACATGGAAATAAGCCAAAAGGATACTTAGCTGTAATAAAATAAAGAAATATTTATTTTATTTTGTTTGGCAACCATTACATAGGGCTAAAACATGAACTAGGCACTGTTTTAAGAACACTAGCAGTATGAACTCTAAACTTTGAATAAACATGTATTGTCCTGTAAAGTCTATTTTGAAAGAATATTGTTTATGAATAATATTATTTTAAGGAATGCTAGTGACTGTTAATGGGTAATTTTCTTTTTTTTTTTTTTTTTTTTTTTTTGAGACAGGGTCTTGCTCAGTTGCCCAGGCTGAAGAGCACTGGCTGATCACAGGTCACTGCAGCCTTGAACTCCCCCAGCTTAGGTGATCCTCCTGCCTTAGCCTCCTGAGTAGCTGGGACTACAGGTGTGCGCCACCATGCCTAGCTAATCTTTGTATCAGAGGGTTTTGCCCTGTTACCCAGGCTGGTCTTGAACCTCTAGACTCAAAAGGATCTGCCTGCCTCAGCCTCCCAAAGTTTTGGGATTACAGACATGAGCCACTGTGCCCAGCCCTGTGACTTTTAAGTTATTCATTTGCAAATAACTGATTACGTATTTCATCCTTCGGTATTTCCTTTCTCTTGAGGATCCCTTTTTAACTTGGAAAACAACTCTGGACATGGAATTTAATCATTCCTTAGTTAAGTGTGAAAATAAATTATTCTTTTCAATTAGGAAAATCATAAGATAGGCCTAATTTGGGTTCTTAGATTTGCTGATGACTCTTAATAAAAATTGAACTCTTAAAAACTCCATAGAATTTCCACAGATTCTCAACAGATAGTAGTTCCTAACTGATTTGGAGTACAAATCATCCAGATTTTTCAGAACTATCCAGATTCAAATATTTTTGTTGCTTGTCCCCATGTTGATCTCATCAGTTTTGAGGTTAGCACATACAAAAAAATGACCTTTTTATCCATTGGCCTGAACAGTTTCTGATTCTGCTCCTTAGACAATTTAAAACAAGTTAGACAATAGAGAAACTGCTGTAATTTTGACTCCAAAGTGTTGTTTGAAATGGTGAACAAAAATATTTATGTCAGGAAAATAAAAGAAGACTTCCTTTTCTGTTTTCCTTGTCTATTATTTCAGTTTTCTCAATCCCTCTCCACCTCTGTTTTCAGCGTAAAAGCGAAGTGTGAATAGAAGACATGAAATACTGTCTAGCCCTTCTGAATGGTCTATTTCGTTTATTCTTGGAGATGCTTAGAAAAAGCCCATATCCAGCTTTGTTTTTTCCTCTCTTTCAGAATTTCCTTAACAAACTGCTGGCTGTCTAATGCTCCTATAGAATACAAGTTTTAGTGACTTCAACATAATCCTTGCCTTCAGTATTCTGTGTAGTAAGTTACATAAATCTTTTAATGAGTCATACTATGAGAGATTGGTTCTGGAAAATACAGACACATTATTAACTTTAACACTTAGGAACATTCTATAAGCTATAAAAATAGGTAGAAAATTGGTTTGAAAACACACAGAAGAAAGAAGGGCACTATGTAATGTATTCAATAGCAGAAAATGAACATGACTTTCAAAATGAATCCACCAGATTAAATCATCTCTCACCATGAAGGAGGGACAGATATGTTAAAGGGATATGGGAGAGATGAAGCATTCTGAGCCAGCACTGCCTACTGCAGTACATGAACCTGAGGTTCTCTTTCATGTAAAAACCTTGGGAATTACTGACCTGTCTGTCTCCTTTATTATAGCACTCAGAACACTTGGAAACTGAATGGATGTTGCTTGACACTTGATGAGGGAGAAAGTGGCATAGGGAAACCTGGGGAATGGGGTTTCTACTCTGTTCAGGTGTCATTTCTGTGGTTCATTTGCTCTGAGTACCAGGAGTTAATATGGTTTGGATGTTGACCCTCCAAATCTCATGTCGAAATGTGGTCCCCAATGTTGAAGGTAGGGCATGGTAGGAGGTGTTTGGGTCATGGGAACAGAGCCCTCATGGCTTCATGCTGTCCTAATGATTGTGAATTCTTGTGGGATCTGGTTGTTTAAGAATGTATGGCAACTCCTCCTCTCTCACTTGCTCTCGTTCTTTCATGTGAGACACCTGCTCCCCATTCACCTCTGCCATGATTGTAAGCCTCCTGAGACCCCATCAGAGGCCTAGCAGATGCTGGCCTCATGCTTCCTGCACAGCCTGCAGAACTGTAGCCAATTAAACCTCCCTTCTCTATAAATTACCCTATCTCAGGTACTTCTTTATAGCAACATAAGAACAGCCTAACACAGGAATATTGCTGGAACAAATTGCACACAAGCCAGGCTGGAGCCTCTATGAAACTGATTTCTAGTCTCATCTGGATCCTCTATTTTCTCCTTCCTTAGCTCTGTTGCTACCAGACAACAGATGAATTCACATTTTACCTGATAGAGTAGGCATCAGAAGAAACTCTCCTCTTGCCCAAACATGTCCAGACTCATCTGCACCACGTTTGTGCCTACTGTGGTTTTCTGGTACAACAGAAAAGGTGTCCATCATCTGCTAATTCCTCCATCTGTGTTTCGGACTCTGTATCTCATACCTTCTCAGGAAATCATTTCTATCAGTTTTTCTTTGTCTCCTTTACCTTCAGTTCCTTTATCTTCCCTTCCTCTATCTCCCATTCCCAAATGCAACAAACTACTTTTTGTCTAAGCACACAGCACACTTTCTTGTCTGCAGGACTTTTCTCATTATGTCGTTCCTGATTGGGGCATTCTTCCTTTTCACTTCCTTTTCCTTCTTTAGTGAAACCTTTCTTAGGATCCAGGACACTTTTAGAAATGTCTTCTATGAAGCCTTCTTTTATGGCTTCCAAGTCAGAGTGAGATAACTAGCATTGTATTCATAGCACTCTGTACTTAGCCCCCTCAGACTGAATTTTTTTTTGAGATGGAGTTTCACTCTTGTTGCCCAGGCTGGAGTGAAACGGCACCGTCTTGGCTCACTGCAGCCTCCACCTCCTGGGTTCAAGTGATTCTCCTGTCTCAGCCTCCTCAGTAGCTGGTATTACAGGCATATGCCACCAGGACTGGCTAATTTTGTATTTATAGTAGAAAAGGGATTTTTCCATGTTGGTCAGGCTAGTCTCAAACTTCCGACCTCAGGTGATCTGCCCACTGTGGCCTCCCAAACTGCTGGGATTACAGGCATGAGCCACCGTGCTCAGTGCCCCTTCAGACTGTTTAACACAGAAGTAAGAATGTTCCAGTGGTTTGGTGGTAGGAGCCATCTAAACCTAAGTTTTTCTGAATTATTGCTCTTGGGCACCAAGCTTCCTCAACTCATAGGTCTCATATCGTTTATTTCACCTTTCTTGGGAATCACACGTCTAAGAACTGTTGTTTCATATGCCAGATCTGCTTATCTGGTTGTTTAAGATGAGGGACTAAATCCAGTTCATATTATTCCATCATAGCCTGAAGTGGAAGTCTCATTTCCTCTCTGTCTTTGAATATTGCATTTGCTAGGTATTGAATGTCTACATATATGTTTGTATTGGCTGTTTATTCTACTACAGTAATATAGATGCCTATTGGTAATATCATATTCTTTTGATTAGGGTGGCTTTGTATTAAGCTTTAGTGTTTGCAAGGCAAATCTCTTTTGCCCTTTCCATCAAGTATTTTTATGATATAAAGACCCTCTTTTTAAGATTTTGTTATATGATCACTAATAATAGCTTGTGCTTTATATATATATATATATATATATATTTTGAGACAGAGTCCTGCTCTGTTACCCTGGCTGAGAGTACTGGTGTGATCTCTGCTCGCTGTAACCTCTGTCTCCTGGGTTTAAGCAATTCTCTTGCCTCAGCCTCACCGTACCTGGGATTACAGGCACATGCCACCATGCCTGGCTAATTTTTGTGTTTTTAGTAGAGACAAAGCTCAAGTAATTGAACGCCTGACCTCAAGTAATCTGCCTGCCTTGGCCTCCCAAAGTGCTGGGATTATAGGTATGAGACATTGCTCCCAGCCTACTCATGATTATATTCAAATAAGTATTTTGTTAGAAATAAGTTTTGCATATTATGTATTTTTAACCATATTACAAAGTATATTTTCTATTTCTGTTTCTTGCTCTTTACTCCTAGTATACAATAAAGCTATATTTTTGCATATTTATCTTTTAAAAAGTACTCCTATTATAACATACAATCATATGCTATTATAGAATACAATCATATCAGCAGAAAGATATTTAATCTCTTCATCTCTTCTTAATATCTACTGATATTTTATTTCTGTCTTAGTCCATTTGGGCTACTATTAACAAAATACCTTAGAGTGGGTAATTTATAAACAGTATAAATTTATTGCTCACTGTTCTGGAGGCCATAATTTCAAGATCAAGGTGCCAGCAGATCTGGTGTCTGGTGAGGTCCTGTTCTTCACAGATGGTGTTTCTCGCTGTGTCCTCACAGGATGGGGCTGGGAGGCAAACAAGCTCCCTCATGCCTCTTTCATAAGGGCACAAATTCTATTCATGAGCTCCTTCACAACCTGGTCACCTCCCAAAGGTCCCAACTCTTATTACCCTGACCTTGGGGCTTAGGTTTCAACATTTGAATTTGGGGGAATACAATATTCAGACCATAGCAGCTACCTTGTCTTAATATTACATATTCCCTAGAACTGCTAAATCAATATTGCTTAATTATGGTAATGAAGAGCATTCATTTCTTGTTTCTGTCTTGATGAAAATGACTATAGTGTTTTACCATTTGGTATAATATTTGTGGGTGGGTTGGAGCCCATATCCTTTTTCATATTTAAGCCACTTCTTTCAATGCCTTTTGAGAGTTTTTATTATAAATCGTTCATACATTTTATCAAGTGCCATTTCAGAATCTATTGAAATAATCAAAACATTTTTCTTCTTTAGTTTGTTAACTAGTCAGTTATGCTAATTGGAATATTTTGGTTTTGAACCACACTTCCATTCATAAAATAAATTCTACTTGATTACTTTGATATACTGTTTATGACAGGATTGAATTCTATTATTAAAAGTCAGATACTGTTAGATTGGATTAGAAAGCAAACCCAGTGCTTGTTTATTTCAAGAACTCTTAAAACTTGTAATAAAAAGTAATGAAGATAACAGATGGGCAAAGAGACATCAGGAAAACACAAATAAAAGAACTTGGGAGTGATGATGCTGATATCAGATAGGTAGAATTAAAAAAAATTAAATGTGATAAATACTTATAAAATATAGTATTATAATTATAATATAATTAAGGGCATAATTTATGAAAAATATGAAACATCAATAAACTTTCATGCACCTAAAATGTAGCAGTTAAATACGTAAAATACAAACTATTATAAATTCTACAAGCTCATGATAAAAATATAACTATAGTGAATATTTTAATATAGCTCTTTCAGAACTGGATAAGTTTGGAAGACAAAAATTAATTACAAATATGATGGAATTACACAATTCAATAAAATCTCAATTTTATTCATGTATAATGTTACATTTTTAAAGTTGAGAATATATTATTTTCCCACTAAACAGTCATGCACATTTATAAAAAGTGGTCATAGAAGTGCCCACAAGTAAATACTTTGTATTTTTTAAAGCAGATATCACCAGTTATAATTTTTTAAATTATAAATAAATATTAAAGAGATGAATAAGATTAATGAGTGGGAAATTAAGAAACACATTTCTAAATAGTCATCAAATCAAAGAAGAAATCAAAATAGAAATTGCCAACTCTCAAGAAAGTAGTGAGAAGAGTGTTAAAATCAATGAGATGCATGAAAGAGCTGTGCATAGAAACAGGTTTACCTTTAAATGCCTTCATAATCGAAGAAAAATGATAAATATAATTCCTCATTATAAAAAAATTTAGCACTCATCTTAGAAAATTAGAAAAACATTAATAAGGAAAATAGGAAGAGGAAATCAGTAAAGAGACAAAATAATTAAAGAGAAAAAAATAATAAAGACTAAAATTTGCAAAAGCTGGTTGCAAGCATAGACCAGTAAAATAGAACTCTTTCAACAACCTGGTTAAGAAGAATAGGACACAGAAAATATACAAGATATTACAATAAGAAAGATGATATAAATATGATATTATTGCATATAATTACATAGTAACAAATAGAAAACCTAGAGAGAAATAAAGGATTACCAAACAATGTATAAATTATCAAAATCTTTACAGGAAAAGGGAGAAAATAGCAAAAGGGGCTGTAAATTAGGTTAATCTCTAGTATTTAAAGGTGCCAGGACACCTTGTGTGGATAGGACGGTTTTATCACTGACTTCTAGCTAGCATTTCAAAATGGTAATTTCAATGTTATTTAACCTGTTCCAGACCATAGATTTTCTAGACATCTCCTTGTTGATGTTAACAATCCAGTTTTACCTTAATAGCAGACTTGTTAAAGAGAGTCCAGAAAACTACTTAGCCACTGCTATTATGAATATAGTTGCAAAATCCTAAAAAGCAAAATAGCAAGTGGAATTCATTAAGTTGGTGTTGTGCGGCTGAACACATACAAATGTGTGAGGAAAGGATGTGAGAGCTGAGAGAATCCTGTCCATGATATGCATATTTTTCCATTTTCTTGCGGAGAGCATGCCCTTCCTTTCCCTTATCCCTGATACTCTTCTCACTGTCCACATGTTAACCTGAGCTGGGCTGCAGTTACAGAGCAGCCAAATCTAAGCAGCTGGAATATACAGTCTTCTAGGGCTTAGCAGTTCTTAAAAGGAGCAATCCTTCCCTGCGCTCCCTCAGGGAATGCATGAATGGCAGGGGATAAGGACATCCTGGAGACAAGAGACACTCTTCAGAGACTCAGATGTGTGACCTGTAACCCAAGCCTACACATCATTCTGGGTGGCAGCTGTGGTGGTTGTCCTGAAACTTTGGAAGTTTGAAACTTCCAAAACCCTGGCTCTCCTCCTGTGAGTCAACATTTCTCTCACTTATAGCTGATTTTGCAGTCAAAGCTGTTCTTGCCACCTCCAAAACTGCTGTTGGTTTTAATTGAAGGAACAGGTAACAGGTAGCCTTTCCCAGACCATTCATGAGATCTCTACCTTCGAAACCAAGCTAGGATCGAGTTCTTCCTTCCTCTTCCTCACTTTGTCTCTTATTTCTGCAGCATATCTTGTGTCTTTCCAACTTCACTTTGTTTTTTTTTTTTTTTTTTTTTTTTTTTTTTTTTTTTTTGATTAGACCCTCTTGACACACTGTTTTCAGCTCAGTTTAGATTGAAAGCAGTTCAGCACTTTGGAAGCAGCTGCAGCTCATGTTGAAAATCATGGTCACTCAAATGTGAAATAACTTTGCAATGTGGCAGCAAGGAGCTTGAAATATTGGCCACAACTATGGCAGAGTCAGAGGTGGTAATTCTCATGGTGGCAGGTGAGACAAAGGTAGAAGCTGCTTTCATGGTCAAAGCGTTGGCCTCAGTAGAAGCAGGGGATGAATAATGCTCAGAGAAAGGGACTTTTCCGTGGTCAGTTGCTACCCTCCCAGACCTGTGTTTCTCTAGTATCCATTTCACTCCCTCCTCATTTTGGGTGAGATTAAACTCACTTTTAGCTCTAGGAATAGTACCTGATTTGACCTAAGCCCCTTATGGCAATCTCTTGCTACAACAGTTAGTTCAAGGATAAACAAAAACTCATGCCTATGCCAATTGATGCATGGAATTCCTTTAGCCTCAGTGATTGCTCAATGGATCAGCACATACCACTAAAATGGTCTAAATAGAGACAAAAATTCAGAACTTCTGTTAGATGTTGTTTCAGTAAACGATTGCTCAAAAACAAACTCCTCAAAACTTAATGTGTTAAGACATCCATGATTTATTATTTCTCAGTTTTGTGTGTTGGCCATGTGAGTGGTTCTTCTAGCCTAGCCTGAGGTCATTCATGTAGTTGCAGTCATCTGACAGCTCAGTTGGGACTGAAGGGTCCCAATGGCTTCATTCCCCTGTCTGGCAATTGATAGTGACTGCAGGTTGGGGTATCTTGGTCTTCCTCTATGTGGCTTCTTATCTTTTAGTAGGCTTTGCTATGCTTTTGCCTAGCATATGGTCTCAAGTTTATTAGAGAGGAAAAGTGAAAGTTACAAGTTGTTTTAAGGCTTAATCTCTGGCACTTGTATGTCATGACTTCCATTATATTCTGTTGGTAAAGGCAATTCCCGAGACCAGCTAAGATTTAAGAGAACGGAAAAAATAGAACCCGTCTCTTACAGAAACAGTGGGATTGTCAAATTACAAAGGGGTGAGGACACAAGGTGCCATAATTAATTACTGGACATTACCTACTATCTATAATGGTCGATTGAGGCAAGTTCTGCAGTGAAATTAACATAGATTCTACAACCTATTGTCCACTATTACCATTTTTAAATTATCATATGGACTCCTTTATCTAGAGCAAACCTGTCCAACCCATAGCCATGGGCCACGTGCAGCCTAGGATGGCTTTGAATGTGGCCCAACACAAATTCATAAACTTTCTTAAAACATGAGATTTGTTTGTGATTTTTTTTAGTTCATCAGTCATTACTGTTAGTCTGTTTTATGTGTGACTCAAGATGATTCTTCTTCTGCCAGTATAGCCCAGGGAAACCAAAAGATTGGATACCCCTGGTCTAGAGTGTATTCCAGTTTCTATTACTTTCCCTTCAGAACCAGTGTTCCGTTCTACCACATCTCCCATGTGTACCTGCATTTAAGAGTAGATGCACATGTCATTAATCAAGATGTGAAGACACCACAGATCTTCTTTTTTGATCATCATGAATCCTTGTATTTAAATGTTTCACTGGAAGCTATATTATATCACATTTGAAATTTCCAGTTGAGGATTGTTCAAGGTACTTGGCTGTGGTTTTATGTTTTTCCTTAAATCTCTTCACACCATCCCTCCACCACCAATAGGTAAGAGTAAAAGGAGAAAACCCATTGCCATGAAGAAAAAGAAAGAGAAATGTGTTCAGCAAAGTAACTTCTACAAATACCTGCAAGACAAAAAGACAATGAAGCCCATCTGACAAAGAAAAGAGCCAGGAAGTGGTAGAACAAAGTGGCAGGAGGGAGGTGCAGGTGGGAGTATTGGTGGGTGGATCCGTTGAGAAACTTACCTGCAGAGCAACTTACTACTCTTTTCCTGACATGTCCATTTCTTTGCTCTTCTCTTCTTTGTGTTCCCTGATCTTTAGCATAGGAATCAAACATCAATCTTGAAAAATACCTAAGGCTTCTCCTCTAGTGAAATGTGAATATCTACATAGGCAGCATTAGAACTCCGTGCCATACCTCAGAGTAAAGTTTTCCCATTTTGGCAGTTGGAACTTCCACAGCTATGATCTGCTCCCTACCTGTTCCTCCTGAAGGCTTCACTTCACGTAGACAAGCCCTGGACACGTACACAAAGTCCCCGCTTAGTCTTCCTGTCAATGAGAGAGACCAAGTAGGAAAACAGATCCACATACAACAATAGAGAAAACACATCTCTGCTACAGAGGGAAATTATTCTATTCTTCTTTCTCAAATAGAATGGATGTCCGAAGACCACCAACCCATGAAAGAAAGGATAAAATTAAGAAACAGAACTGTCTCTAGTAGACACAAAGACATTCAGAGAAAGATTTAAGAAGGCAGTGTCCCCAAAGTACAAAAGCAGTGCTGTGAGAAAGAAACAACTGGGGATCAAACTAGAACATTTGTTACACATACAATCATATGCCAAATGAAAATTTCTAAGAAGAGTTTGAATATAAAGTCTCTCAAAACATAAAGAAAAAACAGCAAAGTAATTAACAAAACTGAGATAACAACAAAACCAAAAGGTTGAACACTTGAGTTACGTAAGAGATACAGGATGCACACAATATTTCCTTTTTTTTTTTTGGCACAGTCTCTGCTCACTGCAACCTTCACTTCCCTGGTTCAAATGATTCTCCCATCTCAATCTCCCTAGTAGCTGGGATTACAGGCAACTGACACCATGCCTACCTAATTTTGGTATTTTTAGTACAGATGGAGTTTCACCATGTTGGCCAGGCTGGTCTTTAACTCCTGACCTTATGATCCACCTGTCTCAGCCTCCCAAAGTGCTGGGATTACAGGTATGAGCCACCGCGCCTGGCTAATGAAGAGAATATTTCTAGGAAGTACAACTTGACTAATATAAGTTCAGAGAAATGACCATGCAATAACAGAAGGGAAGAAATTTTAAAGAAATAATACAAAAATTTGCCCAAAGGTCAAAAAAGATCACCTTTCTGTTTGAAAGATTCTAAATAATTGAAAGAACACTCATGTAAACATAGTCCTTAAATCTTTTTTTTCCTTCAAAATGCAAATGATAAAGAAAAGATTTTTTTTCTATTGCATTTTAGGTTTTGGGGTACATGTGAAGAACATGCAAGATTGTTGCATAGGTACACACATGGCAGTGTGCTTTGCTGCCTTCCGTCCCCTCACCTGTATCTGTCATTTCTCCCCATGCTATCTCTTCCCACCTCCCCACCCCCTCACCCCTCCCCCATTTCCCCCCAACGGACCCCAGTGTGTAGTGCTCCCCTCCCTGTGTCCATGTGTTCTCATTGTTCAACACCCGCCTATGAGCGAGAATATACGGTGTTTGATTTTCTGCTCTTGTGTCAGTTTGCTGAGAATGATGGTTTCCAGGTTCAAAAGATTTTTAAGCAGTTTCAGATAGATAAAACAGATTCTCTTCAATGGATATAGAGGATCTGGCCAGCATTAACTCTCATCACCAACGGTGAATGGTAGAAAAATGAGCAATGCATTCAAAATTCAAAATTCTAACAGTCAATAATTCTGAACCTACCATTCTTCCACAGAATATCAACAAAGCGTGGTAGTAAAATGATTATATTTGGACACACCGGGACTCAGAAAATTTATATCTCTTGTGCTCTTTTTGAAAAAGTTACTTGAGACATAACTCAACAAAATGAATGCAGATATCAAGTGGTGGTGGTCGAACTGTCTTCTCAAAAGATGTCGAAGTCCTAACCCCCAGTACCTGTGCATGTCATCTTATTTGGAAATAAGGTCTTTGGGGATTATCAAGTTAAAATGAGGTCCTTAGGGTAAGCCCTAGTTTAATATGATGGTATCGTCATAGAAAGAGAAAGTTTGAACACAGAGACAGACAAGCATAGAGGAAAGATGATGTAAAGACCCAGGGAGAACACTGTCTATAAGATAAGGAGTGTTTGAGGCTATTAGAAAATAGGAAAGAGGCATGAACGAATTCTCCCCCATGCTGCAGACACCTTGATCTTGAACCTCTATCCTCCAGAACTGTAAGATACTGGTATTTTGTTACAGCAGCTCTAGGAAATTAATACATCCAGAGGGATTTCTTTCTTTCTCTTGCCTTCCTTCCTTTCTTTTTCTTCCTTTCTTTCTCTTTCTTTCTTTTTTTCTTTTTCTTTCTTTCCTTCCTTCCTTCTTTCCTTCTTTCTTCTTCCTTCCTTCTCTTTCTCTCTCTCTCTTTTTCTTTCCTCTTTCTCTCCTTCCCTTCCTCCCTCCCTCCTTTCTTTCTTTCTTTTCCTTTCTTCCTTCCTTCCTTCCTTCCTTCCTTCCTTCCTTCCTCTCTCTCTCTTTCTTTCTTTCTTTCTTTCTTTCTTTCTTTCTTTCTTTCTTTCTTTCTTTCTTTTATTTTGAAGGAGTCTCTCTCTGTTGCTCAGGCTGGAGTGTAGTGGTACAATCTCATCTCACTGCAACGTCCACCTCCCATGTTTAAGCAATTCTCCTGCCTCAGTATCCTGAATAACTGGGATTACAGGTGCCCACCACCAAGCCCAGCTAATTTTTGTATTTTTAGTAGAGATGGGGGTTTCAACATGCTGGCCAGGTTGGTCTTGAACTCCTGACCTCAGGTTATCTGCCTGCCTTGCCCTCCCAAAATGCTGGGATAACAGACATGAGCCACTGCATCTAGCCTCAGAGAGAAGATTTCTGATAGAAAAGATGATAGATTTCACTCAGAGGCCTTGGGAAAACAATCCCTGGGTGACAGTTATCTGTCAGGTTCTGAAGCAATCATTCTGGATTGGGAATAGAATCAGAGGGCTGTGAACAGAAGAAACAGAAACAGAAGAACAGAAGGAAAAAACAAACAAGCAAAATCTAGCCTAAGGAGCTAGATAATGAGAATGTGAAGAAAGAATATAATTTCTTCTTTCTGCTTAAGATCCCCACCAAAAATAGAAAAAAAAGCAAACAAACAAACAAACAAACAAACAATCTGTATAGCAAAGTCATGGTTCAACTAAGGAAACCGAGCGATGTCATGCCTGCCTTTCAGCAATTGATGGTGTGTTATAAAACAGAAACCATTTAACCTAGAAGTGGTCCCTTGAGTGCCATGAAGGTTATGGCTTTCATCACAGAGAGAATGAAATGCAATCTTATATTATTTGTTTCTGCAGTTAGCATTATTAAAATAATTGTATAATATATAAATTGTTTATTAATTTTAAGCTTTTAGAAAGAAATATGGTGACTTACATGTGGTTCAAGTTAATTACCAAACCTGCTACTAAAGATACAGCTTAGAAGGTAGAAATAGAAGGTGGTGAGAGGCAGAGAGATGGGCAGAATTGCTAATCATCTATCTCATTGGGTATGGTGTCCAGGCCAGAGACATTGCCCAAATTTTCAAAAATGAGTTACAGTAGTTTAAGTGTGTTATACATTGGCACAAAGGTTATCAATATCAGTATTAAAATTATAACTAAATATGGACACAACTTTCCTCAACTTGCTAAGGAACATTTGCAAAAAACCCACAGCTAACTTTATACTTAATGATGAGAAACTGGTTGCTTCCTCACTAAGACCAGGAATTAAGGTAATAATGTCAGCTTTCCCTGAAAGTGCTAACTAATCAAATAAGACAAGAAAAAGAAATAAAATGAAAATAACAGATTGGAAAAGAAGACACAGGTAAAACTCTTGTTTGCCAATGACATGATAGTCCATGTAGAAAATCCCCCAAGTGAACAAAAAAGACTCCTGAAATTAATGAGTAATTACAGCAAGCTTGTGGGATACAAGGTTAACATAGGAAAATCAATTGCATTCTTCCATACCAGCAATGAACATTTGGAATTTAGAATTAAAAGCATGAGACTGTTTGCATTATCACCAAAAAAGAAAAAAATAAATACTTTATGTAGAAATTCAAGAAAATATGTTTAAGTTATAAGCCAAAATACAAAACTTTGATGAAAAAACCAGAAGATCGAAATAAATGGAGAGATATTCCATGTATATACATAGGAAGACTCAGTATTGTCAAGAAGGCAGATTTTGCCAATTTGATCTATAGATTTGATGCAATTCCAACCAGAATCCCAGCAAGTTATTTGGTGGATGTCAGCAAACTGATTCTAAAGTTCATGTGGAGAGGCAAAAGACTTATTATAGCCAACACAATATTGAAGGAGAGGAACAAGGTCAGAGCACTGACACTACCTGGCCTTAAGACTTCCATAATGCTTTCTCTAGAGATGTACAGGAGTCAAGAGAGTATGGTACTGGCAATAGGTCAGTGGAATAGAATAGAAAGCCAGAAACAGACACATACAAATATGGTCAACGGATCTTGGGAAAAGTAGCAAAAATAATTCAGTAGAAAGAGGATAGTTTTTTAAACAAATGGTGCTGGAATACTAGATATCCACATACAAAAATAAGAAGAATCTAGACACAGCCATTTTATATTTCACAATCTGAAAATACTTCATACTATATGATTCCAACTATTTGACATTCTGAAAAGGGCAAAATTAAGGAGACACTAAAAATGTCAGTGGTTTCCAGGGGCTTGGAGGGAGGGAGGAAGGATTAAATAGGTGGAACATAGGAGATTTTTAGGACAGTGTAACCATTGTGTAAGATACTATAATGGAGGATACATCTCATTATACATTTGTCAAAACCTATAAAATGTACAACATAAAGGGTGAATCCTAATGTAAACTACAGACTTCAGTTAATAATACTATATAAATTTTGGCTTATCAATTGTAACAAATTTATCACATTAATGCAACATGTTAATAGGGGAAGCTGGGGGAGATTTATGAGGTTCTATATGGAACCTCTGTGTTTTCCACTCATTCTGTAAACCCAAAACTGTTCAAAAAATAAAGTCTAATAATTTTTTTAATGGTAGAAGAAAACTATTTTACATGGTTCCATTTTATGCTTACATGACTCTTGAAGTATTCCAGAAGAAAGAGATTCTTCCTCACTACTAAAAGAGGCCTAATACATTAAATATCTGTTTTCAGTAAACTTGTTTTTGTGCTTTGGTAATTGTGATTTCTCTCCTGAACTTACTATTATACATTTCTTTCACTCTGTTTTTTTTTTTGTTTTGTTTTGTTTTTTTAATGGTTTATTTGGGTGCAGGATAGATGGATTTAATTCTGTGATTAGCATATTTCAGGTAAGACAAGTGATACTTCCTTGAGAATACAATAAAATCAATGTGATATTTGTAGTTTCCTCTTTTCCTCTACACAGGCTCACAATCCATGGCAAAGATCGTTTACTTATAGAACGTTTTCCTCTGAGGAGACTGCACAAATATTTATGTTGGCTTCTCTTATTAAAGAATGGATAAAGGAGAAAGCAAAAAGCCTCTATCCTTGTTTAGAGTTAGAATGATGAAGCTCTAGAAGGCCAGCAGAGTTCTACTGTGTTCTATTTTTTCCATCAACTCATTCATTTATTCAGTTAGCAAGTGTTTATTGAGTTACAATTTCATGCCAGGTTCTGGGAAGGCTCCAAGTCCTTCAAGACACTATTGTCTGTCTGTAGAAAATCTTATTAATTGATCTGCGATTATGATAAAGTGTAATCAGTACTTTGCTAAAAGAAAAAGACTGCCTTATGGAGCTTGGCATGGTAAGATTTGTCAAAGTACTCTACGGTGGCAGGGGTGAATATTGCAAAGTGGAGAGTGGCAGGGAATGAAGTGGCAGAGAGTCTTCATGTGATTCATGACATTTGCCTTTATTCTGAAGGATTTGGAGCAGGGTCAGACCCCTCTTGTATGCCAGGAACAACTCTCTTGACCTCTTCTTTTATTCCTGATGACCATGAGATGAGTTCCACAAGTGCTTCCACAACTGCATACAGGAACAAGCAAAGAGTCTTTCATCCTTCTTGCTTCCTGATGCAAATCTTATCTGTGTAAGCCTCTTGGCACTTATGTGTGGGCAACAAGGAAGTACAGGAATCAATTAATGCCCAGTGGAGCAATTCTTGACTAATTGGGAATAGGAGATGTTGAATAAATGACCTAGAGAGAGTAAGAAAAAGGAGGCTGAGGAACAATCTCTGAAGAACATCAGCTTGGAGAAATCAATTTAAGAATTTGAAGATTTAGAAATGGGTCCTGAAAGAGAATTTCACAAGGAAAGGGTCTAGGTATCCAAAGAAAGAGAGAACATGGACGTCTTAGGAGGCAGAGGATGAGAGTTTTCCTAGGATGAGAGAAATCAACACTGTCGAATGCTGCAGGAAGGTCAAATAGGACAAGAAAAACATGCACTGGAATTAAAAAAATAAAGACATTAGTGATCTGTATCAGATGAGTGTGACTGCAGCAGTGGGAGGGTAGTCACATTATAGTGGTTGAGAAAAGATTGGGAGGTAAAGAAGTAAAGACAATATATTAGGGTTTTTTTTGCTGCTAAAAACAAATTATAACAAACTCAGTAGTTTAAAATAACACACATTCATTATCTTCATGTTTTGTGGGTTAGGGAGTCCAGTATAAGTCTTACTGGGCTAAAATCAAAGTATTTGCAGGGCTGTGTTCCTTCTGGGGACTCTGGAGGACCTGTTCCAGATTTTAGAGGTTACCCGTGATCCCTGGCTTGTGGTCCCTTCCTCTGCCTTCAAGTCAGCAATGCTGCATCTCTCTAATCATTCCTCCAGTCCCATCTCCCTCTGTAATCATATCTGAAAAGCTTCTCTGCTTTTAAGGACTTATGTGCTTATACTACCCCGCCCCCCTACATCCCCATATAATTCAGAAAAAATCTCTCCTTCTCAAGGTCCCTAACTTAGCCATATCAGCCTTTTGCCTTGTAAAGTGATATATTTATAGTTCTGGGGGTGATGATGCAAATATCTTTGGGGTGGCATTCTTCTGTCTACCATAGGCAATGAAAAGAGCTCTTTAGAAATTTTTCCAGGAAGAAGAGTAATGCAGCATAGCTTGAAGGCATGTGCAGTTACAGAGTTTTAAAGGCAGTGATGAGGAGGGAAGGCTTGGAAGGGAGGTAGACACTGCAAGGTTGACATTCTTCGGAGACAACTCGCAGACAAAAATTGTCTTTTTATTTTACTGGTATGATTGTAGATTAAGTTTTCATAATGAGAAAATGATTATCCATTCCATGTTAGATGATAGTTATGACGACGATTTGATCTTAAAATAATTGCATCTTTAAGAACTTTAGATTCTTTCTAAAGTAATACCATCCAAACATTGATTTAGTTTGCCACGCCGTAAAATATTGTGTTAGAGAATAAAATGTGACTTATGAAAACTGTATTTTGTCCTTTAAGCAATACATATTCTAAAATTCTTATACAAGTACGGTAGAATTAATTATATGCTCTAGGACATCCTGTGCTTGATGTGACTAAATTGCCAAAAAAAATTAAGTGGAAGTAACTGGAGGAGTAAGTACGAATTGTAAAATAAATAAATAAATAAATAAATAAATAAATAAATACTTTAGAATTACTTACTGTCCAAGAGTCCTAAAAATGTGTTAATATAGTTCCAATGTGTTATGATAGTTTACTCTATATAATAATCATATGTATGTAATATGTACATTATATATACACACACATACGTATGTACACATGCATATATAGCTATATATATATGCTATATATCATATATGAACCATATATGGAAATATATAAATTTATATATGTGTATGTGTGGGTATATATATGATCTAGAGTTGCCTATCATAGTCTAGAGTAGCAAATAAAATGACAGAATCAATTTTACTGTATAAATATCTTTACTGTATAATTTACTGATAAAGAGCAGTCTGACTCTTTAGAGTTCTCTACATAACAAGACAGCCGTGCAGTAAAGCAAGCCTTCTATTTTTGTCTGGGCTGTATCTTTTACTGATCTTTAGCATCAAATTTGATCTAGTGAAATGGCAGAGAGGCTAAAATGACCTCTATCTGAAATATGACTAAGGAGATCTCTTTCTCCAAAAAGGCAGCTTTGTACTTTTTAGGCTTTTAGTATATGAGTAGTCTTTCTCTGGACCTGACCAAAGGAAGCCTACTGTGTACTGAGTTTTGGCTCTTTGAACCTTATGATAACAAATTATTATTATTATTTTCTTTTTGGAGACAAGGTCTTGCTCTGTCACCTATGCTAGAGTGCAGTGGTGTGACCACAGCTCAGTGTGGCCTTGATCTCCTGGGCTCAAGTGATTCTCCAGCCCTAACCTCCCATATGAGAATGGATTCTAACCACACCAAGTTCATGCACATGAAATAAATTCAGTGGCTGAGCTAGTTTCCTGCTCAGTCTTTCCCCTACCTTCTTTTCTCCCATCTCCTTTTCACTGGATGCTTCAACCTCATTAGTATTTGAGGAAAAAAAACTGGATCCTGTCCATGATTTTAGTTGTTGCTTTCCTTTTCCTGGCAGACAGAGCCTAAAGTTTCAATAGAGGAAGTAAGGAGGGATACAACACATTCAGAGTTTATGAAAGACCTTATTTACCATCAAAGTGAAGGTTTCCAGATACTCCAGCCCTGTTTTCTTATGCTCTTATGTCTTTGATGAGGAGTTAAGAACTCTAGCCAGGACAACAGAAGACATTGAGAGCTGGCTGGCAGAAAGCACTACACGGTGTCCTGAAGTTGTTCATTAATTATAAATGATATTGAGGAGTAGACCAAAGAGTAGAAGTGTGTTCAGAAACTTTAAATATCTTAAGAATTTCTACACAATCACTTCTGAGAGAAATGTGAATTTACACAATTAAATATGAATATTTTCAGCTAGCTTCCATCGCATCATTTTTTTTCTTTTGCAAAGCATTCATTGCATCTTACCTTTTAAACAGAGTTACATGTCACTTTGACACTCTTCCTGACTCAATTATAAGTCTTTAGATGCTGGTCCTCAAATATCAGTCAGTTTAAGAACAATCTGAAGACCTTGATAAGAGAACTTAGGGCAAATATCTCTGGGATTCTCATTCAACGAATTTGTGGTGGGGTCCAGAAATGTTCGTTTTAACAAAACCTCGAGTGATTGTGGTCTGTGAGCCACCTTGAGAAATATGTGCCTGCAGATCAGGGTCTCTGTGGCTCTTGGACCTTTGCACCATGCAATGCTCATAGAGATCCCCAGTGCATGTTTGTGGAATTGAAGTAAATGCTTAGGATGGGTAAAACCCCGTTAATGATTCAAATTCAAATGTCCTGCTTTCAGAGATAAGCCATCAGCCCTAACAGGTTGGCCATAGACTAATTTTTTTGATAGAAGGAAACTGCATAAGCAGTTCTCTACTGGGGACAATTAGTACAAGAGATTCTATTTCATGCAGGAGAACAACTGATGGAAAGTTGCTTTATTTACTTGCTTTTTTCCCTAGGGAGAGATGCAGACTTGGGGAGGAAGAAATGCTGCCTGTAGTACATGGGGAGACGGTTCAGTCATGTTTGAGTTTCCCATTCATTTCTGCATGTGGGCTTAGTGTGTCTTCTGGTTCTTTTGTTTATTGTTTACTAGGTGCTGTGAGGTCTGCTTTTTAATGTGCTTTGCCCTTTGTTCTTCTGCCACAGGGTGTGAAGCCATCATTGTTTGCCCTTTGCTCTTGGTTACCTCTGAATAGTAATTTGTAAAAGAAAGAGGAAAATCACACCTTGTCCATTAGCTCTGTGTACATCATTCAAAAACTGTATCTTTAATATACAAAGTACACTCCGTATTTGTGTGGTTACAGAGGGGAATGGTCACATCATTCTCTGGAAAGACATCATCTGGAAAACCAATAGGTAATTATTTCAATGTAAATACAGTGAAAAGCATCTTTATGTTTTAGAGTTTTGCTAATGCTTTCAGCAACTGCAACAAATTAGCACACCACTTTCTTGCATCAACACTATTCACTCTTCAGTTTGTTTAAGTGCCATTAGTTTTAGACTGCTTGAAGTTGCTCCAACATGACTGTGGAAAATATATGTGGATAATACCAAGACAAAAATATGTGTAAATTGTTTTGTCTGTTAAATGTATTGGAAATATTTAAGGCTTAGTTTCCAAGTGAGAAAAGGCAGTAAACTTTAACATCTATCTTCAAAACCTGAGATTATTTTCGTATCTATCTAGCTTTCTATCTTCTGATGAGCATTCAACAACAGCTTCATCTTTTCTATTAGTGACACCGTCTTAAATCACAGCAGCTCTTAGAAACAAAACCGGCACAAACACCCTCGCCTCTCGGTGGATTTACACACTATCTTGACGTTGAAAAAAGTTATAGACATGGAAAACAGCACAGTACAAAGGTGATGCTTATTTTATCTAAGGTTTATTGCATGGGCAGAGGCTGTCATTTTCCCATAGTGTCTTCATTTATTATGCTAATTGACTTTCCAAGCTCAGACTGGAGGGTATCTGCCCTGTGAACTATTCTCAGTTGGAGGGTTTTAAAAGCAAACCTGTTTTGTGCCTGAATGAAACCAAAAATCAATGTGTTTCTTTTCAAAGACTGGAGGGTCAATACTGTGGTTGTTTTTGTTCCCATCCAGTTATGTAACCGTGGGGACTTGTTTCTTTGCTTTCAGGATTTGTACAAAACACATTAAAGTTAAACAATAGTGGAGTCTCAGGAGTAACCCTTGAGCTGCGCTTTGGAGTGTGTATTCCTGGGACTGGGAACCTCCTGTGAGTTCCATCTCAGGACCTGGTGTGTGTGTGTGTGTGTGTGTGTGTGTGCGCGCACGCGTGAGTTCCATCTCAAGTGCTGATGTGTATGTGTGCCCGCGCGTATGTGTGATTACCCAGCACGCAGCACTTCGCCAGGGTTGTGTTTCCTTTTTCCTGAGATTCGGCGAAGGGTAAAGGGTCGAAGTCACATGGATACAAAGCATTTGATTAATGTCCAAGTCACCGCTGTGGCTGCCGGAGCCACCTCCCCTCCAGCCCAGGCCGAGTGAGGCCAGAGCAGCGGGGCCGGGCGCGCAGGGACAGGCCGGAGCCCCCACTCCCCGGAGTTTCCTCTGCGGAGCCCCGCGCCCCCCGCGCCGGGATTGTAGCCCAATCCTCTCCTCTCCCCGCGGCCAGCCTCTCCCCAGCATGTAAAGTCGTCTGTCCCTCCTCGGAGTTGGCGGAGGCGGCAACTTTCCTTTCTCGCCGCCGGGGGCCGGGCAGCAGCGGGCGCGCGGGTCAGCGCTCAGCACGGTGGGCAGCGCCGCGCACCGCCGCCGACCATGAGCGAGGACAGCCGCGGGGACGGCCGCGCCGAGAGCGCCAAGGACCTGGAGAAGCAGCTTCGCCTGCGCGTGTGCGTGCTCAGCGAGCTCCAGAAGACCGAGCGCGACTATGTGGGCACGCTGGAGTTCCTGGTGTCGGTGAGTGTCCCCCGGCGGACGCAGGGGGACGTCGGGGCGGCGCGGGGCGCGGGTACAGGAGTGGTCGCTGGAAGCGCGCGCGGCATTGTCTGTGCAGGGACCCGGGACGGGTCGGGGCATCACAGGCGCGGGAATCTGCGCGCGGATGCTGCGTTCGCGGACGCGACGACCCCCGCGGGGATTTGTTAGTGCCCCGAGACTCACTGAGTTGCGGGAGCCTTGGAGAGCTCCGGATCTGAAAAGTGAGCTGGCGAGAAGAAAGCTCCAGTCCAGGGAATCCCGGCTGCCCCATCTTTCCTCACTTTTCTTTTACCCCACTACCCAGTCTGCTCAAGTGCACTGTGTTAATTGTTTTCCCTTCTCGACTTTTCCTGGAGACTGCGTTTTAAAGCTTTGCTTTAGTGATTAAAGGTCCAGCCGGCTACATTCAGGTACACTAAGTTCAAGAAAAAAAAAAAAAAAATCCTTGAATGTGCTGGAGCTTGAGTTCATTACTCAGATAACATGGCAGTGGCCGCTTTAGTTTGGATGTTTGAAACATAGGATTCTGGTGTGGGGGTACAGAGAGAGCAGCGGGGTGATGATCTCTAGCAGCTGTTGGATATTAAAGACACATGTGGCGCTCACCCCATCCTAGTCCTACGGTCGGTCTCCCCCCTCCTCCGCCCCCGGTTTAAAATCTGTCCTCTGCTCAGTTTCTGGTCCCCTGTTTACCCGGCCCCTGAGAGTACTGTAATCAAGCTTCAGGACTTTGTGGAACTGGGAATGTACTTTCCCGGTTTCTGCTTGACTCACCGCCCTCTGCTTAGAAAACATTTCATTCATTTTAGGGCCGAGGAGGCACAACTGAGTGAAAGTACCTGCTGAGACATCACTCAAAAGTTGAATTCTTCCTATTCACTGCTGAAAAGACCAAGAATTTGAGCCTTGGCTTCTTTCCACCCAGATTCCTGGGAGAGCAGCATTCAAAGAACCAGGAGCTTTAGTTTTTATGATCTCATTCAAATCCTTCCCCTTCCAGCAACCAGTTCCATGCCCCCTTGGTCTGAAGGAAAATGTTTCAGGTGCCAAACTTCCTGCTTAGTGTTCTGAAATCTGTCAACTTTCTGCTTACAATCATGACAGAAAAAATTCACTTCTTGGCTGTGGCAAGAAGGAAAGAATAATGTCTCAAGTCATGTAAAATGTACAAGTTGGCTTATGGTTGACTTCTCAAAATCAATATGCTTGATACCCAGGGGCCACATTCTCTGCAAATGTACAGGTATTTGAGAGCATCCTGGTAACTGGTGATTTATAGAATTATTATGTGCTTTCTTGTAACAAAGATTGTCAAAAAAGCATGTTTTTAAGATTTGACTTTTAATAGCTTCAAATTTGCCTTTTATGAAACTTTTGTGGTAACAAAGTTCTTTGTCTTTTGAAGAATCTGAGTCATTTTTTACATAATTACTCCTTTCTGAAGATCTATGAAAACAGTTCTGTGTATAATGCTAATTTGCAGAAATACACAGTTAACATAATTATGTTAAAAACCAATTTGTTGATGTTTATTTAAAATACCAGTTTTTCTTCTAACCTTAAACCTGATCGTTACAACAGAAAACTTATTGCTATATAGAGTTAGGTAAGAAAGTATGGAAAGTACAAAATAAATTTTCCTTTTTTACAAGGAGAACATAATTTCATGATTTCTTTCTATCTATTTCAGAATCTCTGGGCTCTTCCACTTTTCGTTTGCTTTGTGCATCATTTGTGCTTGTTTATGTTTATATGCACAAATGCACTAATTGGTGTGAATGCCATCCTAAATAAAAATTTTCTCTGGCTTGCAAAGCCTAAGATCTATTTGTAATACATTATTAGATTTTATGTTTAGTGTATTATTTTAGCAACATTTAATCCCCAGGAAGTTTTCTTGGTTACTCGAAGTTGATGTAGTCACCCTGGTTTTGATATTAGACTATGCTAATATGTATGAAGAGCTTTGAAGCTATTCAAACCTTTTGGCCTGGTAATTCCTCTTCTAAGAATCTAACCTGAGGGAATGATCAGAGATGGAGACAAACAATAGGAATTACTTTTAAAAGTTAGCCATAGTGTTAAATAAGTCGAGTGGTAAATTTGTTGCAGAAAATGGATAGTTTATTCCTAAGTCAAATTTAAATATCTCTTAGATTAGTCATTAATCATTTCTATTATTGGTTTAAGCCATTAACATGGATGAAGGATGACTAATCTCTATTAAGAAAAGGAAGAAGAGGTAGAAAACATATTTTTAGTTCTACTAATTATATTTTTACTTAGTGTCCTGAAAATAAAATGGCATTATTACCATTGGCAAAAATGGTATTATTACCTTTATGAAAAGATCGTATATCCCAGCACTTTTGGGGACTGCGGTGAGTGGGTCACCTGAGGTCAGTAGTTCGAGACCAGCCTGGCCAACATGGGGAAACTCCATCTCTACTAACAATACAAAAAATTAGCTGGGTGTGGTGGCGGATGCCTTTAATCCCAGCTACTCAGAAGGCTGAGGCAGGAGAATTGCTGGAACCTGGGAGGTGGAGGTTGCAGTGAGCTGAGATCACACCATTGTACTCCAGCCTGGATGACAGAGTGAGACTCCATCTAAAAAACAAACAAACAAACAAAATCATATGACTAGAGGGAAAAGCTTTTCTAAAATCTTTCATATTTCTGAGCCCTCTCTCTCCTCAATTCCCACCCATTGGCCTTTAAGGAAGGAGCATCTTCCTCCACTGCCATCCCCAAGACAGCCCATGAGCATTGCCTTTCTTCTCTATACCATGGCATCTATCTGCATCTTCTCTGTAGTCACCCCCAAGCACATACTGCTGTTTGAACAAAGCTCTGTGCCTTCACCTGGCTATTTTTGCCATGGTGGGCTGTGCTTCCTGAGGCCTCTGCCTTTATTCTTCCTGTAGCCTTTCTTCTATACCTGGTGGATTCCTACTGGGCTTTCAAGGCTCTGTTAGACCCTTCTTCTCAGGTGCTCCTTGCTTTGTACCCTCCCTACCCTGTATTTCCTTCTTCCACAGTTCCCAAAATAGTTGATGTGTGCATTTGTTTGCTTTGGTCTCACTCTGCTAGATCTCCTTGAGGACACGGGCATACCTTGTGTGCCTGTGTTTTTCATAATTTTGTGTAGTGCTTGTGACATTGTAGGTACTCAATAAATGCTTGTTGAGTGCATACATGAATCAGTGTTGACCCATCCTTTATCCTCCCACTCCATTTTTAAGGACAGTGCCTCAGTCATCCTTAACATTTTGATTTCCTGTTTTCTTCCATTTGGTCTAGATAGACAGTAGAATTTTCTTCAGTTTTACTCAGGCACATATGAATTTATGCAGCAAAAAATTTCAAATTAAACATTAGTACCTGCCTTTAAGACAGAAACATGATTTAAATCAGGCATTAAGGTATTAAAAACTTTGCATGCACTATTATTTCATCTCATATATTCTAAATTTGTTTTGAGATCTTGAATAGGTTATGCTATCTAGATTAGTTATTTTTTGGTCAGAGATAAAATGGTAGAGAGTTACTTAATTTGCCTGAATTTATGTTCTTGTTTTGGTTGGGAAATGCAATTTTGTACTTTATTGAAAGTATTTGCAAACATTTCTTCTAAAGAAATGATTATATGAACCTAATACCCAGTATTTAACATCCAAAGTCTATACAGTAGTAGGTTACAACATGTTTCCTGTTTGCAAACCTGTGGCAGGGTATGCCAAGATGACAGACTCATGTGAGTGGACAGAGAAAGGGAAGACCCAGGGCTGGCTTCATGGATGCACATCCTGTGCAGCGGCCTGGGGTTCTGAGCTGGGAGGGACGTCCCGCTTGTTTGAATGCTCTTTTCTTACCAATTTTATCTTTGACCTTGTGTTTTGCAGATGAAATCTGATGGGACAGTGGACATGAGCAGAGCAGATACATGAAAGAAAAAAGCTTTTTATTTCAATACCTTTAATAGCATTTCCCCATAGTCCCCTGCTTTTTGAACAAGAGTCCTCACATTTTTATTTTGCATCAGGTCTGGAAAATTGTCTAGACCAGTACCATGGTGGGTCAGTGGCATTGAGGCAGGATGACCATATAATTTACTGTGTAAACTGGGACAGTTCTGAGAGTGAAAGGGAGTGCAATTAATAATTACACTGGCAAATAGATGGAAACTGGGATTGTTCCTGGAAAACCAGAATGCATGTCTAGTCCACATTGTGGGCATATAAAAACAATGACTTCAAGCTATGTGTCCTGTCATAAACAAAAGATTTTCAAATTTGTTGCCTGTCTAGGCTTTGACCTCGGACACAGCTTTTAAGTCCCATCTCTAATTTGCTTTGTGATTTTAAACACATTCCTAACTTTTCATGCCCCTTTTTCTTGATTTGTAAAATGGAGAATAGCATTTCTCAAGGGTGTTGTAAGGATGATATGATCTATGGATTGGGCTTGGCCCATCTGGCTCATAGGAGGGCCCTGTAAGTAGTAACTGTTATTTTTGCTGATGCTACAGTTGTAATAAAGAGCCATGCCTATAGTCATCATTAGATGTACTTTTTGTTTCTGTTATATTCCTCCTCTACCCTTTCTATATGGCCCCACTTCTCTTTCTTGTTTCCTCCTCTTGTATTTTCCTTCTGGTAGTATAGTCTTTTTAATGATATTCTTATAAATGTTCATTAGTTGACTTTAAGACAGTGAGAAAACTTTATATTCCATGTAACAACAACCACAGTTAGTATGATGCCTTAGAGTTTAAACAATTGCATCCTTACTCTCTTATTCAGCTTAATATATGAGTGTCTCTTAGCTCTTTCAAACTGTGCTCCCCGGAGCTCGAGAGGCCCTTGCAAGGGCTGATGGGGAGCTGGATTTTATGACTTCAGGTTTGCCGCTCTGGCTTCTCTGTGCATGGCTCTACCTTCCTCAGATCTGAGGTTTCATAAAAACGGCCAGAAAAAACATCTGTCTAGATGGCAAATTCCCAGAGATGAGGAACTTTGAATTTACTTCCCATGTATGCTTTTCTTGGCCTAAACACAGGGCTTTGTAAATAGCAGGTGCTCAAGAAAACAGACAAACAGGCAAACAATGCAACAGCAAAGAAAGCAGAGTTTGAATGAATCTGAAATCAAACTCTTTAAGTCATGACCTGCCTCTTCCAGGCAGAGATAATTGATTCAGTACATTATGCTTAAGGTTTATGTTATGGACTGAATTGTGTCCCTCCGCAGGAGTCCTATGTTGAAGTCCTAACCTTCAGTACTTCAGAACAGGACTGTATTAGTTGATAGGGCCTTTAAAGAGGTGATTAAGTTAAAATGAGGTCATGGGGTGGACCCTAATCCAATCTGACTAGTGTCCTTCAAAGAAGTGGATATTTGGACACACAGAGAGATAACCAGGGTGTACAGAGGCAAGACCTTGGGAGGACACGGGGAAAAGGCAGCCCTCTGTAAACCTAGGAGGGAAGTTTCAGGAGAACCCAAACCTACTGACACCTAAATCTTAGATCTTAGAGCTAAGCTTTCAGAGTTGTGAGAAAATAATTTTCTGCTTAAGCCATCAATCTGTGGTATTTTGTTATGGCAGCCTGTGCAGATGAATGCAGCTTATGTTAGGGGTTGGCTCATCACAATAATGTCACATGGAGGCAATAGAGATTCTTTCAGTTGCGGAGTCAAGGGAAGTTTAGGGAAGAGGTGATGATAGAGCTGGCCTAAGGGATGAGGAGAAATATGCCATACTGGGAGAATTATCCATCCCCAAAGAGCAGCATGTGCAGTGTGACCTCAGTGTGGCAGAGCTTGGCATGCGGGGGTCTGAAACAGTCTTATAATTATACCCTATTAAAATACCAATGACTTTATTATAAAAATAGTAGCTATTTCGATTAGATTTATTTCTTAGCAAGAGAATTCTGTTGACAGGGTTGAGGAACAAAGATGAAGTCTAGTTACCCATTAGGAGTCTGTCATTGCATTAGTCCCGGTAAGAAATGTGGAAAGCACTGGGAAACACAAAAGAACAACAATAAAAAAAACCAAATCAAACCACAAAAAATCAGAAGCCCAACTCTGAGCAATTTTTTTGGGTAAAAGCTTT
Organism: Saimiri boliviensis; assembly: GCF_048565385.1. Classification (NCBI taxonomy): domain Eukaryota; kingdom Metazoa; phylum Chordata; class Mammalia; order Primates; family Cebidae; genus Saimiri; species Saimiri boliviensis. The sequence continues at coordinate 20,368,774 of NC_133463.1, forward strand.
AGTATGTTGTGTACTCCTCTCAGAAGTGGAAGTTGAAGTAGAATGGAGAACGTAGGATGGGACCGGGTCTCTGGTTTTGAAGAACAGAGAGATAGTGTCATTAACAGACAGTTGGAATGCAGGGAGCAGAACAGCCTGAGGAGGAGGAGGAAAATGAATTTGCTTCTGGACATGTTGAGGAGCTGGGCCACAGATACTACTATGATTTTTGAAGATAAGAATGTGGAACTTGAGAAATAATTTGGGCCAAAAGTGAGAGATCTAAAAATTAATCATGTATTTTGAAGCGATCTAGTGGGTGAGATGACACAAGGAGAGCAATTAGGAAGAAAATAAACAAAAGGTAGGATGTTGGAGAGTCAATATTTAAAGGATACAGAAGAGCAGACTTTCAGTTATCAAAGGCTGAAAAAAATAACTAGAAGAGAGTGATACTTTGAAACCCAAGGAAGGAGGTAGTTTTCAGAAGAAAGGTCTCTTTACAGTGGCAGGGCTTGAGGGAAGTGGGATGTGTGAAGATGGAAGAGGTTGCTGGATCTGGCAGTTGGAATGTCATTGGAGTTTTAGCTTCAGTAGAACATGTGAGCAGAAGCCAGACTGTCAGAACCAGTTGAGACATGAGTGGAAGCTGAGGATGTGAAGGAGGATGGTTAAACTATTCAAAGAGTTTGGTGGTCACTGCAAGGAGAGAAGGGGATGATTTTGTCCAGGGATGGGTAGGCAGATGAGTCTAGCCAAGGGGAAGGAAACAAGAAGGGAACTAAATTGGTGACAATAGAGCATGGCAGAGAGCAAATGGCATCTTTGGGGGAAGCATAGCAAGCACCCCTATGGCACTGGGAGACAAGATAAGACAAAATTTTCGGAGCCATCTTGTCATGTAACATACCCATAGGAAAATATCTGCAGACGCTAAAACTGGGGAAGCTGTCACTTGTGTATTTTAAAAGTTCTGTTGCTTCTTCAGTGTACAGCTTGTGGAACTGCCTGGGATGAGCTTTGTGGCCCCTTGTGAACACATACCAGAAGCTCTCCCTCCCACACTGGGACAGTGAGGTGAAGTGCATGGCACAGAATCGGATGACCTAGTTTTAAATTCTTGCACTGAAACTGACAAACTCTCTCACTTTGGGCAAAAAACACATCCTCTGTATGTCTCAGTTTCATATTTGGAAAACGCATTTGATAATATCTCACAGGGCTGGCCTGAATTCAAATCAGCTTCTGTAGGTAAAGTCTTGATAGATAGGAAATATTTCTTTTTCCCCTCCCCAAACTCCAAGTTTATTTCCCTCTCCTCTGTGTCGTCTGTCCACAGACTGAGCTTGGCATATGCTCAGACCAGCTTGAGAGTCACCAGCCTGTCTTTTCCAAGCCTGGAGGCATAAGGACAAGTTTGATAGAAGAACATCCTGAGAAGGCCAGAGGGGCCTTTGGGAATGCAGTAGAGAAGGTGGTCTGGGAGCCACCTGGGAGGAATGGCTTTCTTCTGGAAGGGACTCATGAGTAAGGCCAAGGGGCCACTTTAGGGGAGAGGCAAGTATGGAGGTTGCTACCCGATGGCCGTTCTTTCTCTATGAAGTTAAACTCTAGTGTTCTGTCTGATGTTCTGTTTTGTTTTGTTCTTGTTTTGTTGTTTGTTTTTGCTGAGAATGCAGTGCCCTGAAGCGAATAGTAACTAACGATTTGGACACACTTTCAGGAATAGAAAAGGGAGTTGAACTTGGATATCTGAGGGTGGATATATGATAGGCTTTTTTCAATTATTCTTTTAAATGTGATTTTATACACTAAGAAGTTCAAGTAGAGACATAAGCACTTCTGGATTATTACATCTAGTATGACAAGGTTCAAATCTCAGAAATAATGACAACCGTTTTTTAAACCATGGTATAAATTATGTAGAACTGCCATTTTACATTTAATGGACATATCAGTTATTAGCCATGTTAAAAAAGAGAAACATTGATTTATCTGACATTCTAGTGTGATTATAGTTTCTTCAGTATTTGTTTTAAACAGTATTTGGTTAAACATTCTTTTAATGTATACCTGGCATTATATTTTCATACTGAATAAAATTATTATGGCTGTGTTTTGAGCACTATTAGTTTGACCTAAAAATAATTGTTTTAGTTTGCGTTATTTCTTTAAACATTTTATTCATATTTACGTTTCGTGAGATTGGTTTTCTTATTCTTCATTAAAAGTTTTATTAAATTTGTTAACATTTTTCAAATATAAATTTATTAGAATTATATTATTAGCTATATTAAGGTCTTTGATTTACATTATAATTACAAATCAATTTATAATTTCTTAAAATTGTATAGCTATATTAAAATCAAGATCATCTTTGATTTACAACACTGTAGTTGCCTCAAACAATCAAAAATTCAGGAAAAACATACCTTAGTAAATGTTTCATTGATTAAAAGTGTGGCTGGGTCCCTTTTTACATGGTATTGAATGTAACTATTTGCATTCTGATACATCTAATAATAACTGCTTAAAAAAATTTCCCTCATTTTCATGAACTATTGCATTTGATCCAAGAGGTCAATGGTTGAAATTTTAAGAAAAATGATATGTTAACTTGAAGTAATGATTTTTAATCACTTCTAATTAGTATAGGTGATTTCAGATTTTGCTTTTATGAATAAATTTGTTGTATAGCTTTACATATAATAGAGCATAGTGTACAAAAAGGGATCTATTTTTCCGGAGACTACTTTAGCAAAGGACATTGTGTTTTGTCATTAATGTGAAATGCATCTTTTCCATTAAAAGGCAAACCCTTCATTTGGAAAGGTTAAATTGTATAATACTTAAGAAATGACACCAGCCTATTAAATTTAGAATACTGATATAAAAATATTCTCTGGTTTTACAGCAAAAATATCACAACATAGAATATAGATGGATAAACATTTTTATTCATTTGAAAAGTTTGTTTCTCGGAGAGAGTCAAATATGGATTGAGATCTATGTTTGATTTTGCCTTGCCACTTTTGTTATTTTAATTATCTATTTAAGTTGTCTTCTTGCCAGTAGGAGAGGCTTTATAGATGGTGACACATTTTCAGAAATTGTGCAAGAAAGAAATGCTGATGTTTTCCCTTGGTGCCTTGTAACGCCTCAACTTGGCCTTGCTTTCATGCTTCCTAGGAGTTCCAGCCTTTTCTCATTTGAGACTGTTGCAGGAAAAAAAGAAATCTTAGGATTCCAGAAATGACATCTCCCATTCCAAAGCCTTATTTCTATCAGTAGCACTAGGAGAAGATCTATGGAGAGGGATTATTATACTCTATCAATTGACCTAAATGTTACTCCCATACCCACATATTCCAAGATTACTTTAAGAATTCATTATTTGGGCCGGGCGCGGTGGCTCAAGCCTGTAATCCCAGCACTTTGGGAGGCCGAGGCGGGTGGATCACGAGGTCGAGAGATCGAGACCATCCTGGTCAACATGGTGAAACCCCGTCTCTACTAAAAAAAAATACAGAAAAATTAGCTGGGCATGGTGGCGCGTGCCTGTAATCCCAGCTACTCAGGAGGCTGAGGCAGGAGAATTGCCTGAACCCAGGAGGCGGAGGTTGCGGTGAGCCGAGATCGCGCCATTGCACTCCAGCCTGGGTAACAAGAGCGAAACTCCGTCTCAAAAAAAAAAAAAAAAAAAAAGAATTCATTATTTTCCCAGAGGTGTGTGGATGAAGAGGTCTTTTGCTTTGTGTACTGTATAGCTATGTCATATTTGACTTTTTATAATTTTATATAGAAATATATTTATATATTTTATTATTTATTTATTTATATATATTGAGATGGAGTCTCACTCTGTTCCCAGGCTGGAGTACAGTGGCATGATCTCAGCTCACTACAACCTCTGGCTCCTGGGTTCAAGCGATTCTCCTGTCTCAGCCTCCTGAATAGCTGGAATTACAGGCATCTGCCACCACACCTGTCTGATTTTTTGTATTTTTAATAGAGATGAGGTTTCACCATGTTGGGCAGGCTGCTCTCGAACTCCTGACCTTAAGTGATCTGCCTGTTTCAGGCTCCCAAAATGCTGGGATTACAGGTGTGAACTACCATGCCTGACCTATTTTACATATTTTATATATTTACAAAATGTATTTTGAATATTCTAGACAACTTTATCTCAAGTTTTCTTTTACTCCTTCATAATGAAACCTCTTGCAGAGACTTCTACTTGTCCCCAATACCCAATGTTTTTTTATTCTGTAGTGATAAAAGTTTTAGATCCAGCTTAAGACATTTCCCAGCCTCCCATGCAGATAAGCTTGGGCCTGTGTAAAGGTTCTGGGTAACTTCTAAGGTGTGCCTTTATCACAAAGGAGTATGCATTCTCTTTTCTCCTTTCCCTCTTCTCCCTTGCTGGTTGAGGATGTGATGGCAGGTGATGGGGCAGCCATTTTAGACCATGAAATGGATGTCACATGTTCAGGGTGACAGAACAAGAAAATAGAAGGAGACTATGTCTTTATTAAAGCAATCTAACCTATGTCCTGTCAAAAATGGGCCTATTATAGACATCAATATTTATTTAACTCTGTCCTAAAATAATTACATTTTGATACCAAGACATCATTGACTTATGCAAATCATTAACGAATTGGCCAACTTTAATGTCTTTTTTTTTGCTTTGTCTTATTATTTTTAGTTTATTTTTTATTTCTTCTGTAATAAATATTCTCTAGTTCAGCCATGATTTCCCTGGATTATGCTAAAGCTGCACTTCTTTGTTTTCTATAGTTATACTTTAGTTTTTTCTTTAGAAAAAAACAGTATTTTTTCTTACCTGTACTTAACACATTCTTTTTTTCCTGAGGCTATAATTTTGTGTTTATTTGTAAGGATATTTGTTCAGCTACTTTAACTGAGACCAAATAATAGTTCGAACATGGCAGAAGGATTGTTTGTGACTAGAAAAGCCGTATGTAATCAACATGGCCTTTTCTGCATCCTCTCTTAAGACTCTGGTTATTTAGTTTTTGAATTAAATATACCCCAGCAGTGTTCCAGTGTAGTTAGCAGCTCAGCTCCATCAGGTCATTCAGAGACCCCTGTTTCTTTTATCTTATTGCTCCACAAGCCCCTAGGACCCAAGAAATCTGGGTGTGTGGGGGTGAGAGCCAGACCTCAGTATTTATGTAGTTTCTCTAGGTGTTTCCAGTGGGTTAGAGGAGGTGGGGGAACCAGTACAGTAGGGTGTTGTCCTTGTCCCTATGGTTGAAGCTGACTTACCACTACATTTTTCACATTCCAGCCCCAGGGGGACAGAGGGTGGGAGACAAAGTGGAGGGCAAGCACTCCCTTTAAGGATATGACCCAGAAATGACACACATCACTTTTGTTCTCATCCCTATGGCCAGATCTTTGTAATGTGGCCAATCCAGCTCTAAGGGAGACTGGGAAATATGCTGACTGGCTGGACAGCCATGTGCCCAGCTGAAACTTAGTGAGTTCTACACTGAAATAACGACATGGGAATAAGTCTTGAGGGGCAAAGAGTCGTCTCTGCCACATTTTGAATCCATTGATACTTTAGTTTCCTGTCCTCAGAATATCATTTATATTTGTTCTCGGATTCCTTTACTGAAAGAACCTATTGTATTTAAAATATAATTTGGATTATTTCCCTCTAAAATAATGTATTCTTTCTCACATAGCAATCCGTCTAACATTTATCTCTCTCTCCACATATATGTGTAAGAGCTCCAGAGCTCTCTAAAGGTTGTTTTTTTTTCCATTGGCTTTCACTACAGAAAAGCTTTGGGGTATTTAGTGATTTTATGTAATTTAAAAATTTTGTGGAAGTTTCCGGAAAAAATATTCCAAGGTAATATGGAAATTCTGTTTTTGTTATGTGTTTCTTATGCGTTAGACACTGCATATTTATAAATAACTCACAACTTAGAACTACCTTCAAGGATCGGATCATTGTAAACTCACACCTGGGGACACTTTGGTCATTTCCTAATTGGGAGAGTGGGGATTCTGAAAAGATCCTCTGCACGATTTGTATAGCTCTTCCAAGATGTTCTGCTGATGAGTCACTGGCCTGGACCCTTCCAGACTCTGGGAATGGTGTGATTAATCAGGACTAGGAAAACCAAGGCAGATGCTGGAGCAGGGACACAGAACTTGTTGACTCCAGAAGTACACAGAAGCTAGAAATCAGGAAGGAACGGTAATTCATTTCAGGCAAACCATTAAGCACAAGGGAGCAACAGGAGCTTATGGTCAATCCAAGACAGGGTCAGAGCCAGGCAAGCACTCAGGAGCCAAAGATTACCCAGAAGTCAGGAGTTTCCCTTGCAGAAGTAAGGAAACACATGAACCTTTCAAAAATAGACAGCCTTAGTTCTCCCATTGGCATGTCTGTTAATATATGTCGGTACTGATGCTATTTTCACCTTAATTTAATTCCTCTGAGATCATTTTGGATCTCTGGGTATTTACAGTGCTTCCTAACAGGTTTGAATCCATGGCTTTGTGTTTAAATATAGCTCATGTGTTTATCTTATACATGATTAAATCACAAGACATTTGAGGCAAAGATATAAAATTAGTTTATATAATTAGCATATATAATTGTGTGTATATATGTGTATATATGTACATATCTGTGTATACACACGCACGCTCCAAAATGTGTGTAGGTCTGCATTCAATATTCTATAGATTGCTTAGGTGAAAATCGTATATGTATTTTAAACATATATTAAGTGAATCCATTGTGAAAAATGATCATTATTCTTGAAAGTGTTCTGTTTGCCAGACCTACTTTGACAAGATAGAGTGGAGAGAGTAAGTGGCCTTCTGGTAGCCATAGAATGAAGTTTGGTAAATGGATCATGTTGTATAGCTAGAGACATCTTTCTCAGTTTCTAGAGCGAGGACAAATTAGTACAGCCATGTAATTGTAGGGTCCAAAAGGGAATCATGTTATTGATGGAAGAGTGTAGCTTTCAATTAGAATATAAGAAGTTGATGTTTCTCCTGTACAATTTTTAGTGCACTAGTAATTCTCACATACAAGTTGGATCTTCTTGGTATCATTAAATGTTTTTGAGGGTAGCAAATACTCTTTGGGATTTAAGATACTGGGATTTAAGATTTTTTTAAAAAGTTGTACTTATGGTTGACTTCATTGTGAGAAACATGGTAAGTAGGATTGTCAGAAAATTTGAGAGCTTAGTACTTGACTGAATCTTCAATTTTAAAACGTATTTTTACAGATGAAGATTTGGGTCAGATTCACCTTTGATGGTGTTGTGAAAATATAAGTAAACCTTTTATAGTTTGTAAAAGTAATTCAAAGTTCCAATTCCTCTATGATATTCTGTAATTTCTTTTAGTACTTAATACGTGTTAAGTAAAATTGACGGTTTTTTTTGTTTTGTTTTACAAATAATACAAAACTAAAAACATCCATAAAAGAGAACAAACAGAACAAGACAAAAAAATAAAGTGCAGCCAGAGCTATTTATAAATTAATGTGCAAAACCAACTTTATTAATTGAAAAACCTTATTTTCAGCATTGTGTAATTTATGAATCAGGCTACCTAAAAAGTAACCCCTAATATGCTAAGCATTGTGATTGATTCTTTCCAGTGATTGTTTTCAAAATCCAAATATTTTTATTCTTCATTGCCCGAGGCATATTTATTGAGCACCTAGTGTGTGCCAGTCACTATTCTAGGTTCAGAGGATATAGCACTGACAAGCATTAACAATTCCTTCTTTTATGGAGCTCCAACTCTAACCCAGGAGCCACAACATAAATAAGTAAACTATATGGTATATTAGCTAGTCTAAATGCCTGGGAGAATAAGTGAAGCAGAGAAAAGGAGTAAGTGTACATGTGTTTTGACATTTTACGTAAGATGAAAAAGCAGGCATTCACTCTTTTCTGTCACTCTTCTTTTTTGTAAATCTCTAAAAATATTTGAAAGAATTTGTATTTTTTACTGTTAACCTTAACAGGCAATATCCAGAAGGAAAGTGCCAATCGGTCTCTTGTTTAACTCTTTAGTATAGTAGTGATAAATCAGAGGTGAGATTAAACCCAGATGTACATTGCTAATAAAGTTAATAGAACAGATTAGGAAAAGCATGGTGACATTAAGACTTAAGGCTTTAACTAGTGTCATTCTTTAGTTGACATTTTTCATTCTATTGACTTTATATATTTTTTAAAGGTGCAGACTAAAATCCACTGCCTCTCTCTGTTCTGTGTTTATACCATTGAGGAGCTTATTTTTTGGAGGGTTTTGTCAATCAGGTTTCATGCCCCAGCAGCTCTGTGTCTAGTGGGAACTGCAGCCAATGTTCAAATTCATCATGGGTGGGAACGCAGCACACTGTGCAGTGGGGGCACCACTGGTTGAAAAGCTTCTGCTAGAAATGAAATGTCCTTTAGGAGCGAGGGGACGGAAGCATCAAACAAGTGGGACAGGGGTGGGAATTGGAGATCTTGAATGTGCTGCAGGCTCTAAAAGCTGTTTTATGACCATTGCCTTAGATAATCCCAGACGTGAGTTAAAAGCTAAGGTATGAGGTGCTTTCATACATTTTTCTTATTTAAGACCTTTCCCTGTAAGGGAATAGGAAGGATCAAGAGTACCTTGCAAACCCTCCTCGGCTTTCTTCCTGTGGTATTGTCTCTGATTGCCCTATAGAAGTGACTCCCTGAGACTTGTGGACAACTGGAAGAGGCCCCTTGTGGCCTGTAAAGTGCCATTGGGAGCCTCTGCCAGAGACTGTGGGGAGGGGAAAGGTCACTTGAGGACTGTGGAAAATATTCCCTTTCTCCTTAGTTTCCCGGAGCCTCGCCTCTTGACTGATTGTTAATAGAATCTGGGAGCTCAGATTCTGGTGCTGACATTTTTTTTCAGAGTTGGTTCTAGAAATGATATTTCTTAAGCAGCCTTTTGTGGAGCTTCATTCTTCAGTTTGCTGAATTTGCAGCACAAAGAAAAGGAAATAGATTTATTACCGTCATCATTACCAACTTCAGAATAGGAATGGGTGAATAATTATATTGGGCTTTTAAAAAGCATAACCGAAGGGAAGGGATTTAGCAGTCTGTATTTTTTGATAAGGTTATGTGCTTTCTTCTTCCTGTTTCTCTTTCAGGAGACCTTTCTGTGGCTCATACATTATAAAAGTTAAAAGGAAGTGCAAACACAATTACCCACAGAAAGTTGAAATCTTTTGCATCCACTTCTCTTTTGTGCTATTTGTGACCTGTCTGCCTGATTGTTTCAAAGTAAGGAAAATCCTGGGTTTCTTATCTATGCTTTTCAGGGGAACTGGTTTTGACTGTGGTGTGAGTCTGACAAAATGGGGACAATCAACCTTAACCGAATAGTCGTTGTACCAAACTAACCCACAAGAATGCAGAGAATGCATGGGTGAACTTTAAAGGCAAGATTTGCCTGTGGAAATAATGCAAGATGCAGTGCCTAGGAAGGAAATCAGATATGTAAAACTCTTTCAACTCTGTAACAAAATGTTCTATCCATCAGTAGCTCTTCCTTGGAGCCTTTGAGATTTTCTGCCACGCTCTGCTCAGCATCTTAACACTCATTCCAGTCATCAGGTTGCCGTGCAGCTGGGGTCTCCGTGCCAGAGCATGACCTGGAGGCCCTGAGAGCTGATGGTGCTCATTTATCAAGAGCACAGTGTTTGGTTGGGGTTATCACAGGGGGCGGGGGGCGCATTTAGGGTTTGGTCTTAGATAATGTCTGAACGTGGCAGGGGGTTGTGAAAAGAACTGGGGACAAGGGTTAACTTAGCTCCAGTCTCTCTCTGTGGTCTGTCACTGCCAGAGCCAAAGCAGCAGCTTCAGAAATATCTGCCACGTTTTAGAGAAATGTTCCCGTTGTTCAGCCCACTCTCAGGTGTTCTGGTCTCATCACCCACTGTGTCTTTTCTCATGTAGGAGCCTCTGGCACTGACTGTGTAGCTCTGAGTGTGGCCTTCAGGCTTGTGATGACTCTGAGGGATGGATGATCCTATAATAATAAGGCTTAGGACCAAAATTATAACCCAAGGAGAGGTAGATTTTGACTGCTTTTAAACTTACTTTCTGAGATGATTAGAGTAACATTTGAGACAGTTGGTTTATAGTTACTCCCTAAAGTCCATTTTCCACCTAGGAAGGTTTATTAATGTTTTACAATTAGCATATAATTTAGAAGAATGCTTACCACCTGCTGGGACCTTCCTTAATATATCAGGTCTGCTCTTTTCTGGAGATGGAACCTTGAGTAAAAACTTGAAATCCTTCCTGACAGCTTATTTGAAGGTTGCTGTTTATTTTGGTGAGTGGGTTCATTTTGCTACCACTGTGCAAAAATTGGAAGTCTCTTCCTTCAGCTCACATATATTCCCAGGTAAGCACAGGGGAAATTAGTTGCTCCAAACAAAAGAGAGAGAATTTTTTGGCCATCATCTGAGTTTCACTCCTGTTTAAAAATTTCTATAATTTCTAAAATTTCTATATCTCAATTTGCTCTAATTCCCAGTACCTTCCATATTTCTTCTTCTTGATTGTTTATGCTATTGTTATAATCTGCTTAGAGATTCCATAAGTGTGGGAAATAGAGAGAAATCAGCTATCTCCACTTTGGGAAGCCAAAGTGTGAAGTGGTTTTGTTTATTGACCTGATGGTGTATGTTTGGGTAACGTTTGTTGAAAGTGAGTTGATCTCAATCTGTTAATCTAAACAGATCGAAATCTGTTCCTTGGAGTCATAGCCTTTAAATTTCATGTAAAGCAGTGTAAAGTTCAGACACAGTTTAGTCACCAAACTTCTACCCCACACTAAAAAACAAAAATAAATAAAAAGGCCCAAATCTCCAAACCTTAAATGAGAACTATTCCTATTCATATGAAGAAGTAGTATAATGACCATCAGCCTTTCAACAACATGGTATTAATTAGGCCAGCAAAAATAACAATAACCCTAATCTATTTTTATGATCCTATGCCTCTGATGGAACTAATTTTCAAATAAAGCCTAATAACTTACTTTGCAGTTCTCAGCTCCACCAACCTCCTACAGAGATTCTTTTGGGCTGCTAGTTTGGGAAAATATACCAAACATACTTGGAGTTAGAGTCTCACAAGAATAGCTATAGTTTTCACATGTTTTCTTGATCAAGAGGTAATCCTCCTTTAACTTCAGAGTAAGAAATATGAAATAAATCAGAAGAAAATCATTTTTATTTCTGCAATTGTGATACAACTGATTATTGTACAGGACCCTATTCCAAGTGCATGTCAGGAGGCTTGAGAGTCAGGACAGAAACTGAGGGCGGAGGGCTCATGTCATCCACCTGCTAACACAGCAGGCCAGTGCTATCTGCAGCTATTTTGCAACTATTATTCTTATATTAATTTACCCAATGCAAATAGATTCTCTTTCATCTATCACTCTAGTAGTGAAGAGTAAAGGCCTGTGGCTTTTGACTAGATTTTACTTTTCACAGAAACTGTTTTTTTTTTTTTTCTCTCTTTTTTTTTTATTGCATTTTAGGTTTTGGGGTACATGTGATGAACATGCAAGATTGTTGCATAGGTACACACATGGCAGTGTGCTTTGCTGCCTTCCGTCCCCTCACCTGTATCTGTCATTTCTCCCCATGCTATCTCTTCCCACCTCCCCATCCCCCACCCCTCCCCCATTTCCCCCCAACAGACCCCAGTGTGTAGTGCTCCCCTCCCTGTGTCCATGTGTTCTCATTGTTCAACACCCGCCTATGAGCGAGAATATACGGTGTTTGATTTTCTGCTCTTGTGTCAGTTTGCTGAGAATGATGGTTTCCAGGTTCATCCATGTCCCTATAAAGGACGTGAACTCATCGTTTTTGATGGCTGCATAATATTCCATGGTGTATATGTACCACATTTTCCCTATCCAGTCTATTATCGTTAACTGTTAAAAACGTTGTCCCATTTCATGGTGTTGCTTTTGTGGAACAGTGATTAAATAGTCCCATTGAAGAATAGGGGTAGGGGTGTAGAGTGGTATAGGGGGTGATAAAGGTAGCTTGAGGCCAGATGGTAGATGGCCTTGAATAGCAGTAGAAGTAGTTTAGAACTAATTAGTAGACAGGGTGGGAGCTAGGGGAGTTTTTTTGAGTAAGAGAGTCACAACATTGAGCCTTGGTTCAGTAAGAGTCATTTGGGAGGCCAGCTTCTAGCCACAGAGTGAAGTAATTGCTCTATTGGGCACAGGTGAGATCTAAGAGAGTCTGACTTATTAAGCCCAGCAAAAGTCAGAAAGACTAAATCGGTGAGGAGTATTGCTGATTCTTGGGCCTCCCTGCAGACCTGCTTAATTAGAATCTCAGGGTGCAGGGAGAGGGCGTGGAAGTCAAGAATTGCTAGTTTTAAAAAGCTCCCCAGGTGATTCTAATGCGGAAGTAGGGTTGAGAAATACAAGGAAAGGAATCAATGATATTAATAAACATATTAGTCAAGGATTGAGATACATGTTTTCCAATCTGCCCCTAAAAAAAGATAATATCATGATAGAATGAATGATGAAAAGAGATGCATTAACAAAATTCACTTATAAAACTAAGAATTAACATTGAAGAGGAAACTAAAGAGAAATGAAATTAGCCAGGAGGCTGCATTTATTGGAGATATAGTTACCCAGTAGCACTTTTCAATAGCCATGAGAAATGCTGGTAGTGGAAAAGATATAGCTAAAGTTTTGATTTAACTTAGGTAGAAAGCAGTCAACAAATCATCTTCTTGTCTGAGCAAGGCAATAAGACAACAGCGATTAGAGGGAAGTACTCCTGATGTGGGAAAGGAAGTTATGCTACTTTGGGAAATAAGGATGTTGTAGAAATTAATATTTTAAAGTCTTTGGAGAATTCCCATGGAAGACTGATGTATTTTCCAAAGTTCTTTGTTGTGATGAGATAGGGAGGGTTATTTTCCAAGTACCCATTTGTGAACATAAGCATATGCATGCCAAGGGAGATTTGAAATGCAAGAAACTGATTTCTGTAAAGCCACTTGTTTGCTGTGATGTCCTTAATGGTTCTGTTTTGTGTTCCTGTTTTCCCTTATGTCTGAAGATATAATTAAAGTTCACTGCTGTGAGGGGCTCAGGTGTCTGCTTTTGGCTGAATGAGTAATAGCCCTTGATTTCTGGTGGCAGTAATTTCTGTAATAAATTCCATTGGTAGTCTTCATAAAACTTATTACCCCTACATATGAGTAAGGAACAAAAGTGTAACTTTGATTTCTTTCTGTTCATGCCATCAGATAGTGTCAGGTATTCTGTGCCGAAAGCATGTGAAACCTCTTCTGAATTTCATCGCCTCTTGCAGCTGCTATGTAAATTCTCTCCCAAAGTTTTCAGATTCCCTGACTACATTGTTATATTTACTGCTGAATTTGCTGCATTCTCGTCCTCTTTCAACTGCTTCCCAATCTAGCTTTCAGACTCTTTTTTTTAGAAGCTAGGCATGACCATCTTTTAACCATACCTCTTAATTCTGTCCCAGTTTTGAGCTCCCTTTGCTGCTCCCACATTGTTAATCAGTGCTACTTGTTTGAAATTTCATCCCTGTAGGGCCTCCCTTTGGTTCCCTGATGAAACTCTACAGTTTACCTGCTTTTCTTCTAACTTTCATTTCTTAGCTTCTCATTTCTTTCTACATAAATTTTATCCCTTCCAGTAAGCTTACCAACTGACCATGACATCTGCAATTACCTTTTACATAAACCAAATTCAATTATACTGCTCCAGTGACGATTTTGAATCCCGAAGTCATGTCTTCTATGTAATGGACATTGCATTGTATGTCTCCCTTTTGCCTCTGACTCAACAGGTGCAAAACTAAATTCATCATTTTCCCTTAGAGGACATGCAACTTCTCTTTGTCCCTCCCCTATTTCTATGATTGGTCTTCTGTGGTCTCCCTGGGGAGGGCTCAGTGTCATCTTTGTCTCCTTATCTTTCATCCTCTGTCCAGCCAGTCTCAATGCCCTGTTGATTTCTGTTTAAGAGTCACTAGATATACCCTTTTCTCCAGACCTCCCCTGCTTCTTCTCCAAAGTAGTCTCCTTTATTTCAGGGGTGATATAGCAATGAAAGAATGGGTAGACTGATATCCATCCAACAAACATGCTCAGATTAATCTTCCTAAAAAAGTGTTTTCATCTTTTTATTTCATTTTGTCATAGACTTTACCTCCTTGATGCTCAAACATCCTAATTTCTCAACTTGGCATTCTAGAGCCTTTATAAAAAGGCCCTTGCCTTGTCTGTTGAACTAATTTGCTGCAGCTACTCCTAAGGAATTTCTCCTGTAGGGTTCTCAAGTGATCCATCAAATATCTTGCTGATCTGCCTTTCTGCCTCCGCTTATGTATGCTCTTCTTTCTGCAGGGATAACTTTCTTTTCTTCTTGAATATCCATACTCAGGATCCAATTCAAACATCACCTTTCTGCAATTACATCTATTCCTAATCTATTTCATACCACTTTTATCTTCTTGTCACTTTCTGTACAGGTTCTTGTCGCTACTAACTGTAAGTTTTATTGTTGGTAACACACATTTTAGCACTTCAGTATTATTGGCCTTGCATTACTATGTAATAAATTTTGTGTGGCATATCACAATTTATAAAACATTATCATATTTCGGTCTGATAGTAAGGCAAGTCAGACATTTTATGGTTGGAAACAGTTATATTAGTAGTAGCCTCAGAGCACATGGATACCAAGAGTTAAATGTAAAATGTGAAAGTGGAACCTAAAAATTAACATCAAGAACAGTGCTCGTTCAGTTGTTCTAACTTTCAAGGTGCTTTCACTTATTGTAAAACTTAATGCATGATTTTTTCCTTGATGTATTCTACAGAACCTAGCATATGTCTGTTACATACTAGTTGTTAAATATCTTATTGACTGAAGTATGAAGTAGAGTAATATATGCTATAAATAATCAAGAAAATGTTCTGTGAATTATAAAAATGTACTTACATATACCTATTTTCACTTACATTAAAAATTGGAGGAAAAGTGAATTATTACTAAAAATTGCTTTGATGTGCTCTGATAAACAGCTTTCTTAAGATAATGTGAATTCTGAAAATTAGGCCTTTGTCAGATGGGTAGATTGCAAAAATGTTTTCCCATTCTGTTGGCTGCTGGTTCCCTCTAATGATTGTTTCTTTTGCTGTGCAGAAGCTCTTAAGTTTAATTAGATCCCATTTGCCTATTTTGGCTTTTGTTGCCATTGCTTTTGGTGTTTTAGTCATGAAGTCCTTGCCCATGCCTATGTCCTGAATGGTATTGCCTAGGTTTTCTTTTAGGTTTTTATGGTGTTATATCTTATGTTTAAGTTTTTAATCCATCTGGAGTTTTTTTGTATAAGGTGTAAGGAAGGGATCCAGTTTCAGCTTTCTGTATATGGCTAGCCAGTTTTCCCAACACCATTTATTAAACAGGGAATACTTTCCCTGTTGCTTGTTTTTCTGAACATGTACCCCAGAACTTAAAGTATAATAATAATAAAAAAATAAAGTAATAGCAAAAAAAAAAGATAATGTGAGTTATAGGAACTTTGTATTTGAAAGCTTTTCTCTCAGTGATGCTTTGGTGTACTACTTTGGACTTAAACTAACAAGATACAATTTTGCCAATATCCTGGTTGAGAAGAAACAGCGTAATTGCTATGAAAAAAAGAGAAAAAAGTTAAAGAAAGAAAAATCTATAGAGTTTTTAAAAAGCATTCTTAAAAACGATTTTAAAAATGACAATTTATGAGCATTCTTTACGTTCTGAAAATATATTTTAATAAGCATTGTATTTTATAACATGGCATGACATTGATTAGCTGAAATCCTACCTAGAAATATGCTAGTTTATTACATTTTAGAGAAAACTTTTCTATATAAGGGATAACAAAAGGATGGATGAAAGGGAATTGACATTTTTATTGTTTTGGTAGATTAAAATAATGTGGTTGGCCAAGTACGAGGGTGAGAAAATGTTCCTACCATTTATTGTGCAAATTCTGAGAATTTATTTGGAACTGATTGTACAAAAGCTAATACTAAGAAAAAGTTACTTAACTTTTACTGGAATGAATGGTTATGATAGTCCTCCTAACCTAGAGACGATGCAGTGACAGCATTTTAAAAATAATTTTGTTCCAAATTCATGTATCACTTTGGTCTCTTGCAGTTTTACTACCTTCTTTATGTAAGGATATAAACAATTGGATATTAAGTTAGCTATAAAACACGTAGAAAAATGGACAGTTTTTCTGTGGCTATCCAATCTCTGCTGCATCCTGACTGTGGTGACTCAGAATTAGCTCCGGAATCCATCCTTGCTGGGTGTTCCTCTTACCACTTCTCAGTCTGGGCCTGTGCACCTCTCTCTGGAGAGCTCTGGTTTCTGCTTTCATTATTCCTCTTCTCAAGTCTTCCTGTACTGCTAAGAAACTAGTTTTCCCAATGAATGGATGACTTTTATTTTGTCCCTCTGTTTTTCAAAACTGTAGCTGACCCTGACCTACTAAAAATCAACCAAAGCTCATGGCCTCCTCTGGTCAGGGCCTCTCAGTCTTTTGAAATTATAATGAACCAGTGGATCTGGCTGACGTTACCTACACATGGCCTGTTATTTGTGTGTGTGTGTGTGTGTGTGTGTGTGTGTGTGTGTGTGTGTGTGTGCACGTGCACATGTCCTACTGATTATGTTGTTATACAAGTACCTGTAGGCAGGAACTAGGCCTTTTCCACATTTTTATTCCCTGTAACTAATTTCTAATGCAGTGCCAGGCCTATAGTGAACCTGAAGAATGAATGAGTGAATACATGCTTTTAAAGTGAAACAAGTAAATGTTAGTATGTATCTTTTTATTGCCTACATTTCCAAGTCTATAGTAATTTCTTAATACATTGAACATAGGAGAGAAGGAGAGCAACAGAATTCAGCAAACAAATATTATTACAAATAGCTGGTGTGTCAGGGAAGTAGTGCCTAAGTATTATGTTTTAGCATGTCTTTTTCAGCTAGTATACTTAATATTTATCAGGATAGTAACTGATTTTTCTTTTACTTCTGTTATTTATTTATTTATTTATTTATTTATTTAGGTTTGTTTTTTGAGAAGAATTCTGGCTTTTTTGCCCAGGCTGGAGTCTCAGCTCACTGGAATCTCCACCTCCCGGGTTCAAGTGATTCTCCTACCTCAGTCTCCTGAGCAGCTGTGACTGCAGGAGTGTGCCACCATGCCTGGCTAATTTTTTTTTTTTTTTTTTTTTTTTTTTTTTGTATTTTTGATAGAGGCAGGGTTTTACCGTGTTGGCCAGGCTGATCCTGACCTCAGGTGATCTGCCCACCTTGGCGTCCCAAAGTGCTATAATTACAAGTGTGAGCCACTGGGCCTGGCCAGGATACTGAGTTTTGATTAAAGAAATGCGTAGATTCTTCTATACGTTTAAGCTTTTGATGAAATTATAACACACTGCCGCAACTACTCCCAAAGTTGTCTTCCTAATGAACCAAACCCCCCAGACGCTGTCCCTCATGTAGCAGCACCCTTTCTTTGATTCTAGGCTGGCTCTGTAACTTGCTATTGACCAGTGACTCCCAAGGCTAGGTTTTAAGGGCTCTTGACGTTTTATCCCTGGGTCTCTTGGAAAATGTGCTTTTAGAACAGCTCTCTCTTGAGGCTAGCTGCCAAAGAAGCAGTGCCACTATTCTGAGACCAACATGCTGTGAGATGCCTCAGCCATGTGGAGAGATCCTGAAATATGAAACACTGAGAGAAAGAGAGACATAGAGAGAAAGAAAAAGAGCGGGGGGCGGGGGTGGGGAAGAGGAGAGAGAGGGAGAAAGAGAAAGTGAGAGAGTCAGACAAAGAGAGAGAAGCCAAGGTAACACCAAGGCACTAGACATGTGAGGGATGAAGAGAAGAATCCATCTTAGAAATGGATCCTCCAGCCACCCAGCTGGTACTACATGTAGCAGAGTGTCTAGCTGAACACTTCTCAGATTCCTAATTCACAAAACTGTGAGCAAAATCAATGGTTATTGTAAGCCACTAAGTGTTGGCAGAATTTGTTATGCAATACAATGGATGAATGTTTGCGTCCCTCCGAAATGTATATGTTGAAATTCTAACTCCCCTGTGTCATGGCCTTGGGAAGTCATTAGGTTATGAGGGTAGAGCTGTATGAATAGGATTAGTACCCTTATAAAAAGAACACCGGAGAGCTCTTTCCCCATCTTTCCTTTACAGTAGGATGTAAAGAGAAATCATCAGAGAGGGTCCTCACCATAGAGGACCCCAGTCTTAGACTTTTGGCACCCCAGTCTTAGACTCTTCAGCTTGCAGAACCATGAGAAATAAATTTCTATTGTTTACAAGCCACCCAGTTGATTGTAATTTGTTTTAGCCACTTGAACTATGACATGCAGTGACAGATAATTGAAACAACATACAGAAACATGTGTTAAATTATTAATACATTTCACTAAACGCACCTGTCATGATATTGTGATTTTTAAAAAACAACAACCTAGATATATTTGGCTTTCATTCCCATTTCCTCACATACAACTCCTAAAGTCTGTGAAATCCCAAAAGTGATAGAGTGACTTTTGTATGCTGTTGGTTTGACTGGTGGCTGGAATACCCTAGGTAGAATGGGGACAGGAAAGACCAAAGCATGATTAGAGGATTGGGATATTTTGGCCCCACACTCAACCTCTGGGGCAGGAAGAGGAATCAAAGGTTGAACTAATCAACAGTGGCCAATGATTTAATCAATTGTGTCTACATAATGACGCTTCCACTAAAAACTCCCAAGTAGGGGGCTTCTGAATAGCTGACCATGCAGAATTTCCTGGAGGGCGGCGTGCCTACATAAGGCATGGAAGTTTTGCAAGCCCTCACACAAACATGCTGTATGCATCTCTTCTTTCTGACTGTTTATTTGTATCTTTTGTAATATCCTTAATAATAAATCAGTAAGCATGTACTTCCCTGAGTTCTGTTAGCTGCTCTTGCAAAGTAATCATACTCAAGGAACGGTGATGGGAACCCCAGTTTATAGCTGGTTGATCAGAAACACAGGTCACAACCTGGGGGTTTGTGACTGGCATCTGAAGTGGGGTTTAGTCTTGTGGGACTGAGCCCTCAACCTGTGGAATCTGACGCTATCTCTCCACCTGGTGTTCACTGCAGAATTGATTGCTTACTTGGTGTGTGGGGAAAATTCCCCCTGCTCACACCCTTCCTCCCACACATGCACATTTGGCTACAGAAGCATTTTGTGTTGTGAGAGTAACATAGGAGAAACTGAGTTTTTTCCCCCATATGCTTACACCTGTGTGACTAACATCCAGAGCAAGGGACAGAATATTTCCAATACCTCAAAAGCTGTTCTTGTGTCCCCTTTCAGCAACAGCCTTCTCCAAAGGCAGCAACCACTTTGACTTCTAGCACCATAGATTGTTTTGTCTGGTTTTAAATTTTCATATGATTAGGCTTATCCATTACACACACACACACACACACACACACACACGCACACACACATATTTTAGACAGAATCTCACTCTGTCCCCAGGCTGGAGTGCAGCAGCATGATCTAGGCTCACTACAACCTCCGTCTCCCAGGTTCAAGCGATTCCCCTGCCTCATCCTCCTGAGTAGCTGAGACTACAGGCATGTGCCACCATGTTTGGCTAATTTTTTGTATTTTTATAGAGATATGGTTTCACCATGTTGGCCGGGATGGTCTCGATCTCCTGACTTTGTGATATATACTCTTTTCCCCTTACCATTTTGTTTGTGAGATTATCCATATTACTGACTGGAGCTGTGGTTAAAACATTAGCATTGCTATATAGTATTCCATTATATGAATGTAATACACTTCATCCATTCTACTGTTGAGGGATATTTGGGTAGTTTCTATTGTGGACTATTGTGGAGAGTTCTGCTATTAACATTCTTCTAACAGTCTTCTAAATGTGTTTGGTAAATGTATGCACACTTTTCTCTTGGGTGGTTTTTGAATTGTTTCATGATTGCTTTGAACTTGTTAGTTTTATATCTATAAGTAGCCTATAAGCCATACTAGAGTGTAATGGCTAGGTTATATATAATGTATGTATAATATATATACATATATTCTCATGATAATGCCTAGCAAGTAGAGTTCATAGCTTAGAGCAGTTATTCAAGAAACATATACTGATTGGTCATTTAGAAGTCTTAGAGGACATATGCTTGACTTTCTAAAAAGAAGTTTTAAATTAATCATTCACTGTACATTACAGTATGTAAGAACAAAAAATGGGAAATGTCCTTTCAATTAGACATTCTTGTTGAATTAATAACAGCTTATTGGAAAATATTTTATTTGCTCAGAGCTATTGTTTTGCAAAGTGTGTGAGAAAGAAAATCACTTTGTTTCTTATAATGATAAAAGACAGGATACTAATAAATAGCTGAAGTTTCTGGTTACTGTTATACTGAAGGGATTTAATCTTCAGTGAATTACTTGTTAGGCTAGAAGTAATAAATTATGTTGGTGTGTGTAAACGAAAAACATCTTAGGGCACTAGTCTTCTTTTGTTGAGTTATGTCCTTAGAGCTGTATCATACAATTTACTGTAAGGCAAATTAATGAGTACTAAAATTACATTTTTCTCTTCACATCTAATCAACTTTAGGAATTTCCTTTCTCACTGCTTTTTTGGTGTATCACTGGGGCTATTTACTTTAAATTTTGCAATGAAAAAACTGTTCCAAGTAAGCCAAGTCTGATTATTTTCAATCCCAGCGCACTTACTTAAATGACAATACCATATGGAAAAGTTTGACTCCAAAATGCCAGACTTTTTTTTTTCTGTTTTTTTTTTTTTTTTTTTTTTTTTTGGTAAAGTGTAGCTCTTGGACAAAAATAAATGACATGAAAATTCAAATTAATGTCATATGGTTTTATAGTTTGTGGTTTGTGTTTGTGGTTTTTAATTCTGAAGAATCAGAGTATATAAAAGATTAAAGAGTCTTTCAGCTACTAATCTTAAAATATGCGTGTTTACAAACAAATGCCATACACTTTCTATCTTGGTTTATCCTTTAGTTGCTACATGCTTTTAAAAAAATACTATGATGTCTTTTACATCCTCCAATTCATTTTTTATGCAGTAAATATTTATTGCATGTTTTTCTTGGAGCAGATATACTCTGAGTACTTCAAGTTTCATAGACCTACCTCTTCCCTAGGGGAGGTCAGGGGCTACTGCAATACCAGACCTGTAGACAGACACTTACAATATGCCATGTCATAGACAGACAGGCAAACAAGGCTAAGAGCAATTCCTTCTTCTTAGGGGAGTCCAGGAAGTTCTGCAGCACAGATAAAACTTGAGACTTGAAAGAAATATAGAAATTTGAGGCAAGAGGTGAAAAAAAAGTTTTCTATGCAAGAGAATAGCATGATACAGAAGCACAAAACTGAGAAAGGTTTGGCATATTCAAAGATCAGTGGTGAGTTCCCTTTGCTTAGAACTTAGGGCGCATTAGGTAAAGAGAGGAGGGAAGAGTGGGATGAGGTAGCTTACCATTTTCACTGCCAGGAACTAAGAGCCTACTGTTCCTCCAGGGTCTCCCCTCTACTTTTTAATTGAAGTATTGCAATAACCTGGGACTGGTAACCCTTTGTGGAATTGATAGGAGTTGAAGAAAAGGTACACTTTTGAGCAGCACAAAGAATAGGGTTGGGTGTTCCAAAATAAACAAAAAGCATGCAAAACGGAGAGGTGAGGACCCAGCATGTTCTCAAAACAAATAGTAGATCAGTTGGCTGTTCCTAAAGGAGAGAAACACAGTTTAAATGGGAACAGTATTTGGAGGGAATCTCCATTAGAGTACTGTAGAGCACTGCTGATATGGTTTGGTTGTGCCCCCACCCAAATATCATCTTGAATTGTAATAATCCTCATGTGTCAAGGGTGGGACCAGGTGGAGATAATTGAAGCATGGGATCATTCCTCCGTACTGTTCTCTCACTAGATCTGACGGTTTTATTAGGGGCGTCCCCGTTTGTTTTACTCTGCACTTCTTGCTGACACTATGTGAAGAAGGACCTGTTTGTTTTGCCTTCTGCCATGATTGTAAGTTTCCTGAGGCCTCCTCAGCCACACTGAACTGTGAGCTAGTTAAATCTCTTTCCTTCATAAATTACCCAGTCACAGGTATTTTTTCAAAGCAGCAGTAGTGAGAATGGACTAATACAATGGCGTGTAGCTTTCTTCATCACTTTGTCCATTCAACAACCTGGTATAAGTAAGCTAGAGGGCAACTGGATGGAATAGCAGCTAATGTGGTAAACAGCAGGAGCAAGCAACACAATTATTTTTGATAGGAAGTGTAATAGACTGAAAATAAGAAAGTAAAATTTAAAGACATAAATACAGTGTCCTATAGTTCACAGTTGTTTCAAACAAATGCCTAACATAAGGGAACGGCATTATGACATTGATAAAAGCAGTGGATGCTTTGCCAGGAAGACCTGGATAAAGGAGGGTGATAACACTGCTCCACACTCTATCAAGGGATTGCAATTTGTTCTGGATGCCATCTTTTAAAAGAGACAGTTGCAGAGAAAAGAATGGCCAGAGGAAGGAAACCAATGTAGTGAAAGTCTGTGAACAATATTGCAGGCAAAACAGATAACAAAACAGGCTATTTACCCTCCAGTTGAGTAAAGGAGACATCACAGTTGCTGAGAGCAACAGGGGAGACAACGATCACTAGACAGAAGTCCAGGCAGGTAGGTTTAGTTCTGTGTTGAGATGATCCTTCTAATGCTTTTCCTTGTGAACAGGAAACTAAACAACATCGAGTAAATATGTCTAAAATGACGAGTTCTCTGTGTGACTGGGAGTGTTTCAGCTAGGGGTGGTGCTGCCTTGTCAGGGATACCATGAGATGTCAGAGTTTTATTTTGATCAACTTTAACATCACTAGAAGACATCTGAGAGTGTAAAATTCAGATACTCTTGATATCCTTAAAATACGTATTCATCAGGCAGCCTCAGCTTCCTGAACTTAGGAGCTCTGAAGCCAGAAAGCCCTCATCATAGTTAAGACCTAGGTGCTGAGAGGTTTTCTTGGAGGTTTTACTGCTGGGAAGTGACTTGGTTGCTCAACTGAGAGGCTCTGATAAGAATTGCAGCTACCAGGGATTGAATGCTTGTTCATGCCCAATGCTCAGCTGGGCACACTATAGACTCTATCTGGTTTAATCATCGCAAAAAACTTGGGTAGTCGGATTGTTTTCATCCCCCCTCTCCTTTGACCACTGAACAATAGAAGTTAAATAATTTGAGTCCAGCTGCAACATTTTCTAGCCGTGTGACCTCAGGAAAGTTACGTAATAGCTTTGTCCCAATTCCCTGATTTAAAAGTATGGATAGCCTCTGCGTGCAGTGGTTCACACCTGTAATCCCAACATTTTGGGAGGTAGAAGGATCACTGAGGCCAGGAGTTTGAGAGCAGCCAGCTTGTGCAACATAGCAAGACCCTGTCTCTAAAAAAAAAAAAAAAAAAAAAAAAAAAAAAAAAAAAAAAATTATCCAGTATAGTAGTGCATACCTATAGTCCTAGGTACTTGGGATGCTTGATCCCAGGAGTTTGAGACTACAGTGAGCTATGGTCATGCCGTTGCACTCCAGCCTGGGCAACAGAGCAAGACCCTGTCTCTAAAAAATCAAAATTAAAAAAATAAAAAATGTGGATAATAATAATGCCTGCCATGCTGTTTACCCTGTAACACCTGGATTCCCCCTCAGGTAGTAAGGGGTAGAAGGGAATTTGACCACTAACAAAATAAATATTAACAAGTATTAGAATTTTCATTGTTTACAGGGAACACATTTCATTTGGTAGAGAGCCTAATGAGAGCTGCTGATCACTTTCATAGACATGTTTTTATGTATAAAAACAGCTAACATGGGTCCACATGGCTGGGATCAAAGCTGTATAATCCTAGAAGTTCCTAATCTGTCTCCTTCCATTTTCACATCTGTAAGATGGGGATGATATTGGTGCCAACATCATGGGGTTTCTGTGAAGACTGAGGTGATGTCTGTGAAGCGTATAGGACAGCGCCTGATACACAGTAGTGCACATCAATCTGATGCTGTGCTTGGTACTGCTCTGGGAATTTTTAATCTCATGCCTTTGATCCTGCTATTCTCCATATGTTGAGTGTTCCCTCTATTTCTTCCCCAACTTGAATTTCTGTCCATTCTTTAGAATGGTTCTAAGGTGTCAGCTTCTTCGTAAAGCCTTTCCATATCGTCCTTTCCACGTTCAGAAAGAACTGATCACCCCATCTTCTATTCTATTTCTGAACCTTGAAAATAATCATGCAGCACCCTTACATGCAAGTATTCATATACACATCCATGTCCCCTACTGGGTCATAAACTCATTAAGAACAAAGGGTATGATTTATTCAACATTGATTTCTTAGAAGCTAGCTCACTGCCTGGCACACAGCGTTCAGTAAATAATTGTGGAACTGTTCTTTTTGAATTGAACAGTAAAGCACTTTATCACTTAAAGTTTTAGGAATGAAATTCAGAGCACGTTATCTATTGCAATGTCATGGAGCATGCATACATATATGCATGTGTATATATGTGTGTGCAGTTTGATTAGTATATGCCTGATTAAAGAAAATAACTACTGTGAGTTGTTCATTTATTTAACTACTCCTGGTAGTTTATAAGAAAGGAATTTCTCCAACTTCCTAGGTAGAAGTGCAAGCCGGGACTTGTGGTGATTCAGTGCCAAAGATCTGTTACTGTTAGCCTGGAAGGCCGCATGTCTGCCGGTTCCAGCTGTGCTTTAATAAACAGGAGCTCAAACACTTCATGATGGGAAGTACAGCTGAGGACTCTTTCGAATGCACAAGCTGAACATGCTGAATGCTTTTTCTGGGTCATGTTCATTTTATAAAAACAGCCAATTCCCAGCCTTCCCAGAAGAGGAAATGCTGAAGGTCCTAGCTGCCCTGTGGGGTGAGGAGGAAACCAGGACAGAGAGGGGGAGGGGGCCTCACCACCTCCCCTTTCCTTGGCAAGGAAGCCAGCCCAGGCACTGAGCCCAGTTGCACGGGTCCCTGTTCGGGCTTTGGTCTGTGCTTAAGTGCACAAGTTGGTTTTTTTCCTTGCCTTCCGTAGTGGCCACATTGTTCCAGTGACCAGAGCAACATGACAGAAAAGCAGAGAAAACATATCAAGTTCTTGCCAGTTGCTAGGCAGAGAAAAACGCTTTTGGATGTTTGAGGTATACTTCCCATGTTGATTTCCTAATCATGACTTGTTTTCAAAGCCAAACACAATAGCATCGTGAATACTCATCAGCATTTGGTAGGCTTTGCTGCCAACCTAATTAACAGATTTCAATTTAGAGGGATGAGAATAAAGGGAATGCTTTTGGTAAAGAAGTAGCTTCATGGGAAATTTGATTTTTTTCTCTATTTAAGGGTTGTTTCTTTAATTTTTTGATATAATGTAATAAATATTTAATTTCAATGACCATATTTGTCTTAATTTTAACATATGCAGTTTTTAGATCATACTTAACATTGATGCTACTATAGTTGCAGTGGATTTTACCCAAGTTTTCTTTTTAAAACTCTGATGAAATATTGAAAAGATAATTCTCTTTGGTCTAAATATCAGTATTAGAGCTGTGAGTGTAATGATTTACCATGCACTGATGAAGCTTAATATTTCTTACTGTCAGAGATAGGAAGACAACTGTTTGTTCTGGGACAGCAAACTCTCGTTGTTAAGTGGGGCAGCCAGTGAATCCCGAGGCAGGGACTCAGAGGCAGGGACTTCTTAGGAGGGCTACTGAGTACAGTAGACTGGAAGGGAACTAACAGGGGTACTCTTCCTGCATAGCCAAACACATTTGCAAGGGACAGTTTCAGGGTGATGTTGGGCAAGCCATTGGGCTTTGCTGGTCCTAGGGACAACTGTTTCCCTGTGGGCGGGGAGGCTGCTCCATCCATGCAAGCGACCTATGTTCCCCACCAGAGCTATCCAGAATGATGTCTCTTTAATTCTATTATCAGACCCTGTGGTTTCTATCAGGGAACATAGATCTAATTGAAGCTTTAAGGAAACTTTATGAATAGGAAGCCACAAATAGTGGTAGAAAGATCTCGGGCCAGCTGTCACTTGGGAGATGGAAGTTCAAGGTTAACTTCACTTGGTTGGCAAAAACGTTTTGAGAGAAGAGTTTGTTTTCATAATGTGTCTTTTGGTTGGAGACAGGAAAAATGGGGGAAAGATTGATATGCTTTTCTACTATCTCTTTTGGGATATCAGGTTATATTGATGAAAATGATTTTGTGTGCAAGGTGCAGTGTCTGTATATATATTCTTTTAATCTCCACCATAATCCCAAAGAGTAGGCTCTCTTACCCTCTAGCTGTTATAGATGGCGAACACAGGTGCAAAGAAATTAGAGAGATTCCCAGAATCACCCAGCTCAGAAGTGGCAGAGCTGGGATTTGAACTGAAGCTGAAGGAGTCTTGTGATGGAGTTCCTGTTCTTGGCCAGTACGCTACATTGCCTGCACATGCAGGGAGAGTAGGGCTGCTGCATTCATGCAGGCATCCTGTCTACAGACATCCTGTCTACAGGTGGCTTGTCTGCATGCAAGTGACATGCTTGCTTGCTACATGTAAACCTCTTAGCTGGATTGGCCTCTGAGCCCTCTGTAATACTTTCATGGAGATTTATCTCATTGGATTTAAGCCATAGATTTACATTTGTATAACTTCCATCCTGTAGTGAACTTCTAATGGCAGGAGCTTGATGTTGAGTTGCTGGCACCCAGCTTGGTACCTGTCTTTCAGGAATCTTATGGAGTTGAAGAAGGCAGAACCAGCAGCCTGAGGGGTCAGAGGGAAACAGCAAGGCCAAGAGCTTCGAGTGATCTCTAGGATTCTTTTCGGCTCTTGTCAGTACTAATAGAGATAATGTCTTGTGTTGAGATTTAGAATTCACTAAAACCAAGCTTAAAGATGTTTAAAAAAAGATTACTAATTTCCTTTGTATTTATTTGCTCCTTTTTAAAATCATTGTTTTCATTTTTTTTTCTGGAGGTATATAAAGCCAGTCGACTCTTTTTAAAGTTAAGCTAGCAAGGAATTTGGCTATCAGTGCTAAATAAATCAACTCAGAGCCACTGTAGGCACCATAAAGCTTAATTCTTTTTCTTTGCCCTGTCTGGGCATCTTTAGAATAATTCTTATTCTCTCCAACCTGCTGGATTTCTGCACAGGTCCTGGGGTTCTCTTTCTATGGGGACAGTGATGTGCCTTGGGGGCAAAATTTCAGTTACCAAGTGTGTCCAGCATGAAGTCACAGCTGGCATTGAAAGGCATCCACCATTCCTCTCCGGGTACATTTTAGATTCATCTCCTGTCTTGCTCCCCCACATCACCATCACCTGTGCTGGACTGATCTTCTGTCCTCACGCAGATCTGCTAGCTTCTGCCTCTGGATTTGGCCTCAAATGGTTCCCTTGGCTAGAAGCGCCTTTTCTCCTGCAACCTCGCCTTCCTGCTAAAGCCCTTCTCAGTCTGTGATGCTCACACTCCACCTTCTCTAAGTATTTGTCTAGGATGCCCCCACTTCCATTTAATTTCTCCCTTCCCTGTGCTCTGTTAATTCCCATTTCTAGACTGTCACTTGCCAAGACAAGCCACACATCAGGTATTTGTGAGTGTGTCTGTCTTCCTCAGGAATTCTAGAAGCGAGGGAGTGTGTATTAACACACATGTGCACACACACAGTGTCTTTGCAGTCCCCAGACGTAGACTAGGAGGTATGCAAAAATAGTTTTTCAATGTGAATAACCCCTTCTTTCATTTTTATTCCCTCACAAAATGAATGCTGCATGCTGATACCATAGAAAATATCCGAACACCTCTACCTTCTAGTCATGGACTTCTGAATTGCCTCTCTTCCTGTTCTTTTAATTTTTTAAATATGCCATAGCCCACAGCTACCTTATTGTCTGCCTCTCCTAATTTCTATTCCCTCTCTCTGACATGGAGCCAGGCTTAGAACAGTGGGATTGATGATGATAAGAAGTTAGGAGTGACTGTACCCTATGGCTGAAGCTCTGCTGAAACCTTTATGAATAGACTTGGAAGCCAGTTTTGCTAACCAAGGTCCCTATAGCTCCCCGAGTCAGCTGAGCTCAGCCATGTGCCTGGCAGAATGCAACCATCACTTTACTAAGTTCTTCTTACAGTCTTCATTAGAGATGAATGAAAGTGCCATTGTTCAAAGAGAAGCAAGGCATCCATTGAGGTCCTAAAACTGAGAGTCCCATGGCTGAGCCCCTGATGGAAGTTCAGGTTTACCTGACTCTTCTCTTTCATAATAGAAAACTGGCTTCTAACTGTCCGAAATGGACACAGGAGACTTTTCCCATCTTTGTTTCTCAGGGCTGGTGCCCACGGCTCAATTTTGCTTTGCAGGCCCCCATCTTACCTGTGGTCTTAGATGTAAGTTAGGGGCCTCCTCCTTGACCAGCTCATCCTTTTGTGAGAAACCTGGGAAGCCCCTGGAAGCTTGACAGGTCACATGCACATGACAAGAAGGTGGTGGGGAAGGTGGCAAGATGGAGAAAGCCTGTGCCCCAACCCAAGGGCTGTGAGACTCCGCTCCAGGCAACTATTGCCAAGAAGTGGCATGGCCCAGGGATCCTAGAACACCTGCTTTTCCAGAATAGGTTGGAATTCTGTATTTTCATTAGGGCTTTCTAAAGTTTTTAAAAAGCAAATCAAGCATGTGTCTGGGCCAGATTCATAGACCACTGTTTTGTGACCTCTGCCTTGGGACTGGAGTCCCTGCTGTCACTTTCCTCATTGTGTCTGCCTGCCCTGGAGCCATCTGAGTGTGTGACTTCCAGTTTAGGAGAAGGAGAGAAAAATTAATGAGGTATGGATGTGAAAAAAGACAGGAAAAGAAAGCTAATATTTGATAGAAAAGAGTGATGCTAAAATAAGTAGAAAAAGTTTCAATTTTACATTTAAATGCAAAAGACATTCTAATTTAGTGGCTAGAAAGAATACTAGATTTCTTAGATTTTTTTTTTTCAAATTAAATAGTTCTTTTTTTCTACCTAAATTTTGCTTAAGAATGGTTTTAAATGTATTTTTAAAACTTCAAAATCTTAACTATTCTAAGAATTTAAAATTTTCAGATCTGTTTAAATGAAATATTAGATTACTAAAGAAGAATAATATTTATCTTCTCAGCATTGAATGAATGACTAGTATTTTTGTTATTTTGTCATTTTTGATACATTGCTATGCTCTGATAAGTATTTGAACTGTTTAGCCAAATTAGCACAGAGATTACACATATGTAGTGTTGTTTTAATAATGTTTCTCTATAGTTATGCAAAGCTATTGATGATTTTGCCATTTTAAGTAGAAAGTTTATGACTTTACCTTAGCAATTTAAAATTGTCTCGGTATTATGTAAAAATAGCTTTGTTATTCTTTAATTATTCAATGTGTTATTGCTAAATTCGGTGACCTTCTGAAGATTCAAAATTATCCTTGAAGCTGTCGAAATGTACCTAAACAAGCGTTCAAAATAACCTGTCTAGAGACACACTTCAAGAAGTATCACATTCTGTAAACAATTGTCTCCATATTTTTCTAAATATGCAGCTGATAGATCCAAAATGCAGGCATGCTTACAAACAAAATATTTTCTGCTAGATTGACCAATAATTTATGAGTTTTAAGACTTTGTAAGCTGCCCATCTGTAAAAATGTGAACTTCTGGAGTGAATCTTTTTTTTTTTTCTGAGACAGTCTTGCTCTGTTGCCCAGGCTGGAGTGCAGTGGCACCATCTTGGCTCACTGCAACCTGTTGTCTTGTACCTCAGCCTCCTAAGTAGCTGGAATTATGGGCATGCACCACCACACCCAGCTAATTTTTGTACTTTTAGTAGAAATGGGGTTTTACCATGTTGCCCAGGCTGGTCTCGAATTCCTGGTCTCAAGCGATCCACCCCTCTTGGCCTCCCAAAGTGCTGGGATTACAAGTGTGAGCCACTGCACCAGGTCTGGAGTGAATCTTATGAGTCCTAGTGTTGCTGGGTATGGCTGATGCTGTCTGTGCCATAGGTCAGTGGCCCTCAAACCTGTCTGCGTATTAGAATAACCCTGTGAGATTAAAAGAAAAAATACCTAGGTCAGCTCCAGCGGATTCTGATTTACATGGTCTTGGATAGGGCCTGGGCATCGTTTTGCCTTTTAAAATGATGCACTTTTAAAAAAGTCCTCCCAGGTGGTTTTATTTTTTATTTTTAATTATCATTTTTTTGAGGCTGAGTCTCACTCTGTCACTCAGACTGGAGTGCAGTGGCATGATCCCAGCAACCCCCACCTCCCAGGTTCAAGTGATCCTCCTGCCTCAACGAGTAGCTAGGATTACAGGTACCTGCCACCAAACCAGGTAGTATTTTATAGTACTTTTAGTAGTGGTGGGATTTTACCATGTTGGCCAGGCTGATCTCAAACTCCTGACCTCAGGTTATCTGACCACCCCAGTCTCCCGAAGTACTGAGATTGCAAGCATGAGCCATGGCACCTGGCCTCCCAGGTGGTTTTAATATGCAGCCAGGGATAAGACCCATAAGTAGCCTTAGAGGAGAATGGTAGGCATTGGTGACATGGCGTCAGTTTTAGCATCAAGCTTATCCACCTAAGATCCCTAGCAGCCTACCTAGATCATGCCACTGGGCCCATGTGCCATCCACTTTATTTGAGAGCCTCCCAGAAGTCACAGTTCTATACACATAATGCCATGGAGGGATTCTGATCTAACCCCAATTTGTGTGTGTCTGTGAGTTTTCCTTAATCATAGTAATATTTATGGAGGCACTGGGCTATATGCTTGATTTTAGAATTATATTTAATTCTCCCCCAAACCCCATCAACTAGTTATTTACTCCTATTAGGAGAAAACGAAAGAGCAGAAAAAGAAGGAAAGAATACACCCAATTTCACACGGCTAGTAAGTGGCAGAATTTAAACCCAAGCAGTCAGATTCCAGAGTTCATATGCTTCATATTCATATGTGGAGGTTCAAATAAAACACTCGTGGGCAAGGCAGAGAGCAAAAATGAGTGCATTAGTTTGTTCTCACATTGCTATAAGGATATACCCAAGACTGGGTACTTTATAAGGGAAAGAAGTTTAATTGACTCAGTTCAGCATGGCAAGGGAGGCCTCAGGAAACTTACGATCATGGCAGAAAGCAAAGGGGGAGCAAGCACCTTCTTCACAAGGTGACAGGAAGGAGAAGTGCTCAGTGAAGTGGGAAGAAATGGATATAAAATCATTAGAATTCACTCACTATCATGAGAACAGCATGGGGGAAACCACCTCCATGATTCAATTACCTCCACCTGGTCTCTTCTTTGACATGTGGGGATCATGGGGATTGTAGGAATTACAATTCAAGATGTGATTTGGGTGGTGACACACAGTCTAACCATATCAATAAGCAAAGCTGCTCAGGGGTAAACATTAGGAAGTGGTGGGGACTGAGGAACACAGAAGGCCACTGGCACTCAGCTTTAGCCAATTGGTGTCCGCCAGGAATGTGGCCCCAGTACAGCCAGGACATTTGATGTTTTAAGAAATAACCTAATAAAACCATATTTTTAAACAGGAATCCTCAATTTTTAAATCATAGAAGTCATTTGACATTTATTACAAACTATACTATCTTCACTGTTTTTCATCCTTGTTAAGGTGAGCCCTAGTCAAGACAGAGGTACTGGAAAGATAGCCCAGGCAATGCAGTAAGTGCTGAAGAGGGAGCATGTAGATTACCTCAGTGAAGGACTCTCTTCTTTCCCACGGACAGTCCTGTGTTGGCTTCACTTGCCGCTCGTCTGGTATACACTGCTCTTCTGTGAAGCCAAAGCTAAGCTACAGGTGCTGGAATGCCATATTGATCTGACGGTTCAATCAAGGACATCTGCTCACTTTCTTGCTATCTCTGTGGTTCTGCAAGGATACGGGTAGTATGATGTCATACACTAACCAGTTGTTAAGATACAACCCCCTAATCAACTTAACATCCTGGTTTTGCTCTATTTTCATGGATAAATGTCTAATTTGTATGTGTTAATTAGTCTCAGCTGAGAAGTGTAATTAACATTTCTTTAGTATTTACTCATTCAACAAGCTTTTAAGCTCAGAAGCATTTAAGAACTTAGAGAAATAGAGCGTTTTATAATTCTGTGGGATATTGTTTAAAATCTGACTTGATCAGATATTGAGCCTTTTTAAAAACTTGAGACTAAGGAATGCTAATTACAAGTGATTTTTAAGACACAGATTTCTCCTTTAATGTTCTAATATAGCATACAGTGGTTTAGGCATTCTTAAAACAGTGCAATGTGTTGCAAGAAACATTCATTGTCAGCGGCAGTATGACTGTAGGATCTGAATATTGACACTGTGACTTAGAAGCAGCCAAAAACTTAATTTATACAGCCTCTGTAGCAATGGTTCAGATTTCTTTAGTTTGAGTTATTCATCTGAAGATAATAGGAGCTGTCTTCCTTAGAGGAATCAAACTGTGTTCTTTTAGAGGGTGTAAGGGGTCATAACTAGTACCCAACAAAAACACAGAAAATGTAGTTAGCAATTTTTAAGAAAAAACTTCAGCTGAACATATTTCAATGGGAAATTCTAAGATTATTAGAAATTGCAGTTTTTACTTAAAAATAGATATTTGAAGATTATGAACTGTTTATTTTAGAACTTGAACCACTTGAAACTATCCTTGGCTTATGTTTGTAAGCAGATTTCAAAATGTTCTGATTTTTTAAATGATGAAGAAACAGTTATTTTAAATTGTTCTAGATTTAGATGTATTTATAGATGATTTGCTATTATCTAATAATTCTGTGTGTTTCTTTTAAATATAGTTTTCTCAAGTTAAAACCTTGCTTCAACTATATCTTCTGACTATACTCACAGGATGTTTTATTAAACTGTGTTTCTTTTCCAGACAATAGCATCCATTTGGAATCATGATGATTGAAGACGAAATATCAAATTTGAAGTTATCATTCTAGTTTCTTTGAAAGACTACTACATCTTACAATCACTTAAAAAATTTTTTACAATATTACTTTAGTCTTTCTTTCTTTTTTTGAGACAGGGTCTCACTCTAGTCACACTCTACTGACTGGAGTACAGTGGTATGCTGTCAGCTCACAGCAATCTCTGCCTCCCAGGCTCAAGCAATTCTCCCGCCTAATAGCTGGGATTATAGGTGCCTGCTGCTACTGCCTGGCTAATTTTTGTATTTTTAGTAGAGATGGGGTTTCATCATGTTGATCAGGCTGGTATTGAACTCTTGACCTCAAATATCTACCTGCCTCAGCCTCCCAAAGTGCTAGGATTACAGGTGTGAGCCACAGCACCTAACCTTACCTAGTACTTCAGTCCATTAACTATTTATTGAGCATTTTTTCCAGAGCCAATAACTATGGGAATACCTTCCAAATATAAATATTGAATGCCAAATAAGCATTTTGTCCAATACGTATCCAATATGTTCTATTGGCAGCCTAATTAGGAAAAAAATAGATGAGCCAAAGGATTGGAAGAAATCTTTATAGAGAAAGTGGGCTTTGATCTAGAATTTGAAGGATGGATTGAATGTTTGTAAACAGGCAGATGAAGTTCTTATAATCAATAACACTGATAATTGAAGGGAGAAGTGATTCGAGTCAGTAATTGGAGAGACTATAGGAAGATAAATAGCTGAGAGACAATATTTTAAAAAGTAAATTCCACAGGAATAATGCATCATAATTATATGTAACTTTAAAATGATTATTACTTGTCTACTGTTATCTGGTCTGGGAGATCCCACTGGTTAAAGCATATGTCTAGTGGAAGCCAGTATATGTTTTGTTCTGGTCCAAGGTCATAGGCTAAACTTACTCTGAGAAACATGTCCCACTGGTCATCAGCTGGTAGGCTGGCTGAGATCACAGCTAACACTTAAGAGGAGACAACCTATGTTAGTCCACCCCAAGAGTCATCTTGTTTGCATTTGACAGACATTTCACACTGACATGGACAGTATAATGAAACCTCAGTTGGAGTCCCCTTAATATTGTATTGTTGCTATATATTCTAACTTTGGGGATAGAGAAGAGAAGAGAGATGGTTCTTTCAATGATTGCAGCCTTTGATGTCAACAATTTGGTTTTCTTAAATCTTAAATATCTTCCTTATACTTGAAGACAATTATATAGCTTATGATGATTTATTCTCATATAATAGTAAACAGTTGTTGGAAAAAGTGTATTCACAAAAGAACAGTGAAGAAAAGAAAGTTATATCCTAAGAATTAAGCATGCCTTGTTAAGCATCTATATATTATGTTATGAATCTAGTCCTGTGCTAGAGTCCATGCGAGAATCAGAGAAACATATTTGACCTGGTCTTCAGGAATTTTATAAATAATCAGTTTTCCTGACTAAATTTTCAGAATGACTTCACTATGAGGTTCAGGCAATGAGTTAACACATAGTTATCGATCTAGTTCTATATGCCAGGCAGTATAAAATCCAGGGGAATACGAAATGCTAGAAATATTCCTGGAGAGGAGGCAGGGGCTAGATCCTATAAGACACTTTATGCGGAGGAGTTCTGTATGGTGTTAATATAATTCAGTACATGTGTATTTCTATTCTAAAACCAAATTTTAAGCATTTTTAGGAGAGAAATTCTATTTCCTTTTATTCTTTTGTCCCCCTTTTCTTTCCTATTTTGTTCCTTTTTCTCTCTTCCACTGTACTGCTCTCTACTTTCCTTTTCCTTTTTAAGACTACTTGGTGTACCTTTATATGCACTGCCCTTCATAGATAATGGTAAATAATAACTGTTCTATGAATAATGAAAGTATACATTTTAGAGTTATTGTAAAGCCACGGAATAGAATCACATGAGTTTTCATGATTACATTTTTTTGTATGATAATAGGATTTTTCTTATATGTTTTTATCACTGGTTTTAATTTTTTATTTTCACTAATACGTTATCACAAACAGCCTATGACATCGATTTCTGCTTTGGGGATAACTGATGGGCACTTTAGCTTATTTTTAAATTATCATTTATAGTCCCAAATAAAGCCAGATATATGTACTTGATTATGTAAGCTATTATTTGAAAATAGTTTTCTTTGCCCAACAGAGAAACAGAATTAGTTCATCCTTTTAATGTGCTTCATTAATCAAGATACCACACCATCTCAAACTTTATTTCAAAAAAAACTATATTTACATTGAAAACTTTCATATTGTCAATGTGAGTGAAAAATTATTGTGTTGTTTCATTAGATATATAAATATTTACTTTATCATTTTTAACTGAAAATATATCTTAATGGATGATATTTATGGAAAACATTGATATGCTTATTGTGTTTATGGCTCCTAATGATAACGCAATTTGTTTATCCATTCACTGCTTGATAGTCACTTAGGTTGTTTCCAGTTTTTATCTGTTATGAATGAAACTGCCATGAATGTTCCAGCATGAGTCTTTGGGTTGACATATGTTTCGATTTTTCTTGGTCAAATTCCAAGGTGTGGGATAGTTGGGTTATATGGCAAATGTATGTTTAACTTTATGAGAAACTATTTTTCAAAGTGGCTGTGCTTGAAATATAACATTCTCTCCAGCAATGCATAAGGGTTCCAGCTGTTTCATATCCTCACCAATACTTGGTATTGTCATTATAAATTAAAAATTTATAATTTTAGTTCATAGTATTTAGTTAATGGTATTCTGTTCTAATTTGTATTTTCCTGATAACTGCAGCTCTAAGTACCCTTTTATGTACTATCAGACATTTCTTTATCTCTGTTATATTCAAGCTTTTATCCATTTGAAAAAATTGGGTAATTAAAAAAATTTTTTTTGGAGACAGGGTCTTTTCTTTCACCCATGCTGAACTTCAGTGGTGTGATCACAGCTCACTGCACCCTCAACCTCCCAGGTTCAAGTGATCCTTCCACCCCAGCCTCCTGAGTAGCTGAGTAGCTGGGATTACAATCATGCACCACCATGCCTGGCTAATTTTTTTTTCTTTTGCATAGATGCCCAAGTTGGTCTCAAATTCCTGGCTTCAAGTGATCCTTCTGCTGTGGCCTTCCAAAGTGCCACGATTATAGGCATGAGCTACCATGCCCAGTCTTAGTATTGATTTATATGTGTTCTTTATGTATTTGACATAAAGGCCCTTTGTCAGGTATATATACTGCAGTCATTGCTTCCCAGGCTTTGACTCACCTATTTATTTCCTTAATCGTATCTTTGGTGGGGACAAAAGTCTTCAATTTTGATAAAATATTTGACTTTTTTTTTCTTTTATGGTTATATATCTTTTTGTCTTAAAAAATATTTGCCTTTCCCAAGATCATGATATATTTTTCTATTATTTCTTTCTAGAAGTTCTCTATTTCCACCTTATACATGTAGGTCTATTGATAAAACTAGGATTAATTTTTCTGTAAGGAGTGAAATAGGAGTTGAGATTTGCTTTATTCTCTCCATATGGATAGATAGTCCTGGCAACATAGTTAAAATGGCATTTCCTCCTCTGCTGAATTCAATTGGCATCTTATTAGGTTGATTCGAAAGTAATTGTAGTTTTTGCCATTACTTTTGCTCTCAAAAACTGCAGTTACTTTTACAATAAGCTAATAGTAAAATATCAATTAATCCTCATGTTTTGAGTCTGTTTATCTCTGTTCTGTTTATTAGCTTTAGGGTAGTCCCCACTTAACCATGGGGGAAACGTTCCAAGACCCCCAGCAGATTCCTGAAACTGCAGATACTACTAAACTCAATATGCTGTTTTCTCCCCTGTACATACATACTACGATTGTTTAATTTATAAATTAGGTACAGTGGGAGACTAATAACAATAACTAAGAAAACAGAACAATTATACTAGGGACAAAGAGGGACTACTGTATTTGTCAATTTTATCCTTATTCTACTTGTTTTGATTACTGTACCTTTATAACAAGTCTTGAAATCAGAGAATATACATTTTCTAACTTTCCTTTTTTTCCCCAAGATTGTTTTGGTCATTCCTGATCTTTTATATTTCTCTATAAAATTTAGAAAGAGCTTGTCAGTTTCTTCAAAAGAGTATAGAACTGATATTTTGATTGGGTTTGTGGTGAATCTACAGTCAATTTCCAAAAGCTCAATATTTTTAAGATATCAGTTCTCTTTTCTTTTTTTTTTAAGATATCAGTTCTCAATATTTTAAGATATCTTAATTGATATCAGTTCTCAATATCTTAAAATATATATTGTCTAAGAAATGTTTGCTTCTCCCAAGATCACGATATATTTTTCTATCATTTCTTTCTGATATCTTAATACTGAGCTTTTCAATCTAGGAACATGGTAGTGCTTCATTTAGAGGCTATAATAAATGATAATATTTTTATTTTAAGATTTTTACCATGGTATTTTAAAAAAGTTTTACCTTTTATTTATTTGTTTACCACAAGCTTCAAATGTTT
Source organism: Saimiri boliviensis (assembly GCF_048565385.1). NCBI lineage: Eukaryota > Metazoa > Chordata > Mammalia > Primates > Cebidae > Saimiri > Saimiri boliviensis. The sequence continues at coordinate 20,406,519 of NC_133463.1, forward strand.
GAAAGAAGTAGCAGGACTTACCTTGGGATTGAAGTACTGTTGAGGATCAGGAAATGTTTTCTATATTTTATAGCCTAGTTGTCAAACTGTGAGAAATCTCACTGGGTTTGCAGCTATGTTGTTGACTTTTCAGATTGCTGGGGAGTTTTCTTAGTGCCATCCTGGCTTCCTATACCTCAGGAGTTCTCTTTCTATCCTGCCACCCTGAGCCCTGGATGGTCTCAGAAGGATGCCTCTAAGCTTCTCTGCCTGGCCTCCAGTTTTTAGTGGGTCCTGGCTTATACTGGGGAAAGTCCTGTGTGCCCCATGGGGGACCTGTCTTAATACTCCTGCCGTCTCTTCAGCCTTCAGCACGCTTCAGCACTTGGTGAAGGCTTAGTGGCTTGTGCATGTTAGCTTGGCTTGTGTCTAGGACAAGCATGTGCAACCTCTAAAAATTCCTGAATCCCGGTATGTTGACTTATGCCTGTAATCCCAACACTTTGGGAGGCCAAGGCAGGAGGATCGCTTAAGGTGAGGCATTCCAGACCAGCCTGAGCAACATGGTGAGACACTGCCTCTAGAAAAAAAACAAAAAATTAGCCAGGTGTGGTGGTGTATACCTGTAGTACTAACTACTCAGGAGGCTGAGGAGGTGGGAGGGTTTCTTGAGCCCAGGAGTTTGAGGCTGCAGTGAGCCTTGATCACACCATTGTACTCCAATGTGGGCGACAGAGTGAGACTCTGACTCTAAAACAAACAAACAAATTTTTTTTTTAAGTTCCTGAAAACTTTAGCGGATTTCTCTGTGCTCTGATCTATGATGAATTCATACTCCTCTTGCAGCTACTGCTGCAGGTAAGAGAAGAGCCATAGGTCCTTTTTTCACTTATGAAGGGCTTGACACTTTCTGGAATTTATTTCCTTTATGTTTCTTTGCATCACTAGCTTTCTGAAAGAGAGTGATTTTGTAACTTATGTAGCTTGTTTTGCTTGTTAGAGTGGGAGCAATTGTCTCTTGCAGTTTTCTACATCTCAATTGAAATATGTAAGTTCTGGGTAAAACTTTTATAAATATTCACTTAAGATGCATGGAGGAAAAATCAGAGCTAAACTGAAGGAGACTGAGATACAAAAACCATTCAAAAGATCAACAAACCCAGGAGTTGGGTTTTTGAAAAAAATTAGTAAGATAGATAGGCTGCTGGGTAGATTAATAAAGAAGAAAAGAGAGAAGATCCAAATAAACAGAATTAGAAACAACAGGATTTTACCTCTGACCTGGAGAAATACAAACAATCATCAGTGACTACTGTGAATGCAAACTAGAAAAACTAGAAGAGATGGATACATTCTTGGACACACCTATTATCCCGAGACCGAACTATGAAGAAATTGACTCTCTGAACAGAACAATAATGAGCTCCAAAATTGAATCATAATAGTCAACCAACAAAAAAGAGCCCAGAACTAGACAGATTCATAGCCAAATTCTACTATATGTACAAAGAAGAGCTGGTAGCATTTCTACTGAAACTATTCCAAAAAACTGAGGAGGAGATATTTTTCCACAACTCATTCTATGAGGCCAGCATCATCCTGACCAAAACCTGGCAGACACACAACAACAACAAAAAATTCAGGCCAATACCCTTGATGAACATTGATGCAAAAATCCTCAACAAAATACTTACAAACTGAATCAAGCAGTACATCAAAAAGCTTATCCACCATGATCAAGTAGGCTTTATCCATGGGATGCAAGATTGGTCCAACCTACACAAATCAATAAATGTGATTCATCACATAAAACAGAACTAAAGACAAAAACCATATGATTATCTCAATAGGTGAGGAAAAGGCTTTTGATAAAATGCAAACCCCTTCATGTTAAAAACTCAATAAATTAGGTACTGAACGAACATGTCCCAAAATAGTAAGAGCCACCTATGACAAACTCACAGCTAACATTATGCTGAGCAGGGAAAAGCTGGAAGTATTTGCCTTGAAAACCAGCCCAAGAAAAGGATGTCCTCTCTCACCACCCCTATTCAAGATAGTATTGGAAGTACTGGTCAGGGCAATTAGGCAAGAGAAAGAAATAAAAGGCATTCAAATAGCAAGAGGAACTCAAAGTATTCCTATTTGCAGGTGACATGATCCCATATTTATAAAATCTTATTGTCTTAGCCCCAAAGATACTGAAAGTGATAAACAATTTTAGCAAAGTCTCAGAATACAAAATTCACGTGCAAAAATTATTAACATTCTTATATATCAACGACAGTCAGGTGAGAGACAGCCAAATCAGGTATGCAATTCCATTCATAGTTACCCTAAATCAAACACATCTAGATATACAACTAGCCAGGAAGGTGGAAGATCTCTACAATGGGAATTACAAGCCACTGCTCAAAGAAATCAGAGACGACACAAATGAATGGAAAAACATTCCATGCTCATGGATAGGAAGAATTGATGTTGTTAAAATGGCCACACTGCCTAAAGCAATTTACAAATTCAATGTTATTCTTTTTAAAATACCAATGACATTATTCACAGAACCAGAAAAAATGATTTAAAAATTTACATGGAAGCCAAAACAAGCTTGACTAGCCAAGGCAATACTAAGCAAAAAGAACAAAGCTGGATGCCTCACAGTTCCTAACCTCAAATTGTATTACAGGACTACATAATCAAAGCAGTATGGTACTGATACAAAAACAGACACATAGACCAATGGAACCCAATAAAGAGCCCAGAAATACGGCCACATATCTATAACCATGTGATCTTTGACAAAGCTGGCAAAAACAAGCAATGGGGGAAGACTCCCTCTTCAATAAATGGTGCTGCGACAACTGACTAGCCATCTGCAGAAGATTGAAACTAGGCCCCTTCCTTACACCATATACAAAAATTAACTCAAGATGGATTAAAGGCTTAAATGTAAAATCCAAAACTGTGGAAGCCTTGGAGGACAACATAGGCAATACCATTCTGGACATAGGAATTGACAAATATTTCACAAAGAAGTTGCCAAAATCAATCACAACAAAAGCAAAAATTGACAAATAGGATGTAATTGAACTTAAGAGCTTCACAGCCAAAGAAATTATCAACAGAGTAAACAGACAACCTACCCAATGGGAGAAAATATTTGTCAACTATGCTTCTGACAAAGGTCTAATATCCAGCATCTATAAGAAACTTACATTTACAGTAAAAATGAAAAAAAAACCATTAAAAAATGGGCAAAGGACATGAACAGGTGCTTTTCAAATGAAGACATACATGTAGCCAACAAGTATTTGAAAAAAAGCTCAACATTACTGATCATTAGAGAAATGCAAGTCAAAAACACAATGGAGATACCATCTCACTCCAGTCAGAATGGCTATTAATAAAAAGTCAAAGATGACAGATGCTGTTGTGATTGCAGAGAAAAGAGAACACTTACACACTGTTAGTGGGAGTATGAATTAGCTCCACCCTTGAGAAAAGCAGTGTGGCAGTTCCTTCAAGAGCTAAAAACAGAACTGCTGTTTAACCCAGCAATCTCATTACTGGGTATATATCCAAAGGAATATTAAGCATTCTGCTGTAAAGATACATGCACATGTATGTTCACTGCAGCACTATTCGCAATAGCAAAGACATAGAATCAACCTAAATGACCATCAGTGGTAGACTGGATAAAGAAAATGTGGTACACATATACCACAGAATACTATACAGCCATAAAAAAGGAGGTCATGTCCTTTTCATGAACATGGATGGAGCTGAAGGCTATTTTCCTTAGCAAACTAATGCAGGAACAGAAAACCAAATACTGCATGTTCTCACTTTCAAGTGGGAGCTAAATGATGAGAATACAAGGACACAAAGAGGGGAAGAACAGACACTGAGGTCTACTTGAGGTTGGAGGGTGAGAGGAGGGAGGAGAGTAGTAAAAAATAACTATTGGGTACTAGGCTTAGTACCTGGGTGATGAAATATCTGTACAACAAATTCTGTGACACGTTTCCCTGTATAACAAACCTGCATATGTGCTCTTGAATGCAAAATAAACATTTAAAAGAAGAAAGTGCATGAAGAAAATAATAATTTTATCTTTTTATTTATTTATTTTTTTGAGGTGGAATCTCACTCTGCCACCTAAGCTGGAATGCAGTGGCATGATCTTGACTCACTGCAACCTGCATCTCCTGGGTTCAAGTGATTCTCATGCCCGAGCCTCCCAAGTAGCTGGGATTAGAGGTGTGTGCCAGTACACTTGGCTAATTTTTGTATTTTTAGTAGGGACAATGTTTTGCCATGTTGGCCAGGCTGGTTTCAAACTCCTGACCTCAAGTGATACTCCTGCCTTGGCCTCCCAAAGTGCTGGGATTACTGGTGTGAGCCACTGACTGACCAGAAGATACTAATTTTCTTAATATGATTGTCCATGTAGTTCTTTGTCCTAATCGAAGCATTTAGTGTACCGCTTGTAGTATGTGAACTTATTGGTAATGTTTTTGTAATATGGGAACTTAGGAAATTCAGATGATATTCTTAGATTGGTTTTTACATCATCCAAATTTTTTTTATTTGCTTTTTAATTCATTTTTCTTAGAGCAGCATTTCCCTTAAAAATGTGCTGCAAAATGTGTGTGGTTTTTCCTAAATTTAAGAGATTTGGGAAATCTCATTAATGCATTTAATATAATGCCAACTGCATGGTGGAAAATAGAGTTTTTTGATCCAGTAGCTTCAAAAAAGTATAGATATTGTAGTTTGAAGACTAGTTAAATCAAGCTATATGGCTGTTTGAATCATGAACTTGGGAGCTGTGATAGTAGGGAAGGTGTGCTGTTTGAAGAACTCACATTTCAACATTGTACAGGGGACAGAAAGCTCTCTGGAGGATGGGTGCCGACTATCATAGTTAACTTTTATCATTAACTTCATTGGTCAGTTTCAAAGGAGATTTTTATACTACTTTTTATTGATTTGTACTTTTAAACATTTTTATTTTTTGACAGTTTTTTAAAATTGTAATTTAGGTTCTGGGGTACATGTGCAGATCATGCAGGATTGTTGCATAGGTACATACATGGCAAGGAGGTTTGATGCCTCCATCCCCCTGTCACCTATATCTGGCATTTCTCCCCATGTTACCCCTCCCCACCCCCTGCTGTCCCTCCCCTAGCCCCCCCACCCTGCAACAGACCCTAGTGTGTAATGCTCCCCTCCCTGTGTCTATGTGTTCTCATTTTTCAACACCCATCTATAAGTGAGAACATGGGGTGTTTGCTTTTCTGTTCTTGTGTCAGTTTGTTGAGAATGATGGCTTCCAGATTCATCCATGTCCCTACAAAGGACATGAACTCATTGTTTTTTAAGGCTGCATAGTATTCTATGGTGTATATATGCCACATTTTCCTTATCCACTCTATCATCGATGGGCATTTGGGTTGGTTCCAGGTCTTTGCTATTGTAAACAGGGCTGCAATGACATACATGTGCATGTGTCTTTAAAATAGAATGATTTATAATCCTTTGGGTATATACCTTGTAATGGTATTGCTGGGTCAAATGGAATTTCTATTTCTAGATCCTTGAAGAATTGCCATAGTGTTCCACAATGGTTTAACTAATTTACACTCCCACCAACAGTGTAAAAGTGTTCCTATTTCTCCATATCCTCTCCAGCATCTGTTGTCTCCAGATTTTTTAAATGATCACCATTCTAACTGGTGTGAGATGGTATCTCAATGTGGTTTTGATTTGCATTTCTCTAATAACCAGTGATGATGAGCATTTTTTCATGTTTGTTGGCCTCATATATGTCTTCTTTTGAAAAGTGTCTTTTCGTATCCTTCATCCACTTTTGAATGTTTTTTTGTTTTTTTGTTTTTTTCCTTGCAAATCTGTTTTAGTTCTTTGTAGATTCTGGATATTAGCCCTTTATCATATGGATGGATTGCACATTTTTTTCCCTATTCTATTCCCAGTTCACTCTAATGATTGTCTCTTTTGCTGGATTTGTACATTATTTTTAAAAGATTTCTGAAGACTGTTTCAGGATTTTGGATTTATTCTAACTATATCCTAAACTTTTATAAGTCCGTGTGTTTCTCCATGTAATTGTTTCTTTGTTTTTGTTTTTGTTTTTTAAGGTTGGCGGGGGGGTCCTCTCTTTGTTGCCCAGGCTGGTCCCAAATTCCTGGGCTCAAGTGATCCTCCCACCACAGCCTCCTGAGTAGCTATGACAATAGGTGAGTGCTGCTGAGCCTGGGTTGTATAATAGTTTCTTAGTATAGTATTTTCTGATTAAAACAATGTGCCTCTTTCAGTATCTAAATTTCTCAGACAGTAAAAGATTACTGGAGGTTGGGGGTCTGGGGCCACCTTTGCTGGGAGGAACTAGTGAGTACTATAGACCAGGAAGACTTTAGCTGGGCCCTGGTAACAGCTGGAACTTGTTAACTGAAAGTAGGTGCTCAGTTGTTTTGTGTTCTGTAATTCAGTCGTCTTAAATTACTTGCTGTGATTAGAATGAGAGGAAAGGAGTTCTGGAGAATTTTCTTCTAGGAGAAATATTCTGTTACAGAAATATAAGATTGCTTAAATTTTGTGATGTTTATTCAGTTAGGAAAAAGTCAGTGCCATCAGCCAAGTTAATGTTAAAGAGAAGAGACGTAATTTCTTCATCAAAAGATATGAAAAGAGTGACATCCTTTTCCATTATTTTCCAAGGCAGGGATAGACACTTTGGAAATCAGATTTAGAAACTGAGTATAATTTAGTTCTCTTTCAGCCTCCACAGGAGGTCTTCTGGCCTGACTATTTTAACTCACCTGTGGGGAAGGGTAAGAAGAATATATGCAGCTTGGCGGTGAGAGCTGAGACTGAGTCAAGAGGGGATTTAAGGCAGGCTCCTTCATTTCCTGACTGTTCCACCTCGGAGAAGTTACTTAATCTCCTTCAGACTCAGTTTCTCCATTACTAAAATGACACTAAGATTACCCCCAGTCTCACAGGATTACTGAAGCATAAAGTGAGATGATTTGTATGGCTGGTGAAAAAATGAGTACTTTATCATCTTTGCTGTGACTACGTATGATAGAAAAGGGAAGTTCAAATGGTGACCTTCATTATTCTCTCTCTGCCTTTCTTGATTTTCCTGACCTTCCGGCAATGGTAGTTATTTCAAGCTTATTCTTTCTTGTTTGCTTTTGTTGACTATTTAGTGAATGGGCATCACAGCTGTGCATATCCTTACTGACTTAGACTCTGTTGAAAAATCAAAATTGTTGTATTTCTTGCCACTGATATAAGGACCATGTCAACTGATAGGAAACATTCTTTCTACTTTAGGTAAGCTTAGTATTGATGCAAGTAATTTCTTGCTCAAAATACTTTTTAATACTTTTCTTGAACATTTATCATCTCTAAAAATATATAATGCTTTTAAAGTTTGAATCCATATTCCCTCAGGTATGGACATTAGACATTGAGTGGCTTTCATTTATTTATGTCACATTGGGATAAAAAGAATTATAAGCCAAATATGGCCACATCTCATTTATTCTTAATTTATTAAATAGAACATAATAAGAAATCCATATGACCTTATTTCCTTAGTATTTTTTTGATGGCTTTTCTAATTCAGCTTGCAGAACAGGAGAGATTTTAATGAAGTAATAGAAAATGGGAGAAATAATTATGCAGCTTTCCATTAAGCAGTATTTTAAATAATTTTGAGAAATGGAAAAGAATTCTTTGGATAAGAGGGGATTCCTTGTTGATTGAAATTGCTTTTGTGTTGATTGAACCTGTTCTGCTGCTTTATGTGTTGCTTTGATGAGATTCATTGCTGTGTTTTCTTCAACCCTGTCCTGCCCAGGGTCTCTCCCATACCAGTAAATGGCACTGGTGTTCATGCAGTTGCTCAGGCCAACAACGTAGGCAGCAACTTTGATTTCTCTCTTTCTCTCGCAGTTCACAGTCAATCTTTGAAGAAATGCTGACAGCAATAGCTTCATAACATTGGCAAATTCTGACTGCTCCTCACCACTTTACCTACAGCACTATTATCTCTTACTTGCCTTATTTCAGTAGAAACCAAGGTGGTCTCCTCCATAGCCAGTTTTCCATGAAGTAGCTGGGGTAAGCTTCACATCAATTCTGCTTATAAACTTTCAATGGCGGCTTATCACACTGAGAATAAAATGAAGTCTCCACTGCCATCCTCCAAGCCCTCCATGACCTGCCCTTGTCCAACAACCACTTCTCAAATGGCTCTTTTTCTCTCTTTTGTCATAGAGTCTGCCCTTCCTTTGGATTGTACATACCCCTACTTCACTCCAATTGTTGATGCATTTGTCCACAGATCGTTCCTAGATATTCCCATGCATCATACTCTCACTTCCTTAAAGTCTCTCCTCAAGCGATGCCTCTTTTAAGAAGCTTTTCCATTCATCTGTTTTATTTTTCTTCATGATACTTAACCACCATCCAAACTTGCATTGTCCATTTAGTGGTTCATTAATCTTTTGCACATCCAGTCCCTAGAATGCATACTCATTGAGGGCAAGGAACTGGCCTTTCCATTGTTATTTACCTAGTGCTGAGAACAGAGCCTGGTATAGAGTAGGTTCACAGTGACTTTCTCATACAATGAGGATATTATTCCTTTTTGTTTAATGAAAAGAGGTAAAATTATACAGATAATTTCAGGACATATGCTTTAGTTTCCCAGATGGATACTCACCCTCAGTTGATTTTAGGATATATTGTTGAATATGCATTTTGAAATTCAATTCCTGCCATTATTCTTTGACCAGAATGTATAATTTTACAGTTAACCTGCAGGGAGCAGCTCATTAGCAGTTTGCTGGTCCCCTAAGCTCTTCTATGCTCAGCCTCCCCCACTGCTCTGGTGCAGTCCTGGCTAAGCTGGAGGGTAAGAAGAGCTTATTCCTCACCAGCAGACAGAGTCTGGAATTAGTTTTGCTGTCCTAAGTTAGGTATCCTGGGATGAGGGGAGGCACTAGTTTTTCCACTGAGATGCAACCATAACCTGTCTCAACAGTGTACCTCCACTCTATACAATTAGATTCTATCCTCACTCTTTATTTTTATTCCAGTTCTTTATCAGGCCTGGGGCTCAAATGTAAATCCCACTGCATTTGGAAGAAGTCAATTATATTCTATCAGATGCTAACCTTTCTTCACAACCTCTTTGATTTCTACTCCACCTCAAGCAGCATCTCTCAGGGTCACCTTTAGATGAGTGGCCAGTTACTATATGCCATCTCCCTAGAGTGAATCCTGTCACTGTTGTCTGGAGTCTACTTGCTGAGCCTCTTAGGGCATCCAGACCACACTCCCCAATATTGGACCTAGTTCAGATTAGATTTCAATTTAGCATAACTTTTTATATATTATGTGCATGATCAAGCTTTAAGCTCTGCACCTAAACCAGATTAATTATCACACCCAGCCTAGAGACCATTTTATTTACATCCCCAAAATGTTGCTTCTTGATGACCTAAGGTGATTCAGATCCTGTGAAACAAGAAAACTATTGATGTTAGGGGATATTTGGCAATTTGTGGTAGTTGAACAAATCTGTTGCATCTTTGTGGTTATGTAACAAAACTCATAGACAAAGCTATATAGGCAAAGACAGATACTATATTTTTCTTTGATGGTTATTTTTAATAATACAGGTCAGAAAAAAACTGCTTAAAATATTTGCTAGTTATCATGGCTTTTTTTTTTCCTGCGGAAGAAAAGTTTCCTTGTTTACTTACACCTAACTTGCCTCATAAATATTCAGCTGCCGACGGAGCTGCAAGCCAATATCCATAGAAATGAACTCATTAGTAGCATTTTGTTGGCTGCTATTTGATTCATAAAGTATGTAGAAGTATTTATGATATTTCATATTTTATTTTTTCTTGATTTTTGGAACATAAAAGCATTATTGATAATAATTATCATCCCAGATTTTCACAGTTGAGCATATTTAGTTTTTCTCATATTTCTTGAATGTATAAGAAAAAGATATTCAACCACTGACACCAATTTTTACAAAGTAAATTATGAATAAAAAGTCATAAGTGACTTAAAAGCAGTTTAAAAATGTTTTACATATTTATACATATACAATACTTGTTCTTAGTTGGTTATTAATGCTGTCGATATAGTTTGCTATGTGGATGATGTAAAAAAGAATCGTTCTCCTTTTTCAAGGTCTTCTTTAAAAAATTTTGCTGTTATTTAATGAAAACAGCATTCAAGAAGTATATTTGTTTATAAGAAATAGAAAAAAATAGTAATAACAGCAAACACAGACATTGACCCTTGATGTATCCATTATTTTACGTACATTAATTTGTTTAATCCTTACAGCAAGTCTATAGGAATAGATATCATATTACTCTTATCTTACAAATATGGAAACTTTGTCCCAGAGAGGTGAAGTTTCTTGTGTGGTCACACATCTAATAGTTGGCAAAGTTGAGATTCAAACTCAGGCAGAGTAGCTCCAGAAAGCTCACCACTTCATGTCGCTGACTTCTGTCATGTTTTGGTAGAGACTACAAACTGGATTTCCTGTTCTCCCAACACATTCTTTCCCTACTGATTCGAAGTGCCACCTGTTTCAAATGTAAATTCTACCTACTCAGAATATTTTCTGGGCTGTCCCTGTGCCATCAACCTGTTAATACTTGTCCGTATCAGCACAGCACTAACTGTTTTAGTTACTTTATACTAATTTCTTTTAGGAACAGAGTATGAGTCTAATGGAAAAGGAAAGGAAACAAATTTTAGACTAAGAAGGGGTGATATGTTGTGGGTAAAGACAATATTTGGTCATGAGAGAAGGAGGGAATATGGTGAGTCAGAATGGGCCATAGGATACTGACATGTGTTTTTAAGTCATATGTGTTTTAAGGATAATGGTGGACAATTTTAGAAGTCAGTTTTTAAAAAAAGGTAAAGTAGGTGCCTAAGTTTCTGAGGTATAAAAGTTGGAGACAAAGTGATATGGTTTGGCTGCGTCTCCACCCAAACCTCATCTTGAATTGTAGCTCACATAATCCCCCCATGTCATGGGAAGGACATGGTAGGAGGTGTTAGAATCATGGGGGCAGGTCTTTCCTGTACTGTTCTTGTGATGGTGAATAAGTCTCATGAGATCTGATGGTTTTAAAAAGGGCAGTTCCCCTGCACATCCTCTCTTGCCTGCCACCATGTAAGATGTGTCTTTGCTCCTCCTGCGCCTTTTGCCATGATTGTGAGGCCTCCTCAGCCATTTGGAACTGTGAATCCATTAAACCTATTTTATTTATTTATTTTTTCAGAATTATCAAGTGAATTTAATATGGTATCTGGATAAAAGATCATTTGCTAACATGGATTTCTACTTCTACATATCAGCAACAAATAATTAGGAATTGACATGAAAAAATTATATAGCGTAGGAGACATCAAATATCTGCAAATAAATTTAATGTAAGTTATGAAAATAAAATTTGTACTTTATACTAAAAAATACAATTTAATACTAAGAGAAATTAAAGTTCCAAATAAATGGAGCAATATATTATGTTCATATATTGGAAGACTTAGTACTATAAATGAATTAATTCTTCCCAAACTGTGCCATACATTCAGTGTGATTACAGTTAAAATCATATCATTTTCAATAAAATTCACAACTGATTCTAGATTTATTTATAAATAGAAAGAACTTAAAAGAGTCAAAACAATCTTAAAACAACAACAACAACAACAAACCAGAGGGCTTACTCTGCCAGACTGAAGACCTGTTTTGAAGTTGTAGTGATTAGGAGCATGTAACATTGATGCAATGGTAAATAACAGACCAATGATACTAAATGGAAAATTCAGTAACATACCAAAACATAAATATTCACAGTTTTATGAAAAAGATGACTACAGTGAGTGAAAAAAAGATAGTATTTTAAATTAATGGTACTGATTAATTGGAATATCTGTATATAAAACATGAGTGTTGACCACTACCTAACACCATACAAAACATCAATTCCAGATGGATTTCATATCTAAATTTAAAGAAAGAATGAGAAAACTTTAAAAATAAAACAAAGAAAATCTTCATGACCTTAGAACAAACAAAGCTTTCTTAAAAAGAATATACATGGCCTAAGTACAAAAGACAAATATTTGATAAATTGGACTGTATTAAAAATTAAAACTGTTTATCCAAAGACACTATTAAGAGAGTAAAAAGGCAAGCCAAGCTACAGAGTGGAAGATACTATTTTTCAGTATGTATGAATATATACATAGTTTCAATACAGATGATTCAGAATATTTAAAGAACTCTTACAAACCAATAAGAAAAAGACACATAGCATATTTCATTTATACAAAGTTCAGAAATAGGCACTCCAAAGCTGCCGTGTAAGAGCAGAATAGTTCCCATCCCTGGCCAAGCTAGTGATTGATTGGCAAGGGCCATGAGAGGGGCTCCTGGCATTCTGGAATTGTTCTATTTCTTTTTTTTTCCCACTACATCCAATTTTAGTATGACATAAAACAACTGGTAATAGGCAACATGACTAAAAACACTTTCTAATTAAATTTGGTTTGGTCGTGGCATAAGTATAAACATAGATAAACATATTAGAATTGAGAATCTAAATATAAACCTGTAAATTTACAGTTAATTGATTTTTCTTTTTTTTTTTTTTAATTTGGCAATGATTTTTTTTTCACCAACTGAAGTGATAAATATATTTTGCTTTTCAGTTCCCATGGCAACTTTCTTTTTTTCAATTACTCCCCAACTCCCTACCCCCTACCATCCCTCCCCTAGTCCCCCCCGCGACAGACCTCAGTGTGTGATGCTCCCCTCCCTGTGTCCATGTGTTCTCATTGTTCAACACCCACCTATGAGTAAGAACATGTGGTATTTGATTTTCTGTTCTTGTATTTTTCTTTATAAATTACCCAGTCTCTGGTATGTCTTTATAGCAGTATGAAAATGGACTAACACACAAAATAAATGTGTTTAAAGAATACAATAAATTCATGTTAATTGAAACAAATATTTATTATGAAACCAATTTATAAATCTTTTATACCTCATGGATTGCACAGAGAGTTAGATCAGAGTGTAAGATGAAGGAGGGCAGTGGCCATCAGTTAGAGATAGATCTTCAGGTTGGGATCCTCATTCATTTCTCTGGGTTTTCCAGCATTAAATACTTTTCCTTCTCCACTGCTTACATTTCCCTTTCATGAGAACTGCGTTCTTGAATAACGATTTGAACAGGAATAGTGTTGTGCACTTTAAATTCGGGAAATGACCAGTTTCCTGTGCCAGAGAAAAATATGTGCTTGAGAATATTATCTATACAATGTACTTTGTATTTCCCGCTCAGCCTTTTCTTTCATTGTGCTGTGTTGTTCAAGTGATCTGATATCAATGTAAATTCCTGACCAGCACAATATGAAGTATTATTATATTGGAGACATAATAGTCTACTGGCATCTCTGTATAAATATTAGTATAATATTAAAAATAAGGCAATTTAACAGAGACATTAAGAAAAAAGTTGACAAATATGTTCATGTAACTTTCTGAACTGCATTTAGAAATCCATTTTATATCATGTTTTTCACCAGGTGACACCATGGAACTAACTTTCTGGTACATGAAATGATACCAGGAAAATTTGGAGTATTTGAAATATCTTTCTTTCTTATAATTCTGAACCTCATTAAAAGTTCATTTTCATCTGACATTGTTTCTTTACAAATAGGATGACTTATGATACACAAATATATTATAATATAAATTTTGTAAATCAGTCTTATAAATCATTTTTGTTTAAGTGTTCCATTGGCGCCATAAAGAGTTGATAGCACCCAGAAAAAGGCAGTTTCGAGAGGAATAGTATTCTTTTCTGAACCTGGATTTTCTATAGAGGTCTTGTCAGATTAGCCTGTCATTTTGCTTCCAGCCTGTGTGCTTCTGGTCCATGCCCTGATCTTGTGACATCACATTGAAATTAAAGCTGTGGTCTGACTGAACTTCACATGCATTGCTCCATTTTTTATTAATACCTTGTGCTCTAAGTTCTTTCAAGGATTGAGGAGATAGACAACAATTCCTGCTAGCACCTTAGAGTTTGATCCTCAATAAACTTTTTGTGGTGTCTACTCTTTGTGAATCTCCAAATTTCTGAAATGGGTGGAAGATAAATAAATGAATAGAGAGATTGACATGTATACCAAACGTCTGGGGTCTAGCCTGAGATCCTTAGCAGAAAAGATTCAATACAAACATAGTCTGTTGAATTGATTTACTGTTAATATAGGAGCAGAGATGGGAAGACAGGGGCCTAACTTACTCTTTAATTCTGTTAACTTACTCTTCAATTCTGTTCTCTCTAGTGTTAGTAATAATTATAACGGCATTAGAAGTATGGAACTATGGCTGTGGATGTCGTAATAGTGGAGAGTGATAACAGCCACGGCAGCAGAAGTATCAAATAACATTTATTAGGCTAGCGCTTCGCGAAGTGCCAACTATTTTTTTCCACTGCTCTGTGAGGCATGTATGATTATTAACCTAATTTAATGGGTGAGGAAACTGAGGCTTAAGAGCATTTGGCCTGTCATAAATGCTCACCACAGAGCTAAATTCCACCCCCGGGGAACATCCTGTATCTGTATGTGTTTGGGTATTTCTGGGTGTGCTGGGGGAGGAAGGTGGTGTGTTAATTTTGAAGGCTTCCAAACACCCCACTATAAGCATCATACACTTCCTAATCTTCATTCTTTTTGAAACTGATTTCTCCCTTGGGTTTGGTGTATCCCTGACCATTCAGGAAAGAGACATCAATCACCCAAAACAATACAAGGAACACAAGATCTTCATAAACCAAATGATACTTGGAATGAATACACCAGTAAGAATTTATTGCCAAAAAGTTATTTCATTAAAAAAATTTAAAGAACATAAAATTATTTCAATCCTTGAGAAGACTAGCTGTATACATGCCTGCCAGAGGTATTTCTAGCAAAAGATATCACTTCTAAGAGTAAATACCTCGCTTAATTTAAGATTCCTTGGGGAACTAAGAGTTAAGTAAAACATGCACCAATTTTCTTTTTTTTTTTTTCTTTAGACGGAGTTTCGCTCTTGTTACCCAGGCTGGAGTGCAATGGCGCGATCTCGGCTCACCGCAACCTCCGCCTCCCGGGTTCAGGCAATTCTCCTGCCTCAGCCTCCTGAGTAGCTGGGATTACAGGCACACGCCACCATGCCCAGCTAATTTTTTGTATTTTTAGTAGAGACGGGGTTTCACCATGTTGACCAGGATGGTTTTGATCTCGTGACCTCGTGATCCACCCGCCTCGGCCTCCCAAAGTGCTGGGATTACAAGCTTGAGCCACCGCGCCCGGCCTAACATGCACCAATTTTCTTAGATTTATTTTTAAGTATTTTCTTTTTCAGCTGATTGTTACTTGCTCTGATCATGGGAGTGTACATTTTCACGGAAACACAACTCTGGAATTATCAGTATTAAAAATTTATGAGTCAAAAGGACCTTGACAAAACCTTGGGACTGTGGCTGGAAATGGAAATGGCTACAGAGATTCCTAAGTCAAAAAAAAAAAAAAAAAAAAGAGTAAAATGGGCCTTGTATGAAAACAAAAACAAAAACAGAAACAACAGTACTTTTAGAATACATAGCAATTAACATTCAGCTTTGTTGAACAGATGGTAGGGAGTAGTGGTGACTGTGGGAACATGTGGCTTCCTCAGCTCCAACTTACTATTATTCAGGTAGATAGGCCCTGTGTTAATTTTCTCCAAGTGTTTGAAGAGAGGCTATAATTATTGACTTTTATATGAATACATTTATTTTAAAAAATGTTAGCAATTGAATCAATATTTTAACCACATTGTGCTATTTTAAAACATACCTCTACTGCTCATGACCTCTGCTTTAGATCAACTCATTGCCTTAGGCCAATGGAAGTTAAATATACTGTTAAAAATAATTTTATAGACTGAGCTGTGAGATGAATTTTTGGCAATGAAGACTGGAAATGAACTAGAAGTTAAATGCAACTAAAATTTAAACATTTAAGAAATTAGCAAAATACACACTTAGGATTGTATTTCACTGAAGCCATCTCAATAAATTTCCTAACTTTCACCTTTAATTTTAGCAATTTTATCCATAATTGTAATTCTATCAAAAATGGTTCTGATTTCTATTTCATTTTCTGCCCAGTTTTGCTCTTGGTGTTCCTGCCACCCAAGTATTAAATATCTTCAAAACTCTTTGCCTTGTATGTAATGTACCAATCATATGCTGGCAAATGATGAATTCTTTTCCCTCAAAATTCCTGAAGAACTCTGTTCTTTCATATTTATTTTCTGTTATATTGAGGTCAAATAGAATACACTATGACAATGTGGTAATTATCTCCACATCTTGGTCAAGTTCCAGCCAAAGGAGGTTTTTATTTTTATTTTTTGATTTGGATAGAATAATGAAAAATTATCTTCACCTAAGCTCTGAGATGATAGTGATGTTCATTTTGAATTAATAATTGGCCTGAAAAATAGTAAAACATCTTTTGGTGAGAAATTGAGCAGATATTAAAAGACTCAATAACTGACACAAAAAATCCTCTTGCTTCTGAATAACAAGGAAACAGCAACAATCAAAGGGCTTTCACTGAGGATTTAGACATGCTGTTTGGGAATCACTGCAATCTCTTCAGGCATTTATTTGAGTAATCCAGGTGTGGGGTATTTTAATGATTTGTGGAATGATAAATGCCCATGAGGCTGACTCTTAGATACTACTGAACTACTAACGAATGACTTATTATTCTGTAAATTTCTGGAGTTTTGTGTGGATTGAATGTTGTCATGGCAGTTTAAGGACAAACCACTATCTAATTCAAAGATGAAAAGATGCTGCTCATATTCTGTAGGGACAAAGTAACATCATTTTGTAATTATCATTCATTGTATCCATGTGGGAAAGACATTACTAAACATTCTGTGAGCACAGGACAGGCCTTCACTACAAAGCCTTAATTTGAATAAAGGTTTAGTCCAGCTCCAAATATCAATAATGTCAACACTGAGAAACCATGTTATATAGTGATAGAAGAGGAAAAGATTATGTGCTATCCTATATTCCAAGTTGCTAATGAATATTTGGGAAGCTAATACACTAGGGAAATTAATGCAATGCAGTCTGGTGGTTTTCATAAATGAAAACAATCTAGTTAAGAATAAAAGTTATCAGTCTTCGCAGAAGTTTATTGAGCACTTACCAAGTGCCAGATATTGCTGTAAGTGGTGGGGATACCCCAGTAACAAAGCAGATAGTCTGTGCCTTCATGAAGCTTCCATCCCAATGTGGGAGACAGACAGTAACTAGATAAAATGGTTCTGTCCTAGCGCGTTTTGTCTTCTCCATCTCCACGCTGCCTCCAATGGACTCGGCCTGGTCATTTCTTCTCTCTATATGCGATTTCCCAAAGTCTTTGTGCCAGTGACAATCAACTTTTTACTGTAAGCCCTGATCCCTCTCTTACAACCTCAAATTGGAATGGCTAACTCCCTGCTCATGGATCTCCTCACTGGTGCCAAATAGACATCTCAGACCCAACAGGTCCAGAACAAACTCTGTTTCTCCCACCCCAAAACCTACTTCATTTTTAGTCTTCTCCATTCCAATGATGCCACTACCAACCAGATGTTTAGGCAAACCCAAATGACAAACTTCTTTCATTTATTAAGACCAAACAAAGCCCTTACCTTCCAAAGAACTGTGATGTGATAATATTGTTTTAGGCTAAAGGGTAAAAGGAAAATAGTTACCCTTATTTTTTCTCATTTATTTTCATGAAATGAGTACAGACTTTTTTTCCTGCAACAGTTCAGTCCCTCTTTTTTTTTTTTTCCCTATTTCACTTTTATATACACAATTTACCTGTCTGTATCCATATTAAATAGCCACATTTTTAAGGTGACAGGGTGCTGCTAAATAATCTGCGTTCAGGATTTTGAATGTAGAATATTTGTAGGTGTGATAAGGTTTAGTGTCTATATAATATCAGAAATTCAGATTGGCATCAGGTATCTAGGACTAAAAGCATAAGTTGTTAAAATCTGTGAGACTTTTGAGAGTGATCTACTATGTGTGCCTGGACTGATGAAAAGAGTGAGAAGGGCAAAAATATGTTGAGAGAGATGATTTTGTATGTTGAAATTATAAAATAGGAAAATGTATTCTAAGAATGAAAACTGTGGCGTGTTTTGCTTTACTTTTGAACCAGCAACAGCACAGATAGGCAGACAAGGATGAAGTGGATTGTTGTCATTTTCGTATTTCATCTTCATGAGTTTCTTCCTTTTGATTCTTGATAGCAAATTTGTGACATTTTTAGCTTTATTAAACTTTAGTGGATAATATTTATCATATGCATTTACCAAATACACAAGATGATATGGAGCAAGTTAAAGAGAAAGAGTACTCTGGGAAAAAGCCCATGACTAGAGTGATATCTAGGAATATTTTTTGTGGAACCATTGTTAGGGGAATGCTAGTGAACTGAGCACCTGCTCACACATGTGCAAGCTGAAAGGTCACCAGAGGGGCATCTGTGAGAGCGTCACTTCCTCTGAATGCCACTTAGCCTGTCCCTGACTCACCTGTGTTGTATCTGCATCTCCCTACCCTTCAGAGATTATTGCAACCAGTTCTATACTGCCGTGATTATGATTTTCATAGGTGGGAGGCATGTCCTCTGCTGGGTACCAGAATCCCAAGTGGTTGCATGAGAGGATGTTGTATAGAAACAACCATTGCTTGACATTGAGTTGAAAGTCAAAGTGAAATAAGTAAACCTGATTTTCCTATGAAGACTCACTTATTTCTATAAGTCTGCTTTTTTTCCCCAGTCTTTGAAAGAATGAACATAAAGAATGTTCATCCGCAGATGGTCTCTGGACCAACTACACCAGAATCACCTAGAGGGCCTGCTGAAAATGCAGATTTCCGGGTCCTAAATTAATCTGCTGAGTCAGACCTCTGGGGATAGGAATCTGCATTTAGAAGAAACTCTCCAAATCTTAAACACAAGAAAAAGTTTGAAATACACTAGCATAAAAAGATATTTTCCACTGCTTGATTTCAAATATGTGTGTGTCAAGATGAAGATTATCTGATTCTGATGAAATTTTGGACAGGTGAGAATGAATACGGAGATAAAACGGTATATAGAATCCTTCATGTATTTTTGTGATTAGGCTACTAATTGCTTCCTTGAAAAGAAGGATTAAATGTGCCAATTAGCAGAGTCTGAAAGGGCACTATAGATGCTGGTTGTCAATGGGTGATTTTTCACCTATTGATTTCTAGCTTTCAGAAAGAAGACTTAAACCTCTTTAAAAAATGTCAAACAGTTTTCATGATTTTGAGTTCTGAGCAAAACATCTAAAATCTGTTGTATAAGATGAGGACCTTGGGAGAAAGAAATGCTTGGTCAGAAATGCTAACAAGTTCCAGATTTCCTTTTGTATATAGTCAAACAAAAAGTTCCATATTGTCACGGAGGATAAGAAGATAAAAAGTCAGATAAAGGCATGGTTTACTTTCTTAGTTTGTATGTTCCCTTCTAACTCATCTTTTGATTCATTGTTACTACTTCCTCGCTTCAATTTATCCATTTTGGAATGTGACTGAGTTCAGTTTATGAAGAAAAGGTTTATAAATGTAGAGGTGAAGTTTAAGCTTTGCTTGCACGAGAGGTTACCTGTTTACTATGTGGTCAATATGAAATGTAAACTGTGTAAACTAGGCAAATAAACCACCATGTTGTTTTAAGAGTAAATGGAATGAGATAAAGAACATTTTTGCTATGAGTATGTGGAAATATTCAAGAAAAACGAAACTAACACAAAAAATGAAACTGAATAATACTAATAAAATGAACTCTTAAAGTTAGAAAATTCTAAATTCTTTTTTCATCCATTACTCTTAACTTTAGATAAGAGTTCAAAAATTGTATCACACGTTTCCAATAAGCAAATTAGAGTGACATCCAATACATATACATTTTATTTATTTCAGCTGATGTTGAAGAGTTGGGGCTATTCCTTCTGATCTGGTGTTGTAGTTACAGAATCTGAAACATGAATTGATTATATCAGAAATAAATGTGGTCCTGAGTTCATGCTAGGAGTGAGATCTTGTGGTTCATTTTATTTTAAATAGCCTTGTTTCTCTTTTTATATAAGTTACAACATGCTTATAGCTAAATATTCCAAACATTAGAAAGTGTACAAAGGTCACCTTCCTACAACCTAAAGGTAACTCTACCCATTGCATGTTGGTAAATGCCATCTACTTTTTTTCTCAGTATCAATGCACACTGCTATTATCCATGTGTATATATGTATATATTCATATGCATCTGCATATATGTATGTATATAGCAAGTATACCCCTTAATAAATTTTTTCACCAGACAATATTTTATAGACATCTGTCATATACACATATGTGTATATATATTTTTATCACATTCCAGTTATGATTTCACTTTTGCCATAGTCTGTAATTTGAATATATAATAATATGTTTAATGACTCTTTTACTAATGGGCATTTAGATTGTTTCCAATTTTTCCACTTTGGTAATTAATACAATGATTCCCTTTGTTTAAATATTTTTCTTGGAATAAAGTCATAGAAGTAGTATTGCTGAGTTCAAGAAAATGCCCACTTATTTTTATTTTCATTTTTTGAGATAGGATCTCACTCTGTCACCCAGGCTGGAGTACAGTGGTGCGTGTGATCATGGCTCAGTGCAGCCTCAAACTCCTGAGCTCAAGTGATCCTCCCACCTCAGCCTCTTAAGTAACTAGGACTTCAGGTGTATGCTACCAGGCCCAGCAAACTTTAAAAATCTTTGTAAAGACGAGGTCTCACTGTGTTGCTGAGGCTGACCTCAAACTCCTGACCTTAAGGGATCCTGCCTGGGACTTTCAAAGTGCTAGGATTATAGACCTGAGCCACCATGCTGGCTGGAAATACCCATTTAAAAATTTGAGATATGTTGTCAAGTGGCCCTCTTAAATGTACCAATTTATTCTTATTAGCCATGTCCTGAGGATGATAATGGATTGTGTCTTGAGGACATAAACCAAATTTGCTAGATGGAAATTCTCTTCTCCTTTTTCTCCTCTAAACTTTCTTTTTCGAAGTTCAATGTAATGAAATTATTCTTTTTCTTTGTGTGTGTGAAAATAATATCTTATTTAGCCATTGGCCAAACCTTGGCGACCACTGAGAAGATTCCAAATCTTTGAATTACTAAAGGGCTTATTTGCCCACCATAGAGATATGGAGAGCCCGGACCTGAACCCAAAAATTTAAATTCTTGCTTCTTAAAAGGCTGGGGGTGGGGGATGAAGGGGAAAGGAAATTCTTTCATTCCTTCTTGAAGTGTCTTCCTGGGAAATAATGGCAGGGATATCTATCTCTCTGTCTATCATCTATTTTATCAATCAATCAATCAACCTATGTATCTTCGATCTATTTATCTCTAATTTCTTTTTTTCTTTTCTTTTTTAAAGAATAATAAGAAAAAGAATAAAGAAGAGGAAGAAAGAGAAAGAGGAAGAGGGAGAGAGAATGGGGGTATTGCTTTATTGCCAGGGCTAGAATGCAGTCTAAATATGGGTATGCCTATAATTGTCCTTAATAATGGAGACATGAAAGAAAATGAGGGAAGAGAATAACAAACAAGGAGCCAACCAACATTTCGTTTAAACTTCTAAGTTGATATGATGTGGTACTGATAAGAGTGTATATTTTGTATATTTAAAGTGGAGAGTTCTATAAATGTTAATTACGTTTACTTGTTCCAGATCTGAGTTGAAGTCCTGGATATCGTTGTTAATTTTCTGTCTCATTGATCTGTCTAATATTAATGTTGAAGTCTCCCACTATTATTGTGTGGGAGTCTAAGTCTCTTTATTAGTCTTGTATGTCTGGGTATTCCTGTATTGGGTGCGTATATATTTAGGATCTTTAGCTCTTCTTGTTGTTGCATTGATCCTTTTATCATTATATAATGTCCTTCTTTGCTTCTTTTGATCTTTGTTGCTTTAACGACTATTTTATCAGAGGCAAAAATTGTAACTTCTGCTTTTTATTTATTTATTTTAGCTCTCTGTTTGGTTGGTAAATCTTTCTCCATCCCTTGTTTTGAGTCTTTGTGTATCCTTGAATGTGAGATGGGTCTGGATGCAGCATACTGATGGGTTTTAGTTTTTTATCCAAATTGCCTGTCTGTCTTTGGATTGGGGTATTTAGTCAATTTACATTTAGAATTAATAATGATATATGTGAGTTTAATACTGCCATTTAATATTAGCTGGCTATTTTGCCCATTAGTTGATGTAAATTTATATTGATGCTCTTCACTTTTTGGTATTTTTTAGAAAGGCTGATACTGATTGTTCCTTTCTATGTGTGGTGGTTCTTTCAGGAGCCCTTGTATAGCAGGCCTGGTGGTGATGAAATCTCTGAGTGCTTACTTGTTCACAAAAAACTTTATTTTTCCTTCACTTATGAAGCTTAGTTTGGCTGGATGTGAAATTCTTGGTTGAAAGTTCTTTTCTTTAAGGATGTTGAATATTGGTCCCCACTCTCTTATGGCTTGTAGGGTTTCTGCTGAGAGATCTGCTATAAGTCTGATAGGCTTCCCTTTATGGGTAACCTGACCTTTCTCTCTGGCTGCCCTTAGTATTTTCTCCTTCATTTCAACCCTGGTGAATCTGACGATTATGTGCCTTGGAGTTGCTCTTCTTGAGGAATATCTTTGTGGTGTTCTCTGTATTACCTGGAGTTGAATATTATCCTGCCTTACTAGGTTGGGAAAATTTTCCTGAATAATATCCTGAAGCGTATTTTCCAGCTCGGATTCATTCTCTTCGTCACATTCAGGTACACCTATCAAGCGTAGATTAGGTCTTTTCTCATAGTCCCATATTTCTTGGAGACTTTGCTCTTTCCTTTTTATCCTTTTTTCTCTAATCTTGTCTTCTTATTTCAATGAGTTGGTCTTCGACCTCTGATATCCTTTCTTCTGCTTGATCAATTTGGCTGTTAAAACTTGTGCATACTTCACGTAGTTCTCACATTGTGTTTTTCAGCTCCATCAATTCACTTATATTCCTCTCTAAATTGTGTATTCTTGTTAACATTTCGTCAAACCTTTTTTCAAAGTTCTTAGTTTCTTTGGATTGGGTTAGAACAAATTCTTTTAATTCACAGAAGTTTCTCATTATCCACATTTTGAAGCCTGCTTCTGTAATTGGAACACACTCGTTCTCCATCAAGCCTTGTTCCGTTGCTGATGAGGAACTGTGATCCCCTGCTGAGGAAGAGGCGTTCTGATCTTGGGTATTCTCAGCCTTTTTTGGCTGTTTTCTTCCCTTCGTTGTAGATTTATCCATCTGTGGTCTTTATAATTACCGTCTTTGTAGTTGGGTTTCTGATTGGACGTCCAACTTATCGATTCCAGTGCCAAAATCTGAGCCACCCACTGCACTGACTAAATTAGTGGCATTAAGATTGATGGTGCTTTTCTGACTCTGCACCAAGAACTGACGCTCCGAGGCGCCGGCAAAACCTCCTCGCCGGTCACAAGAGTTGCGCTGGTGACCCGTGGGGCTCCTTCACTGGGAATCTCCTGGTGCGTGAGCAACAAGAATTCATATGAAGGTGTGGCGTCCTCTCGTTCTCTGCGCTTTCACTGGGAGCTACAATCTCGAGCTGCTAGTGATCAGCCATCTTGGATCTCTTATCTCTAATTTCTAAGAGAATCACTTCAGAATTTCTGGCCCTTTTGTTGTTTTATTAGAAATGCAATTTTCCATTAAATTTTTGTCTTCTTGCGCTTTGCAAGTCTCAGAATGTTAGGAAACGGGTGACTAAATGCTTAATTCACGACTTTGAGATCCTGGTTGATTAATTTACAAATACTTGATGATTTCAGGCCCTGCCCCAACATTGTAAAGGAAGTATAATTCCCAGATAGGAGCAGCAATGCACAAGGGTTTCTGTGTTACAGCAAAACTATTATATCAGCAATTGAATTTTTACACTTTGGTTTCTTGTAAAAAAGTTAGTTTAATTCTGCTCCCCACCTAGTCATTTTATTAACCTAATGTTACTTTTGTAACATCTTCTTATTTTATGCAGGCGTTCTTACACCGAATGAACCAGTGTGCAGCATCAAAAGTTGACAAAAATGTGACAGAAGAAACAGTGAAGGTAAGGAGGTACAATTGGCCCTCAACCTGAGCACAAGTTTCCTATAGATAAAGTTTGCCGGTGTCATGGTACTTTACAGTCCTTCAGTTGATCAGTAGTTCAGTATAAATTACTGTGCCCGTCAGTTGTATTGGTAATAATTTTAAAAAGGAGAACTAGGGTTTAGGTAAAGAGATAGGAGATTACAAGAATGGCAGAGAGGTCAGAGATACTTATTTTTATTTATGTGTTTATTTTTACCAAGGCCTTGGGAACATTTGAACAGAGGAAGAAAAATAAATTGGGGGCTAAGAACCTCAGTGTCTTTAAGAAGGAGGGAGCTGAGCTACATAAGAGGATTATTAGAAGTGGCTCAGGAAGGCAGGGTGTGGGCAAATGGGACTTCCAGTGTCTGTGATCACTAAATAATGCAAGATTTCAGTGGTTCACTTCACATAACATCCTTAATTGAGAAACAGACGTATAATCATTTCTTTAAAACTGCAAGGAAGGAAAATAGTGAAGAGTTTTGAAAAAGAAAAAGATGGTAAATGAAAATTAATTATACTATAATGATTATTCATTTAAATTATAAGTAGTAGTCTTGATATTTATGATGCTAACTTAGTGTTTTATTTTGCTGGAAATAGAAAACCTTCTAAGGATTTTTAAAGGTTCTTCTGATTCTATTTCCCCATGAGTAAAATACCTAAATTTCAAATTTTCCTCCCAGGAGAATATTTTAGTTAGCTTGTTTTTGGTTGTAAGCTGGAGAAACCTCTTATTCAAATTGAATCGAAGACACTTTGGCTCACATATCAAGGACTCCAGACAGAAGAGAAGGTTTAGCACCTGTGACCCAGAGAGGCCAGTAAGGTTGCTAGATCCTCTCCAGCGAATCACAGCCAGCAGGTTATCAGCTTTGTGCTCAAGCTGACTCTTCCTGTGGCTGCAGAATGACTCTGTAAGCTATCCCAGCTTTTACTTCTACATGTGGCATCTTCCAGAGGGAAAAGAGGAGTGTTCATTCTGGTGTGCCCTTCTTAGGAGCAAAGATAACCCTTCCCAGAAAAGCCTGCCAGCAATTCTGCTGGTTTCCATGTAGCTCAGCCTTGAGAAGGCAGTGGGATACCTGGCTTGGAATGGGCCGCCAAGGCCTTGCCCTGAGAGCCAGCCAGGGGCTTTTGGTTCCCAAAGTTGTATCGGTGGTGTGGAGGGGAAGTCCAGACAAAATCAAGGCTCTGCAGCAAGGTGGGAGGAAGGCATGGATGTGAGATTTTCAGGTTAGAGAGAGAATACTGTGCCATCATAAGACTTAAAAAAAATGCTTCACAACTGAGCTTACTTACACATGTGTTTATTTACAGATGTTGTTCTCAAACATTGAAGACATCCTTGCAGTACATAAAGAATTCTTAAAAGTTGTGGAAGAATGCTTACACCCTGAACCTAATGCTCAACAAGAAGTGGGAATCTGCTTTCTTCACTTTGTAGGACACATTTCTGTTCACTTTAGAAGTTCCTTTCCCCTCAATTTTAAGATTTAGCTCTTGGCATAGTGGTATGTGTGAATTGAGTATTAGAAATAAAATCTGACACCAGAAGTTTCGGGTCTTTTAAGGCCAGTGAAATCTCCCACTTAGAGCCAGAAATGGGGAGAGTGCCTCACATCATCCATTTTACTCAGTCAAGAATAAACAGCCTTTTCTTTTCCCCGACAAGTTAGTTCTTCGCATCCTCTGTAGCTTTGAATTCTAATGAATATTCAGGCTGTTCATAATGAATGAATTTTTATGTTTCGCTCAAACATAGAGCATTTTTCTTTTGAGGCAGAAAATCCTCACTCCTATAATGGCACGATGAGCCTTTTATTAGTCAGAATGTTTCCTTGTTAACAACTTGAGACAAACCTGGAGTTGAATAAACCCAGTAGCAGGAATTTTCCCCAAGGATGGTTTCTCAGAAGATTGTACTGAGCAGTGCAGATACAATAACCAACCAGTACTCAGTTGTTTCAAATTACACATCCTATGCCAGTATGATCATTTTTGTCTCTTTATATATGATGCCCTGAAATTATTTATGCAATTAATTTGCAAAATAAAAGGATACCTGTGTAGCGAAAATTGTTTTCAGAACTAAAGGGCATTCACACCAAAAAAAAAAAAAAAAAAAAGTGTTGCTATTTATACCACTGCATTAATGCTAATTTTGAGAATAGTAATTTGAATCCATGTGTTCATCAAAATGCTAGACAATTAATGTTTTGTTTAAAAATGTGTAAGAGTAGTCATAGAAATCAAGTTTTGTGTATTTTTAATTTTTCATCTAGTCTTTTAGAAACATTTCGATAGTTTTAAAATTTGTCTGTATGTAGTGAGCTGGCTCTGTGTTCTTTTTATAATCAGAAAATATTTCCTGAAAATAATTATATTAAAAAGAGAGGCTCACTGGGTGTAGGAAGATCAAGCTGTGTTTTTTTGGGGCACAGCTGGAAGCCACGGATGTTTGTGTCCACTCACTAAAGCCTGCTTGATTTCACGAAGGAATCAAAAGAATCAGAATCTTCTGCCAGCTGGAGTAGTTGCTATCTCAGTCCAGGGCTGTGCCTGGGAATCTAGCACGCTGACATCCATTTCCTTAGTAACACTTTATGAATCTGTCATCCCTGAATTTAGCTAAACTATTTCTGAAGTTTATTTTTTTTCTGGCTCATGTCATTTCTGGAGATAAGTGATTCAATACATTTTCTGCTGGTTATATAAAGCAGCACTTAATGTTTCTTAGTGAATGCCTTTGAAATTTCAATGGGCACCCTTTTGTTCTAATATTTGATCGATAAATTTTTTGTGCCTTTCTTTTATTGGTGCTCTTTGGATGATAATGCACTTTGAGAAAATATTACAAATGAGAGGTAGCTTAGAGATCATGATGCCACAAATCCTCTTGTTTTGAAAGAATACCTTCTATTTATCTGTGAAGGCTGTTGATTTTGTTTCTACTTTAGTGACAGCTCTAACTGTTAGAAAATCTCTATGTTGATCCCAAATCTGCCCATAGCTGCCCTTGCAACATCCACCTTAAGGTCCTAGTTTTATATTTGGAGCTATATAGAATTGTCAGTCCTTTACAATAGAATGCTGTTTGAAAGTAGTCGTGATTTCCTGACTTTTCTATTTCTACAAATATCACTCTCTGAAACAAACTCTCAGATGTGGTGTTTTCAGGGTCTGTCATTCTCTTAGTTGCTAGATATTCTTCAGGTTGTCAGTGTCTCTCTTAAGCACAACTGTCTAGACTGGTGTATATGAGCTGCAGGGTCCTGTGTGTCTCTATTTCTGTACAATCTGGAGCTTGCTTTCCCTTTGACTTTCTTCCCTCTCCCTGACTAGGAATCATGGATTCATCTCCCTGGACCCTGCTCAAATCGTTTGACATTTCTCCTACATAGTTTCCTTATTCAGTTTTAATAAATAACAGCAAGAATATGCATGTACTTTCTTCCTCTTTTTAAGCTATAACTCAATCCTCATGGCAAAATTCAGCCCTCTCTTTTCTGTGCTTTGCCACCCTTTGGTTCATTTGTCTACAATTGAATTCATCATGATGGAATAGATGCGATATATGTATCCCTTTCTAGGCTATTAATTATGAGTCAAGGAAAATAAATAAAATTTATATATAGATGCATACACACAGTATAGCTCTTAAAACATAGTGAACAGAAAAGTTTCATTTTGCACACCACATAGGTTAAAATTGCAGAATGATTAATAAAATAACTCATTTATTACTTGAATTCACAGAAAGACAAGTTTCGTATCTATGATGAATATTGTAGTAACCATGAGAAGGCGCAAAAATTACTTCTTGAACTCAACAAAATAAGAACAATCCGGACATTTCTTTTGGTAAGTGTATATTTCTATGTGACTATATGTTGATATGTGTTGCTAGGCCCAGTGAGAACCAGCAAATAGCATCAATATGTATAAACAACTGTGGGATAACTCTGTTAGCTTCCTCAGGCGAGGAAGTAAGAGTCTTTTGATAAAAATAAAAGTGAGAGCTGGGATCAGCTCGTGTTTGGGGAAGTACTGCTAATGCCCTCTCGTGGTTGATTATGAGTTATCTGTGAGACCCCACAGGTTCCTAGTGAGAGAGGAACTTCTGCCAGAGTTCGTCACTGCTTTATAGCCCCAGTTCCCTTGGGCATCCTTATGTCTGCTGAGAGAGCTGTAAGTAGGGCAGTAATAGGAAGGAAGCAAATCGTGGATATAGTAGAAAATAAGTGTAAAATTTAACCTTTCTCCCGCATACATTCCGTATTTTGTTTTCATAAAAACAACAAGAATATATGTTTAATTTCTTTAGCTTAGCACAAATAAATGCATATTTTGGCTGTCACATGGGCAAACTAATCGCCAGTGAGGAGCAGATTGTGATTTTGCGATTCAGTGATATTTAGCAGAGTGTGGAGTTACACAGCCGTATGCCAAATTCAGTTTTAGGTCATTTTTGTCACCTCAGAAAGACCTCCACGTCTTTTTATAGCTTATCTCTGTTCCCACCTCTAGCACCAGGAACACACTGATTTTTTATTCCTATAGATTGCATTTTCTGGCGATTTTATATAAATGGAATCATACAATACAGTCTTTAGTGCTGACCTTCTTTCACTTAGTAAAATGTTTACAAAGTTCCTCCTTGCTATAGCATGTATCCATGTTTCATTCATTTTATTTTATTATTTCATACTATTACTTTTGAGACTGAGTCTCATTCTGTCACCTAGGCTGGAGTGCCCAGGCTGGAGTGCAGTGGCACGGTCTTGGCTCACTGCAACCTCCTCCTCCTGAGTTCAAGTGATTCTCCTGCCTCAGCCTCCTGAGTGGCTGATACTACAGGCCACCAAGCCCAGCTAATGTTTTGTATTTTTAGTAGAGTTGAGGTTTCACCATGTTAGCCAAGATGGTCTCAATCTCCTGACCTTGTGATTCACCTGCCCCAGCCTCCCAGGGTGCTGGGATTACCGGTGTGAGCCACCATTCCTGGTCCTCATTCATTTTAATTGTGAAATCACATTCCATTGTATGGATATGCTGTATTTTGTTTATCTATTTGCCTGTCAGTGAAAACTGGGCCTGGGTCTAGTTGGGCTCCTATAAAGAATGCTGTTATGAGCATTTATGTTCAAATCTTTGAGTGGACATTATGTTTTTATTCTTTTGAGTAGACACTAGGTGGAGTTGATGACTGTGATGAATGATAAGCTCAAGTTTAACTAATTAAGAAACTGCCCAACTATTTGTCATTGTGGCTGTTCCATATTCACTGGTAATGCATGAGGATTTCAGTTTCTCTATATCTTTGTCAACACTTGGTATTTTCAGTTTTTCTGATTATAGCCATGCTAGTGGGTGTGTAGCACTATCTCATGGTGGTTTAAATTTGTATTTTGCCAGTGACTAATTACATTAAGCATGCTTTCATGTACTTACTAAATGTTCATGTCTCCTTTAATAAAATGTTTATTCAAATCTTTTACCCATTTTAAAATTGGGATGTTTGTTGTATATTGAACTATAAATGTTTGTTATTTCAGATGTAAGTCCTGTATCAGGTATATAATATACAAATATTTCCTCCCAGTGTGGTTTGTCTGTTTGTTTTAAAAATATCACCTTTTAAAAATCAGAAATTTTCGATTTTGATGAAGTCCAATTTATTACAATTTTTCTGTTAAGACCATCCTTTTCTTGTCATATGCAGGAAATTTGTATTCAGGTCTTGTACTTACTTTTTTTTCTTTGTTTTCTCCTTTTGATGCTATTGTGATTGAAATTATCTTAATATCATTTTTAAATTGTTCATTGCTAGTATATTAGAAATTTAATTGACTTTTGTTTATTGATCTTGGATCCTTTGATCTAAATTTATGTGTTTAAGTAGTTATTTTATAGCGTGTTTAGGATATTTTGCATATAGGATCAATTATCTAATAATAAGGATGATTTTACTCCTTCCTTTTCATTGTGAATGATTTTCTTTTTCTTGCCTTATTGCACTGACTAGAACCTTCAGTATAATGTTGAATAAAACTTGTAAAAGCAGGCATCCCTGCCATGTTTCTGATCTCAGTGGGAAAATATTCAGTCCTTCCCAGTTAAGTATGATGTTAGCTATTAATTTTTTAGTAGACGCTCTTTCTTATGTTGAGGAACTTTCATTATATTTCTAGTTCATGTTATATGATGTGAATAATAATGTTCACATACATCGACAATGCTATGAATTGTATGCACTGATAATTCTATGAATTACTATCCATATTATTGATATTGTTTAATGATCCAGTTATTGTGAATGAGACACTGGAATCTCCATGTATAATTTATATATTTTACCCTTTCATTCTGTCAATTTTTGTTTGCTGCATTTTCAGTCTCTGATGTTAGATATGCATGCATTCATAATTGTTATATTCATATTTCTATTTATCATCATGAAATGGTCTTCTTTGTCCTTGTGGTATTTCTCCTGTTAAAGTCTATTTTTCCTAATAATATTATAGCTAGGAGAGCTCTCTTACTGTTTGTATGTTATAACTTTTTCCATTACTTTACTTACAAGCTATTCATGATCTTTGAAATGACTCTGGCAGATAGCATATTACTGGATCTGCTTTTTATCCAGTCTGACAGTCTCTGGGACCCTCATTTAATTTGCTTTTAACGTAATTATCAATATGGTGGTATTTACATGTGATGTTTTATTATTTTTTTCTACATGTCTTTTTTGTTTGTTTCTCTACTCTTGTTTTTCCACCTACTTTTATGTCAGTCAAGCATTTTTTTCATGTACTATTTTGATTTCTCTCAATTTTTAAACTATATTATTAGGAGTTTTTTAGGTGATTGCTCTAGGAACTACAATATGCATCTTAACATATCAAATCCATATTAGGTTAATACTGACTTAATTCCAGTTAAATATAGGGGAAATTTGACTACAATATTTCTTGAACGGAAATGGAAAATGTTCCATTTCATCTCTCCTCTATTGTGCTATTATTGCCATATATCTTACATTATATATATTATAAACTTCATATCATAACACCATGTTACAATTATTACTTTCTATATTTTTCTGCAGTCTTTTATATTTACATATTTATTTACTATCTCTGGTGCTCTTATTTCTTCCTGTGTATTTGACTCTGATATTAGGCTTTTCAGTCTGAAATACTTCCCTTAGTACTTCTTGTAGGTCATTTCTGCTAGCAATGACTTTGCTCGTTTTTTTTTTGTTTTGTTTTTTTTGTTTGTTTGTTTTTAAATCTGCGAAGGTCTTTGTTTTGCATTCATTTTCGAAGACTGATTTTATTTGGACATATAACTTTTTGATTGATTTTTTTTTCTCAGTCAATGCTTTGAATATATCATTCTACTACCTTATGACTTCCATTGTTTCTGATGATAAGGCATCTGCAATAATTGTATGGTTGTTATACTTTATATGATGAGTTATTTTTCTCTTTTTTGCTACTTTCAACATTTTCTCTTTGTGTTTGTCTTTCAGTAGTTCAAAAATGTGTTTAGATGTAGATATGATTATACAGTTTCTATTTATACTTGAGCTTTTTGAATCTATAGATTAATTTTTCATCAAATCTGGAAAGATTTTAGCCATTATTTTAGAAATATTTATCTGACCCTTTTGTTTTCTTCTTTGGTGACTCCAATTAGACACATGTTGGTAAGCTTAATGTTTCCTCTTGGTTCCTGATGCACTTTTTATTTTTTTACAATCTCCTGAGCTCAAGTGATCCTCTTACCTCAGCCTCCCGAAGTGCTGAGACTACAAGCATGAGCCACTGTGCCTGATCAGGAAACATATTATTTGTATATGTATAAGGAGCTGGCTCTCATAAGCCAGCCTAATGTGATAGCAATCTTTGGTATTATGAATTGAGTTTGAAATCTATACAGTAGTAATACACAAGACAATAAAAGTGGGCTAGACAGCCCTGAATGATTTTAGGGCACTTCAGTCCAGAGGTAGGTGAGGGATGCCTGCTTTATAGGGATGCTAACATACTGGAATGGAATCATCCCTGGAAATATAATGAGATGAAGATAGTTGTGTTTCATAGGATTCCTCTGGGGGAAAATACCATGCAGAGTTTGAAAGAATATTTTGATAACCTGATTGCAGTAGGGAGTGAAACTTCCGAAGAGCATGCTTGTGTAAGACCAATGTATTTACTGCTATGCCTTCTGAGGTGTCTGGGTGGAGTTACATTCATAGCTCTGATTTTGCTGACTTAGACACACAAATTGAGGCTGATTTGCAGTTGCTCAGGACAGCAGAAAATTGTTCTGCTACCATTGTCTTCTTTTGCACCCTTTCCTGATCAACACTCAGCCTCTCCTGTCAATGGACCTGAAACTGTGTCTTAAAAATTGTAGTATGAAAGTTGCTATCTTAGTTTGATATTTGAGGGACTCTCTTCTCCCTCTGTTAGATATTTATTAAATAGTTTGTCTATTATAGAAACTGCAGAAAGAAGGTTTGGGCATGTTTCAAGTCTGTTTCATTGCATGTTGCTTATTAAGGTGGAGGCTTTATTTATCAGAGTCAGTTTTCTCTTGACCACCTATTTATCATCAAAGAAAGCTGCCTCAGTTTTACCCCACTCTGATTCCTGATTTTGAAATTTCTTCATTCATCTTGCCTCTGTGGAGATCCTGGCTGACCTCCTTCTCTGACACTGGCTGCCCAATGTCTTTGGTGCAGTGTGATAGCAAAAAGTGACTCAGAGATCACTTTCTTAAAACCTGCTCTATTTATGGAGGGGAAAACTAGAATTCTGAAATCAGTCCAATTCATATCACTAGTCAGTTGCAGAATCTGAGTTAGAACCCAACTGTCTTGAAACTTCCTCTTCTACAGTATACCTTTCTTTATAAGCAAAATTAATCTATCTATTTATGTACCAATCATCTGTTTATCCATCCACTTATCCATCCATCCATCCATCCATCCATTCATTCATCTCTCTATCTCTTTCTCCACCTCTTTTCCCTCAGACTTCACATTCAGGAGAATATAAGTGCATTAATTTTTAAGATACAGATTGAAAACAGTTCTGTAACTAGCATTTCTCTTTGTCTTTCTGTGAATATTTGTGACTGAATATGCTCTTCTTAGAGAAAGGAAGTATATATAGACATATGCTTTCACTAGTTTTCAGCATTTTATGGTAGAAGAAAGTTTTACAGCCTGAGATATTAAAAACATAATTAATTATGATTATTTTCACCCCAGAACTGCATGCTGCTTGGAGGACGGAAGAACACAGATGTTCCCTTGGAAGGATATTTAGTAACACCAATACAAAGAATATGCAAGTACCCTCTCATTTTGAAGGTATTTTATGTGCTACCTCACTGTTGCCATTTCCTTGTACCTCCATGTTTTGCTGATGATCTTTTTAAAAAATTCTTTTAAAGAGCCTGACATTCTAAAGGAAGGGCAGATTGTAAGTATTGAAAAAAAGAGGCCATTTTATCACACATTTATGTATAGTATAGGGAACAGATTTTCAGTGGAAAAGCCACTGAAAGAGCTTTTAGGGCTCTCCGTATAAAACATATTTGTTTGAGTTTCATTTAGAGAAAATGCATTAGGTTCAAGATAGATCCCATTAAGTTCATTATGACTAGCTTATACAGCATTTTGTAGGATCTTTTATTTTAAATAAATTCACTGTTAGTATATTTTTGATTTCCTCAAACTTTGATGACTTTGCGATGCTAATGAAATTAAGGTCAAAATTGCAAAATTGCAGAACCAGGATTTTAAAATTATTATTACAAGGGAATAGTATGGGTCACATGAGACAATACATGATAGAATGTGGAATGACATTGCTAAGAAAACATTGCCTCTCTAAGATGTAAAACATCCTACTAATGGTTGTAGGTGTGTTGCCTCATTAGAGTAGCTACAATTTTTATTATGAAAAATATACTGTATCGTGCCAACTACTGCCCTTACTGCAAGGGACCTATGAGTAGGTCAAGATAGCAATCTTTGAAACTACATTTTTTGGAACCATAACATCAGGTTAGGCAGTCTGGGATAATGGTTAAGCACATGAGCTCTGAGTTTAAATCCCAAGTATTGTGCCTACTGGGCATGTAACTGAACCTCTTAATGTTTTGGTTTTTCATTTATTAAATAAAGATGATGATGATGATGAAATTATAGCATAGACCTATGGGAATGTGTGTCTGTATGTATGTGTATGTGCATGTGTATTCTGAATACATATATACATGCATATATATAGGAATATATAATGATAATGGTTAGCTATATGTCATTTAGCATAGTATGTGCTTTGTAAGTATTAGCCATTATTATTCATATCTACTTGATTCTGATTTATTTTAATATATTATTTACTACTTGGCACAAGACTTCAAAATATACTCAGAAGTACTAGAGACTTATTAACTAGTGCTTTTATTGATTTGTTTTTTAAGAAATAAATGTTGAATTTGAATTAAAATATAGTTTAATACAACTCTTGTCAATTCTATTATTGGAAATGTGTGTAAATTTTGTTTGAAAATATTTGCTCCTTATTGAATAAATAAAATTCCAGCATTGCTTGGTTAAGCCATAAAAAGCCACAGAAAGGCTGACACAGGAGCCCCCAACTCTGCAGAGGGAGTATTGGTGCAAATATGTCTCTTTTCTTTCTGAGAATCTCTATAGACCTCTGACTTGACTCAGTTTGCATGTGTACTCATAACTGCAGTTATTCCTGACACTGATTTTGGAATCCCAGGTGATATGTTTTTTCTAAGAAGAGATAAGGAGATTAAGAAGGTTACATCATGACAAAGTGGTTATTCTAAATTACTCATTTCTGATTCGGGATGAACTCAGGTATTTGAGCTGACCTCTCAAAAGATAGCATCGTGACACATGCTTTCTTAGCCAGAAGGTCAGTTCAGAGCTCCTTCAAGCAGTGGATGGATGACCTCCTTTCCCTTTTCTGGTAGATTATCTTCACTAAGAAACATGAAAAAAAACCATTAGCTCATGTAGTAGATATGTTGGCATTGACAGCTGTCTCTTTTGTACCATCAGCTGAAAAATTCTGCTGGGATTCTCTTTGATTTAGAGTGGTTAATATTATTCAGAGAAAAATATTACATGGATTAGGCTATAGTATTAGGAAAAGATACATTGGTATTATTTGTGGAGCTTTAAATTATTGAGTTGGTCAATCAACATTGGGTAGATAGCAAGTAACTGCCAAGAGATTGTGAGTGATGGTCTTGTCTCACTATTTCACATTATGTAAGTTCATATTCAAGTCCTTAGATAATTGGACCCCAAATTATGGCCTGCAGACTGACTTGACCACTCCACATAATTTACAGGTACTTCTACTCTAGAGTTTCTGGAGAAGCCTGCATATCTTGTTTATGGATTTGTGATCCAGCATAAATTTTAAACCTTGTCTTGGGAGTGTTATAATGTGTATTCCTCCAGTGTTAACTCTGAGAACAGGGTGTGGACATAATGAATGCAGGGCCCAAGTTTATGGCATCATTTTCAACAATAACAGAACTCAAAAGAATATAATGACTGCGTATTTTCCCACTGTTTGTTGAGAATTTAGAAAATTCAAGACTTGCCTCAGGATTTCTGTAATTGTGTTAGTTACGTGATGATGGCAACCTTAGTAAAGAAACACATGACTAATTAAAAAGCAATGTGGTTCCGACTGTCTAGACAGTGGGTGAAGATGTTTAATTTTGTGCTTTTAAACAACAACTAACAAGACCTTTTAATATGTTTAAGAGATTAAAGATTATTCTAGTTTTGATGAGTGGGAAAATATACAAATAAAAAGACCCTCCAAATCCCCTAAATACCAAAAACAAAAAAAGGAAGCTATTGAGGGGTATATGGTAATTCATTCATCATGAGAATAAGCCTGAGTAATTGGAGAAAACAGCAGAAATTGCTCCTTTAATGATGGGGTATTGTAGAATTTATAAATTATCTTATTGTAGTATAAGATATTATTTTGAAATTTTACCTTATGATATATTTTTATAGTTTCTCAAAAATATTAGAAAATAAGATGTTTAAATTATTTTTGAAATTATCACATGCTTAAAGATTTGTTATTCTGTTGGGCGCGGTGGCTCATGCCTGTAATCCCAGCACTTGGGGAGGCTGAAGCGGGTGGATCATGAGGTCAAGAGATAGAGACCATCCTGGCCAACATGGTGGAACCCCGTCTCTACTAAAAATACAAAAAATTAGCTGGGCATGGTGGCGTGTGCCTGTAATCCCAGCTACTCAGGAGGTTGAGGCAGGAGAATTGCCTGAACCCAGGAGGCGGAGGTTGCGGTGAGCCGAGACGGTGCCACTGCACTCCAGCCTGGGTAACAAGAGCAAAACTCCGTCTCAAAAAAAAAGATTTGTTATTCTGTTAAAGACTCTGGAAAAAATGAAATTAACATATAAAGATGTGCTTCTGTTAGAACCAAAGTCAAATTATTTAAAAAACAAAAATAAAAATTTTTGCTCCTTGTAAGATATTTGACCATTTGAAAGGAGAAACCTAATTTAATTTTTAAAAACAAAATGAAGTTTAAGGAAAAATTAAAGTGACTGCAAAATGTGCATTTGGGTTACACTTACTCATTGATTCCAACTTTTATTTTTGATCTTAATCTTAGAGGAATTTGTGATGTCACTTATGGAAGTGGCTCTCACGATCTTTGCAGTTTTCATTTCCTGGTCATTCTGAACCTGCTGTACCAGAAAGCTGAAGATCAAAGGGCAATTTGTTTTTTTGTGTATAAACAGGAGTTGCTGAAGCGGACTCCACGGAAACACAGTGACTACGCAGCAGTGATGGAAGCTCTCCAAGCCATGAAAGCTGTCTGTTCCAACATAAATGAGGCCAAGAGACAGATGGAGAAGTTAGAAGTTTTAGAGGAATGGCAGTCTCACATTGAAGGCTGGGAGGTACATCCACTTTGTTCAACAATCAAGCTTAAGATAGTTTCATGTTGCAGGTCATGTGAAGAATTACTGGCATTGGATGGAACCATAAATGGTCATTTTCTTACATGTTACTTGAGGACTATAGTCAATTCTGAAAAGTGCTCACTTTCATCATTATTTTAAAATATGTTTAAGGTGGTGGTTAATTGGCTTAACCTTGACCCAAGAAGTTTGTTATGGAGCCAGTATACACTATATGTACTATAAGCTTTAGTAGTTTGGCATTTATGCATCATGATGATCCTTTTCCTCTGTTAACTTTTTCCATTAAGTACGTAGCCTGGATTCTGGGAGAGTGAAAAAGGGAAGGAAAATTCAGTAGGTGTGCTGTGGTATTACTTTCAGACTCTACATGTTCGATGCTGAATTTCATTTTAAGTTCACTTAACCTCTTTGTTTTGATTTCTTCATTTATAAAACGAAGGAACTGGCTATGATCTTATTTTTAAGGTTTATTCAATATGAAAAATGTTATGGCTTCCTGAGTCATGAAGGAAATGTTTTTTAGGCCAAAAAAAAAATGAGTATGATTTGCAATCTGTAAAATATTTTCAGGTAATGATAACTTTGATTCCCAGGTATTTCATGGGGTTGCAGTCCTATGTTACTTTACTACTATGCAAAAAATGAACTACAATTATGTTATTACATTACCTTAATGTAAATGAGTATAAGCTTTGGACTAGGTTAAATTTTTTCTTGTTATAAAGTAAGTAAGATAATTTTTAAGTGTAGGAAAGATTGAAAATGCTCCTAGCCAAATACTGAATCACAAAAACCAAGTGGATTGTGTTTGTCTTTAAAGCTTTAGGTGAATTTGTTTCTTATGTTCAGTATATTAGTTTTCCTTCGGACCTAAAATTATATCCACCCAGATATGCAAAGAAACCTCAAACATTGACCTTAATGAATTCTCCCATTTGTCCATTCTTTTCTATGAATCTTTTAAAATGCTAACTGAGGTTGACCTCGCTGCTTCTTTGCCTAACTCTATTTCAAGGGTCCAGAGTGCCCTTGCATTCAGCATGAATGCTGCCTCTTTCAGTCGGCTAAATTGGTTGTGTGTTTTACAGTTGATTCATGATGATAATTTCTTTCCTGGGGAGCTGTTGTCCTGCTGCGTTGAGAAAAATGGACTCAGGTTTGCTTTTGGACTTCTGTTGTCACTCAAACACTGGAAGAAAAACCGAACTTGCTTTAAATTGCAGAATCTGTCAGTGAAATGTGCTAGGCCTTTTAATAAAACAAAAAATTTAGAGACCTTTTTTGGCACTCTAAGGAAATGTAATCAGTCATAATTTTGTTTCATTCTGGTGTATATCCTCAAAATTGAGTCTACTGCAGAAATGAAAGATTCCTTAAAAGTTATTGATATTGTTTACACAGTATACACCAGTTACTCAAAGGAAGAATGAATGTAGGTGGAACTATGTCATACGTAACCCACAAAGGAGGGTGCCTGACTTCACCAGCTTTCGTGGTTTTACAACATTCTGAGTGCAAGAGAAAATAGGGATGTATCTGTTCATATCCTTCGCCCATTTTTGAATGGGCTTGTTTGTTTTTTTCTTGTAGATCTGCTTTAGTTCTTTGTAAATTCTGGATATCAGCCCCTTGTCAGATGGGTAGACTGCAAAAATTTTTTCCCATTCTGTTGGTTGCCGATTCACTCTACTGACTGTTTCTTTTGCCGTGCAGAAGCTGTGGAGTTTGATTAGGTCCCATCTAAAATGCAATAAAAAAAAAATAGGGATGAAGTTAAGGAATTCTGTGATGTGTTCAGAGAAATTAGAGAGGAATGTTGCCACCTGTTAGGTGTAAGAACTCGTGTTAAGTTAAATAGCTCTCATTTTTAAACTCTGCAGTCAGAGTTCCAGGAGGCACAGGAGAGATAATGTAAAAGCTGGGTTCCAGGAAGTGGCCACATAAATTCTACTTGAGTAGGGTTTGACAATGATTGAGAAAGACAGCCATACAGAGATTGGGAGTTTGGGGACTTTGAGGGAATGTAGTTTGGAGCAGGGCCCAATCAGTGGGTTGGCAATTGTGGTAAGAACTCCATTGCCCATTCCAGTTTACCACCGCATTGAGGGGGAAACTTGGTTGTCAGGCCTGGTCCCTGCTGGGGAATTTAGGAGAAATTGCTGGTCTGGCCGACTCTCTGTAAGGACAGAGGCTGAATTCAGGCCTTGGGAGGAAGCAGTAATGAGCTAAAAAGCTGTCTTTGACTTGCTAATGGAGATCCTTGCTCAATCTGCAGAAGCTTTGTGTATCCGTGGAGAGGCAACCTTAGGGGATAGGACAGGGAGAAGTTCAGCTGTAGGGTGGCATGACAGTCACAGAATGCAGTTTCCTGAGGAGTTTCTAAGTTTAGGAGCCTTGGGTTCATGCTAGGAGACTTCCTCTCCACCTCCTTCCACAGGCTGCTGCAGATCACCTTCAGGACCTCCTTAGGGAGGGCACTGTTTCTTCAGTAACTACAATTCTGTTTGATGGGATCCAAGTCTGATACACCATTAATTTGTACTGTTTCCATTATAGGTGGATTATTCTCTCACTTAATTATCTGGGGACTTACTTAACTGTTAATCAAATGAAAGCTTTTCTTTAAACAATAAAATCTCTCAGGCACAATGTGCCTATCTAGTATTTTGTGCTGCTAAATTATTTACATTCCTGAATGTTGAATTTAGGTAAACAAGCACTTGAAATTTATTGTTGGCAAATGATATGACAGTGAGAAAAGCATGGCTTTTGATGAGTTGGTTTTTAGTCTGGATTCTAATGCTTTGTTTTGGTATGATACATCATACCTCTTCTATATGGAGAGTGGATTATTGCAGAAGTCAAATGAAATCAAAGTGCTTTGCATATTGTAAAATGCTATGCAAATATGAGGTAGTATTTTAAAGCTTTAAACAATTCTCCTCATTTGTCTAATATATGCACCTATCTACTGCAGGTATTATGTTACTTAGGGTTATATGGTTCTAAGCAACAGAACCTGAAAGAAAAATTAATTTAAAAGATTGGGTAGCTTGCAGAGTCAATAAAAAGACTTGTGTCAAACCTGAGATGGTTGTCTAAGCAACTGAAACTATTTGACAGTCTCATCCATGCCCTACCTAAAATGAACAGGCTCTAATAATCTTTTCCATCTTTGT
Source organism: Saimiri boliviensis (assembly GCF_048565385.1). Classification (NCBI taxonomy): domain Eukaryota; kingdom Metazoa; phylum Chordata; class Mammalia; order Primates; family Cebidae; genus Saimiri; species Saimiri boliviensis. The sequence continues at coordinate 20,447,127 of NC_133463.1, forward strand.
ATGACTACACTCAAGATTGAAGATCAAAATCTTAAATTCAACTAATCTTGCTTTGGTAAATTTGCTAAGGGAAGGGCAGAGGTTCTTGACTACCAGTCATTCAATTTCTTTTTGGGGGAATTACTGATTCTCCATTGTATGCATTATAATCACATACAATGCATTATCTGCATTATCATCATCTCCACAGTTTGCCGAGATGCTATACCCCCCATTGAACAGATTTAATAAATGAAGGCTATTTCCTGGGTTCTTTTACCTAACAGGTGACAACATTTAGATCTGAAAATAGGCAGCTAGATTCTAAAGTTTATATTCCTTACCACATTGATATTATATCTACTCAGATACAAATTTGGCAATTAAAAAAACTTAATTCTTTGGATTAACTTTGTTTTCCTGCTTGCCTTTTGAAAGTAAGTTAATTATTGAAATCAGGTTTTGGTCAGCATTTATGTAGCAATTGCTACCACAGAAAATTTATAGTGTATGTTTGAAGTTATGCCTTTTATTAGTGTAATTTGTTATATCTCAGTCATGTATCTTATCCAACATTCAGAACATTCTACAAGATAGTCTGCTGAAGGTAATTGTGGGGCAGTGATTAATATGCCTTGGAAGGGAAGTTTATTAGCTGTTTAATCAGAGTTACTGATTCATTTCATAGAACAGGACCATTCTCTGTGTGTTGGTTGATTGATGATGTTGTAATGATAACTGTAGCCTTTGGAGCTATACGGACGTATTTTGACAAGGGAGTATCAATAAACATTACATTGTCAACAGTTCAGCTTTAAGTTCTTGATATGCCTGTTTGGAATTGATCTCTTAAATATGGAAAAAAAACGATTATGATAATAGATAAGAGAAGAAATTATTAATATATGAAGGTGTTGGGGTAAATGAGATTCAAAATAAATATTGTGTTTTAGAAAGTAAAGAGAAGCAGGAATAAATTAGACATTTCTTTATAACCTGTTTACATGGAAAAATACAGTGTTACAGGACCATTTAAAAATTACCTCTTGTTGGTTTTGGAATCTGTTAGCTGCTTCCATTTGATTGAGTTTGTGCCTGACAGTGGTTTGACTTCAAGTTTTGTTTCTTGTTATTTCATAGATGTGAGTCTTCCAGATATTAGTGCTGGGACTTGTTTCCTTTTGTCCTTTATAGAAGGTGATTTGGCAGATACAAATTCATCTTCTACCTTGAGATAGAATTGATTTATATAGATAGTCTTTGTTATTTGAGGATAAGAGGTTCTGGAAAAAGACCACTGAAAATGAGTCCACTTAAAGAGGCACAAAATTTCAATTAAGTGGGGGGCAGGGGAAGGTTTGATGGGACTTTATCTTTGGAAAAATGAAAATTTATATTATTTCTTTTATATGTCACAGAAATCAGGTTATAATTTTAGTTAATCATTTTAACCTTAAAAAGAGTGAATCAAATGCTGAGTCTTTTTGCAGGGGAATCAAACATTTTATGATAAAACAATATAATATTCTTTATTTTATGTTTGTTTTCATAGTATTTTTAAAAGATTTATTTTTGTAAGAATGTTCAAATGCTTCATCAATTTTTTTCAAGAGACTCCTTTGATATCAAAACTATTCTCTTACAAAGCACCATCTAGTTGTCACTCTTGTCAATTTTCTTTTCTTCCACGGTGAATGGATCTAGCTCTGTTAGATCTTTGTCTGCTGATGCATTGTATACGAGTGGGGACGTTTCAAGGCCTCCTGTCATCTTTCATCTTTTCCAAGATTGTAGTTTCTCTCCACAGATTCCAACATAGCTGTGGTTAAACAGTTGTTAATGACTTTTGCCTGCCATTATCCTAGAGATAATGCACAGATTAAATCATGGGAAATCAAAGGCACAGTGGGCATTCCTTATAGTCTAAAAGATAAATGCAGTGTAAAGGAAAATGCTGTAAGCTGCTGTTAGAATGATATTTTTAGACAAAACTGCACATTTTGACATAGAATCCTTTAGTGCATTAACAATTTTCAGGGAATTATTTGATTACTCATGGAAGATGTTTCATGCCATGATGGTATATTACTGTGGTAGAAGATGGTGAAAGGTGATATTGCACTAATTCTTGAAGCTTACTTTAAGTGTTAAAGGTGCATCATCTCAGTGACAGAGACATCTAAGTCAGATTAAGTAAAACACAATCTGACCAATGTTGTGTGTATATTGTGAGATATACTTTGCAGCAGCATAATCATAAATTCTAGAAGCTGTCAATGGTTGTACTTGTCCTTGTTTTCTGAAAATGTGATTAATAATTGTCTAAACTGATGATTTAAGTTGCTTATAAAAAGAAGTGTTGACCTTATAGAGGTCAGTTAATTTTACTCTGTTTTTTGATCAATCAGGAGTAAGGAGCTGATGGGGACTTATAATAATGCCTTAGATAGAATAGATCTATCTATGCCAAGCAAGGGACTTGAGAGTTTCTTTTTTTTTTTTTTTTTTTTTTTTTTTTGAGACGGAGTTTCGCTCTTGTTACCCAGGCTGGAGTGCAATGGCGCGATCTCGGCTCACTGCAACCTCCGCCTCCTGGGTTCAGGCAATTCTCCTGCCTCAGTCTCCTGAGTAGCTGGGATTATAGGCACGTGCCACCATGCCCAGCTAATTTTTTGTATTTTTAGTAGAGACGGGGTTTCACCATGTTGACCAGGATGGTCTCCATCTCTCGACCTCGTGATCCACCCACCTCGGCCTCCCAAAGTGCTGGGATTACAAGCTTGAGCCACCGCGCCCAGCCGAGTGTTTCTTATATCCTTTTGGACTGGGTGATTCAAAAAGTCAAATTAAAGTACAGGATGGAGGAAAAAGACCTAGCGGTTTGATTGATCGTAGTGGTACTTTGAATCTGTTGTAAGATAAGGATGCCGTTATAGTTAGCTCAGTTTTATGTAAAATACTCCTTGAATTTATTAAGAAAGGCAAATATCAACAAGTCAGGAAATGTTTTGTTAAGAATGTGTCTACTAATATCTGTATGTGTTAATTTGAGATACTCACTTGGGAGATTTACTTAATGTGAAAATTAAGATAATGTCTGCAGTAACACTTTCATAATGTAAAAATTTATCATCTGGGGTCGGTTTATATGGGTCATCATGAGAAATGGTCTAAGGGAGGGCTATTCTGTACATTTTGTGAAATTGCCATAAATTCAAACCACTTTGCTTAATGAACACATGACAAAGTACATGAAATTCTGTAACTTTTTTTTTTCTTTGCCAAATCTACATTTGTGTATCCACTTTCAGGATGAAAAGAAATAATAAAGGAAAATGTTGAAAATTTACAATATGAAGAGAATCAAATTAGTACAAAAAAACTCAATTAACTCCTCATTTTGGAGTTTGAATTGTCATTGTAGGTATGAGTTGTCATTTAAATTTAAATTTTTATAATTGACCAGAGAAACTATTATTAATGATTATTATAGAAATATGAAATTAAAAATTAATGTTTTAAATGTTAAATATCAAACATTAAAAATAGAAAATTGAGTTAAAGAAAAATTAGAAATTTACTCCAGATTTAAAGAATCTAAATATTGTTGAAACTGAAAGTCTCTTGCATGCATATAGATCTTTATGGAAAATGTCCTTTTTCTTTTTTGTTTTGTTCCAACTCAGTACATTATTTATGATAGATTAGGTTGTAGAAACAAATGGTCTATAATATTTATAATGGCTCAAAATAGGCCTATCTATGCATTTCCCACCACAGTCCAATGCTCGTGCCCTATTAGAGGGCAGTTTTCCTCTGTTGATAATTCAGGGGCCCAAGCTCCTTCCCTCTTGTGGCTCCTCTTCACTTCTAATGGCCAGTGTTTGTGTTAAGAATCACTTTTGTCACTAGTCATATAATCTTGATGGGCATGCTAGAAACACTTATTTAATAAGTGAGTGTGCCTTTGCCAACTTTTAATAAACAGGGTAAAAGACTCTATGGGAGGTTACTCCCTTTAAATAATTTTTAAAATTTCTTTTCTCCATATCTAGGGGTGGACATATAAATTGAGACCTGCTAAAAATTTAGACAATTTCATGTACTTTGTGTCTATGGAGCCCCTTTTTCCCACATACTGGGGAAAAAGAGAAAAAAGAGAAATTCGAATTATGAACATGATGGATGAATTTGAAGTAATCTCCTTTCAAAATGATATAGGTAACATGTATTCTAGATGTTTGTGTATGTGCATATACACAACACATCTGGAAGGAGACACAGAATCTCTTAACAATGGTTCTGTCTGCTCAGACTCACCAGGGCAAAACTGGGAGGAAAAGGGGCCCTCCACTCAGTGTGTAACTATCTCTACTGTTTGAACTTTAGCCTGTGCATAGATTGCTTCTTGAAATGAAAACGACCATAATTGTAAGTAGAAAAATAATCATATACAGAAGTTTCAACCAAGTAAACAGACATTAACTGCATTTCTCCTGACTTAGGGGTCCAACATCACTGACACCTGCACTGAAATGCTGATGTGTGGCATCTTACTGAAAATTTCTTCTGGAAATATTCAAGAACGAGTGTTTTTCCTTTTTGATAACCTTTTGGTGTACTGCAAAAGAAAACACAGGTAAGATCCTAAGCAGGTCATACTTCTGAAGTGGTTTTTCCAGCTCACAGTTTCTAGCTTCCTCTCTGTGCTTCCCAGAACCCGTCATCCATCAGTGCATTTCTTCACATATGTTCCATCTGCTCTCTGATAGTTTGCTTCACCTTCTTGTAAAATCTAACCGAAATGTCACTGTCATCTTACGATGCCGAGTCCTCAGAACCCTCTTGTGGAGACGTGCATTTGTTCCTAACCCACATATCTCAGGCCCTGGAGAAGAGGCTGGTGTGTCTTCCTTGTTCCCTAATCCTGTTTCCCAATCATTTCCCACTCTTCCTTCAAGGTCCTAGCACGTGCGAAGTTCATGCCATGGGTCTTTTCTCCCCACTGCCTTTCCCTCCTCTCTCCTTTATATAACACATAATATCTCACTATCACTTATAAATTTAGCCATTTCTCTAGCTCTTGCATCATTTTTTTTCTACCCTACTCCTGTTGACATTTTGGGGGTGTTTAAAACTCACATGGATGATTTATCCGGAATTTTTGACATGAAAGCCCACTGTCTCTTCACCTGCAGTGAGCCTTTCTGCCATTGTACCTGAGTCGCCTGTTCTGGGGCCATACTTTTACCTGGTCAATACCAAGAGTCATAAAAATGAAATCTCATTTTAACCATCCCACTCTGAATATCAGCCCCCATCCTCCTAGCTTTCTTCCTCTGGTATTCTCACTTCAGCTATTCTGACTCCAATATTGTCAAAGATCTCCAATCTCAAAATTTAAAAGTCCACAATTTAATTCTTCATCCTCCTATCAATCGGCTCTAGGGTTGCTGCCACTTTTTCTGCTGTTGTATGCATTCTTGTATATGTGTCCTGGTTACCATTACAACACATAATTAGGAATGAAATAATAGAATCAAGACTTTTAAATAGGCAGTATTAAAACATACAGCATAATTGTTTTCAAACCATAGACTTTTCAGTCTTAAAACTTCAATAGAGCCATTTTCTGAAGAGATCAAAATCTAGCTGAGCTAAGTGGTATAGAATTGATTAAATACTTACTGGAGTTTCATATTGAGTATTAATATTTGCAACTCAAGAGAAATATACAAAGCCCATACAGAGTTCACAGTAAGATTATAAAAAATTAATACATTGAAAATAGAACTAAGTGATGGATTCTTATATATAATCCATAATTATTTTGCCTGTGACTAAAACCGTTAAGGATATTAAGCCTTTTCAGTATGATTGGTTTTAAGTAAGATGTACCAGCTTACAAGAAATTCTATTTTTCAAGACACCATGATATTATTTCCCAGCTGGAAATAATACCTGCATATTAGTTACCTGCATATTAGTCTGCTGTCCATTCCTCTCTATATTCAACCTCCTGTGAGGCCAATTTTCATAGCTACCTGGGCTGAATTTCTAATTTATAGCATTGATTTATGTATATTAATGAAGAACATTTAGAGGTTGCTTTCAAAATGAACATGAGGAGTGCAAGGTGATGAAGGTCTGGGGCTGACAGACTGTCCAGTCAGACTAATAAATTGATTTGCATAGTCTTCTTTAGTAGAGATGAAGGAATACTAAGTTTTGATGAGGCTTGAGGTCAGCTAAGTCAAGTCAGGAATATGCAATTTTTTCCAAGGAAGGAGCCCAAAGAGTGTTATAGCATCTGGAGACTTGTCCCTATCCCCACCCTATCCACACCAGGGCAGGTATGAAATGTTTTGGGTATTTTAAAAATGAATAAGGCCTTTATGAAGGATTACAAATGTATTAAGATACCTGTTTAACAAGTGTATGGTGATTATATTATAAAAATAAGACATGAGAAATGTTTTTATAGCTGGATATCACTGAGTTTAAGAACCTTCAGCATAGCCAATTCTTCAGAGGGATCATAAATACTAGCTGGGAATTACCAGCTAGTTACTGAAAACTGAGTCATTAAGGTGAAAAAACTCAATTGAAATTTTAAAATGACCAGTTGTTAGTGTCTGCCAGAGTCTGATTGGGCACGGCTAATATTTTATGTTGAGCAAAAGCACATTCAAGTTTCAAGTTAAGGATAGTATACAGGTGGGAGAGTCCTCACTGCATACTATCCTTACAGTATACAGGTGGGAGAGTCCTCACTGCATGCTATCCTTATACTATCCTTATAGTACACGGGTGGGAGAGTCCTCACTGCGTACTATCTTTACAGTATTCAGGTGGGAGGGTCCTCACTGCATACTATCCTTATACTATCCTTACAGTACACGGGTGGGAGGGCCCTCACTGCATACTATCCTTATACTATCCTTACAGTACACAGGTGGGAGAGTCCTCACTGCATACTATCTTTACAATATACAGGTGGGAGGGTCCTCACTGCATACTATCCTTATACTATCCTTACAGTACACAGGTGGGAGAGTCCTCACTGCATACTATCCTTATACTATCCTTACAGTATACAGGTGGGCGGGTCCTCACTGCATACTATCCTTATATTATCCTTACAGTACACAGGTGGGAGAGTGAGTACTTAGCTTCAAACTTGAATTTATTAAAATAATTATCTTTAAGTTGCATCTCATACAGCAACCAGTGCTGTTATGATTGGGAAGACAAATGTAAAAATCTTCAGTAATCTAGCATTTGATATTGTTGATTGAATTGGTGTCTTTTTTCAAAGAATTGCTTAAAATATATTGTTTTGACATTGTTTTACATTGTTTAGTAACAAAGTATTTGTGATTTTATTCCATCTTAAGACGGTTGAAGAACAGCAAGGCATCTACAGATGGACATCGGTACCTTTTCCGTGGGCGGATCAACACGGAAGTGATGGAAGTGGAGAATGTGGATGACGGCACTGGTAAGTGATTTGTAGATTTCAAATGGTATGCCAATAGTAAACTCTCTTATAAGACAGATTTCTCACTTGGATAATTCACCTGCCATGTATTAGAACTTAGAAATACTTGGTTAGGTAAAGTCATTTGGTAGAGAAAAGAGAAAGGTGAGATAAGGGAATGGAGGATTACTGTGAACGTGGAAAATTATATATAGCCAAAACACACTCACATGAAACATGGATACAGGGAAATGGCCAAGTAGTGTCCTGCGACATTCACGATTGGAATGGAGAGTACTGTGCAGAAAATATTTAATGAATGAATTTTCTTTAGTTATACTGTCTTAATAAGCATAAGAATGATGTTTTGTTCCTGTAATATATTGGCCGTAGAATATAGCAAACTCTACTATTGTCTTAGCTATGTAGTTATTATTGATAGAGCTAGGTTGTCAATTTGCTGGTAAAGGAAAGTTGAAGATGGAGTTGGTTTGTGTAATTGTAAGTGCGTGTTTTAAATATCTTATTACTCAAAATGGTAACTTTTTGTTCTATATATTTGAAAGTATGGGCTTTTATAAGCAAATCTATGAAATCATGATTAGTCACAAACATTAAGTAAAATGAATTTAAAATAAATTGTACTTTCTGTTGGAAAAAAATATTGTCTCCAAAATAAATGTTTAGTAAAGTGAATTCCATTTTTTCTCCAATGATTTTAGGTAGAACTTAAAAAGTATGCTTCTAGGAGAAAAGATAAGACAAAGTGCAATATATTAATTGTTGCTAAATGGCTTTTACTTTCATATAAAGCAATACTTATATAACATTCATTATACAGATGGGATTGGGACACAGATCAGCTCCCTCCACCTCTTGCATACCTTCATTGTCACTCTGGGGTCTCAGAAGGGAAAGGAATATTTATAATCTGTCAGAAGCACAGAATTTCAAATGGTCACCTGTAGGGAATTTCTCAATACCATTGTTAGCATCTGAATAAATTGTCAAGTACTGAAAATAATTAACTGCAGTTGCTGCAGATAAGAGAAAAAGAAATGCAATGAGCAAAACTCAGGTGGTACCTGAGATTGAGCACTCAGCTTAGGAGCCATGCAATTGTGTTCATCTGCAATTGTGTTCATCAGGTAGAGAGGTTCATCACTGGCTAACTGTGGAGCTGCCAGACAGCTGACACAAGTAGATACCCAGTTTCAAATCCCTTTCCATGCTACAGACCAGGCATCTCCAAACTTTTTACACAGGGGACCAGTTCACTGTCCCTCAGACCGTTGGAGGGCCGCCACATACTGTGCTCCTCTCACTGACCACCAATGAAAGAGGTGCCCCTTCCTGAAGTGCGGCAGGGGGCCAGATAAATGACCTCGGGGGCCACATGCAGCCCGAGGGCCATAGTTTGGGGATGCCTGCTACAGACTGTAATGCAGTTGTAGATACTCCCATGCTAACATGTGGGACCTAGTCGGCTGTATTTTCATAGCAGGAGGTACACATTATTTTTTATAAGGTAGTGGTAATTTATTCTGTGCTTTCTAAGAAGACTGTATAGTGACATTTAGAAATGTTAACTGTCTAAAATGCTAAGAGCTATCTTGACTCTGTAACCTGAATGTTCGAAAGAATACCCAAATGCCCATGTTGAACCTGAGTTGGGAGGAAGTCAGACAGTAAAAGAAGAACAGTAAAAACTTCTACTCTGTTCTTTATTGGCCCTGACTGCCCATAATGGGACCACCTCCCCACTGATGGTTAGGCACTTCCTTTATTTTCTTCCACTTTTAGGTTTTCTCATGGGAATAGAGCCCCTGGCCTTATTTCCTGAGAGACTGAACATCCACCTCTTACGTCTCACTTTCTCCCTTTGCCCCCGGTGATGTGAGTGCCCCTATTAGTGCCATCTGCATTGGTGGTCTGACTGAGTTGTGCTAGTGCTCACTATGATTACTGTACTTTTGGTCAGCTGGAAAACTAGATAAAGAGATGTAAGAGCCCAGGACCTTTGGAGGCATGTACATAAACTGCCGTCTTCTAGTGCATCTGTGTCAGATGGTAAGGGAGTGAGATCTTCTAAAGGGTGACTTGAATTGCACAAATGGTCCTTGGATTCAATTCCACCAAAAAGTTCTGTTGATGCCAGTAACATTCCAGCCTACAGATTCTCAGTTCCTGAGGGCAAAAGCATTGTGGAAGACTAAGCCTAAGACCTTGTTGTATATGAATTAGAAGAAAGACAAGACATTGCAGGATATTTAGTTGTCGTAAATTAGTTGTCCGATGGAACCTGGACACAAATTCACAGTCTTGACTTTCTTTAAAGTAGGATGAAGATATTTATTAGACTTTGTATTATTCAGTTTGAGGTTTTCCCCCTCTTTACTTTTTCTTGAATTTATATAAGCAGCATGTAGCAAGAATTTGGCTGTACGTGGTTGCTATAAGGTCACTTAAAGTATTTTCAAGCTGCAACTGGATACCATCTCCTAGTTTCTTGCAAGGGAAATTTAGTTTTCTCATGGGTATATCCTTAGTATTTTTCTTTTCTTTCTTTCTTTTTTTTTTTTTTTTTTTTGGAGATGGAGTTTCGCTCGTTACCCAGGCTGGAGTGCAATGGCGCGATCTCGGCTCACCGCAACCTCCGCCTCCTGGGTTCAGGCAATTCTCCTGCCTCAGCCTCCTGAGTAGCTGGGATTACAGGCAGGCACCACCATGCCCAGCTAATTTTTTGTATTTTTAGTAGAGACGGGGATTCACCATGCTGACCAGGATGGTCTCAATCTCTTGACCTCATGATCCACCTGCCTTGGCCTCCCAAAGTGCTGGGATTACAGGCTTGAGCCACCGCGCCCAGCCCCCTCTCATGGGTATATCCACTAGGTTTCTCGGGTGAGTGTGCATCACCTCTCAGACTTGGAAATTCAAAAATAGAAATTTTAAAGATGCATAGGATCTCGATGATCAATTAATGTACCCCATTAGCATTTCAGATGATAGAAATGAGGCCAGGTTTAAGAACTAACTTGCCCACGTTTACCAAGCTGACTAGAGCATAGCTGGGGCTAGAATTAAGTTTGCTGGGTTTCCATACACATGCTTTGTGACACAGAGAGGGACCAAGTGAAGAGCAGGGAAGAAACAAGGTATGAGTGTATGGAGGTTGAGTTTGGTTGTACCCAGAAATGATCTGGGTGCTGCATGACCTTTCTCCCTTTCTTGTTTCCTTGGTCCTTTCCAGCATAGAATCTTCATTTCTTTTTGATGAGCTCAGGTTTTAAGTCTGCTTTATTTTTTACTTTGTGCATGAAGCTCTGATGCAGATATATTTCAGCAGAGGTGATTAATGTCCCTATGCCAAGTACTCCCCATCCTCGGTCCCTGGATAAGTTAAATGAGGGATAGGCAGACACTATCAGGCTCATCTGCCATTGCCAAAAGCAAAAACAAACACCTATACCATATTTAGTTCTAAATAATAAAAATGGATGAATATATATATATATAATTTTAAGCATGCTTAGAACTTTTTTTTTTTTTTAATTGACACGGGGTGGTGGTGAGGAGTCTCATTATTTTGCTCAGGCTAGACTTGAACTAATCATTCTCTCAAATCACCCTCAGTAGCTGGGACTACAGGCGTGTACCACTGTACCTGGCACTTAGAACTTGTGATGGAAAATGGAATGGAAAAGTTTTTCCTCCATGTGAGTTATACAAATACTGAGTATTTTTGTATACTCTAGGTGTAATAAAATACTTTTTAAAGAAAGACGCTCTATCAGATGACTAATTGCACTGATATAGCTCAAAACTTGGAGAAAAAATAATTGAACTTGCAATGAGATGGAAGTTTTCAACTTGTGAACATCTCAAATGTTTTGAAAAATAATATTATCATAACTTTATTCATAATACATAATGACTTGGTTTATATCACAGTTGCATCTTAGTATAAAAAGAAATTTAATTAAATGATGGTATAATGTGCAGAAGTGCAAAAATTGTATATGTATTTATTTAAGTCTGCCCATGTTATTTATTAATTCTTGTATTCAAGAAAGATGTTGACCTTTGCATTTGTGGCCAAATATCCATTCTACCATTCTTCAGATTTCAACTCTCAGTGAATCTAACTAATTCTTTGAAGATTCTAGAACTACTAGTTTGATGATGATGTTATAATGAAAAACCAGCTTAAAGGCAATAGTAGGAAAGCAATTGAACTTCCTAGAATTAATTTTCATGGTAATTTTTATAGTGTATGGCTGGAAAGCCATTCAGAAGTTGTATCAGATCATTAGTATTCTCTCTTATGCACTAGTTTATTTCTGTGGTTGGAGAGAAGTCAAGAACGCTGACCTTTAGAAAATGTGGTCTGTAGTTCAGTGTTAGACATACCATAGATTTCAATACATTTGTCAAATTTGAATTGGATAAGATGAAAATTTTTTACTCTTAAGGTGTCATTTAAAAGTAAGTTAATATAAAATTTTTAGTTGTCCGTTTTTATATAAATATTTGAAACTATTTTCATATATTGAATACATTATTTTTATAAAATTAAATTGTGCTTATTGAAGAAACTTTGGAAATTGCAAAAAAATAAAGGTGAAAAACAGTAGATAATGTCATACAAACACAAATACATAAGGCTATGTAAACAATATTTCCTGCAATTTTCCTTTTAATGCATAGATTTAAAAAATACTTGAAAACGTGAACTTTGTAATTTTGTATCCTTTTTCACTTAAATCAAGTACCTGTATTATCTCAGTGATAGTCATCTTTATCTTCATGCCTTATCACCAAAAAATAGCATTTATTGTTTCATACCAGTCGCTTGAATAGATAAACCAGTTACTTTAACAACTGTAGTATTGATGCATAAGCTGGCTTGACTATGTTCTTAATTAAAAAGCAACAGTGGCTTAATAATGTTGAAAAGAATGTAAGAATATAATAGTTTTTTTCCTGATAAAATTACGTTTTCAATATTATTAATTTAAGAGAAAATATTTGGGAATTTAGAAAGGTCAAGAGATGAACTGCTTTTTAGATTTTTAAAAGGAAAAGTCAATTAGACTCCCCCTCCCCTCCTTTTTTTTTTGCCAAAAATAATATATACTATTTGGGATGCTGGAAATTTTTCTTCCATTATGTGATAAAAGTTACAGATTTATTCAAAAAATTTTTCTCAGTGTTAAATATTTATGAGCAAATTATAAGTTGTAAAGTTTCCCTTAGAAATTTATGCATTCACAGTGTTGCTTTCCGGGATAAGAATTGAATACATTATTTAGACATTGGTTTCTTGATGTTTTCAATAAGATAGTCTGGCAATTTCTTCTGTTTCTTAGCCTTTTTATAATACTTGGATATCGTCCATCTTATGGAAATACAAATTTGTTGAAAGGATACTGGAATATCCACTGAGATTTATGCTGTATCAGTTCTGGAAAAATCCCACCTCATTATATGAAACTGTCCTGAAACAAGAGCATGGAATTTGCAAACTGTTTAGCTTCAAGTAATTAGTGACTTGTTCAGGTCTGCCCTTTGGATTTTTCTGTTTTGGGAAGAAATCAGTGACTAAAGACTGTTAAATTTAGATATTCCATATTTAAAGAATGGCAACTGAAAATCTATTCTTCTTATGGAATTTAACATTTTAGATTCATTGAACCTTGGAAAATTCCTGTGTTTGCCATTTAATTAATTATTCTTTCATTTAAATGTTTTCAACAAAATTATGACTAAGCACAAACAATGTTAGACTTTTTAATGATCTTAGTGAGGGTGTTATTTATGGATAAGTTTAATTTTTATCTTGAAGTATGAAGATATTGAACAATGTGCTATGATTAAAATTGTGAAGCTATTTATATGTCACTGTATCTTTTGAAAAAAATGAGAAGCAATTGCTTATTTTGCATAACATTTGATAATTTTCATGCTATTATGAAGTATGTATACTACATTTTCAGGCCTGTTGTATGCGTATTTAATTGTATATGTGGGTTTATTTATGTATATTTGTTTAAAATTACTTATGATTTTTAAAATTGATGTGATAGAAATTAGCTAGCAGATGAACTTTAAAAAGGAGCATTATTTCTTCATCTAAAATGATTTGACACAAGCTGTTCTTTTAAAGTATTAGTGCTGCAATTAAGCTGTTATTTGAGACAGTGGATGAATTAGAACATTCTTGTACTGCTGTAACTACCTGAGCATGGGTAATTTATAAGGAAAAGAGGTTTAATTGGGTGACGGTTCTGTGGGCTGTACAATACTCATGGCTGGGAAGGCCTCAGGATACTTAATCATGGTGGAAGGTAAAGGGGAAGGGGCATGTCTTCTTGGCCAGGGCATGAGAGAGGGGTTGAGAGGGGTTGAGGGGGGTGCTGTACACTTTTGAACAACCAAATAACTCACTGGCATGAGAACAGCACCAAAGGGGAAATTCTTCCCCATGATTTGGTCTCTGTTCAGCAGGCTCCACCTCCAACTTTGGGGATTACAATTTGATATGAGATTTGTGCAGGGACACAGACCCAAACCATATCAGTATATATATATATATATATATATATATATATATATATATATATATTTTTTTTTAACGAGTCCTTATAAATGTGAAGCTGAACATAATAAAAGTTTTAATGGTTACTTCTCAGAGTATTATTTCCCTTCAGAAAAGATGGTCACATGAATATTTAGTGAAGGGAATCAGATTCATGTCATATCAGAGTCACTAATTTTCTATCAGACAAGAGAAAATTATTTAAGAAAAATATTGTTTGAAATTATAAATTTTCAAACCCCATACTGTCCTTTTCCACACCTTTGATATGTATGAGGAATACAGTAGGATCAACTAAATGACCACTTTCTTTTTTTTTTTTTAAAGAAGAGGAAGAAAGAGAAAGAGGAAGAGGGAGAGAGGATGGGGGTATTGCTTTATTGCCCGGGCTAGAATGCAGTCTAAATATGGGTATGCCTATAATTGTCCTTAATAATGGAGACATGAAAGAAAATGAGGGAAGAGAATAGCAAACAAGGAGCCAACCAAGATTTCTTTTAAACTTCTAAGTTGATATGATGTGGTACTGATAAGAGTGTATATTTTGTATATTTAAAATGGAGAGTTCTATACATATTAATTACATTTACTTGTTCCATATCTGAGTTCAAGTCCTGAATATCGTTAATTTTCTGTCTCATTGATCTGTCTAATATTAATGTTGAAGTCTCCCAATATTATTATGTGGGAGTCTAAGTCTCTTTATAAGTCTTGTATGTCTGCGTATTCCTGTATTGGGTGCGTATATATTTAGGATCTTTAGCTCTTCTTGTTGTTGCATTGATCCTTTTATCATTATATAATGTCCTTCTTTGCTTCTTTTGATCTTTGTTGCTTAATTGTAACTTCTGCTTTTTATTTATTTATTTTAGCTCTCTGTTTGGTTGGTAAATCTTTCTCCATCCCTTGTTTGGAGTCTTTATGTATCCTTGAATGTGAGATGGATCTGGATGCAGCATACTGATGGGTTTTAGTTTTTTATTCAAATTGCCTGTCTTTGGATTGGGGGATTTAGTCAATTTAAATTTAGAATTAATAATAAAATATGTGAGTTTAATACTGCCATTAGCTGGCTATTTTGTCCATTAGTTGATGTAAATTCTTCATTATATTGATGCTCTTTTTGATAATTTTTTTAGAAAGGCTGATACTGTTTGTTCCTTTCATGTGTGTAGTGGTTCTTTCAGAAGCTCTTGTAAAGCAGGCCTGGTGGTGATGAAATCTCTGAGTGCTTGCTTATTCACAAAAAACTTTATTTTTCCTTCACTTGTGAAGCTTAGTTTGGCTGGATGTGAAATTCTGGGTTGAAAGTTCTTTTCTTTAAGGATGTTGAATATTGGCCCCCACTCTCTTCTGGCTTGTAGGGTTTCTGCTGAGAGATCTGCTGTAAGTCTGATAGGCTTCTCTTTGTGGGTAACCTGACCTTTCTCTCTGGCTGCCCTTAGTATTTTCTCCTTCATTTCAACCCTGGTGAATCTGACGATTATGTGCCTTGGAGTTGCTCTTCTTGAGGAATATCTCTGTGGTGTTCTCTGTATTACCTGGAGTTGAATATTATCCTGCCTTACTAGGCTGGGAAAATTTTCCTGAATAATGTCCTGAAGCGTATTTTCCAACTTGGATTCATTCTCTTCATCACTTTCAGGTACACCTATCAAGCGTAGATTAGGTCTTTTCACATAGTCCCATATTTCTTGGAGACTTGATATACATATCAGTATATTTTACAGTCAGCTAATAATCTTGGTTTCTGTACATTGAAACAATAGCCACATGTGATCAATCTAATGCTCACTTATCTTATTCTGAGTTGAATTGTGTGCTTTCCAAAAGAAATTTGGATGCACAGCCTCAATTGGTCAGGTCAGGCTTCCTGGAGGAGATGGGTCCACTTTCAAGTGGAGTAAGAGTCTGTGAGGCATAGGGGAGAGTGGGGTAGCTTGATGAGAAACTCAGCCTGGGGAATACATAAGAATTCACAAGATAACCAGGAAAGCAGCAGAAAAGGGTAGTGGGAACACATTAGAACATAATGAAAAATGGAACAAGTTAAACAGAGTTGAGTTAGTTTGGGAAGAATGTTTAAAGCAAAGTCTACATGTAGTTTTGACTTGATTCAGTGGTGAGACACCTAGTGAGTGGCTTTTGAGCTAAAGAAATGTCCTGATGAAAAATATATGAGGGATGGCCAGCAGGATGTGAAGAGGCCAGTGACCAGACTCAATCCAGGAAGGAAGACCCCCTGTTACAGACATGGCTGACCCCAGGGTATACCTGTTTGGGGGCAGGAGCATGACCCTGATGATTTTGGCACATGAATTTGTGTTTCCCTGTGCTCTGTGGGAGGGCTACACTGTGTTCATTTCAGATGCCCAATGGTTATGACTGTAGACTGTATTTGGCTACTGCGATTTACTTTATCTAGAGTAATGGTTAAAGGTGTAATAACATGAGTGGCCATGTGGGATCTTTTAAACTGTAGGTGTAAGGTTCACTTAACTAATCATGGCCTGATTTGAACAGAGAGAAGACAGCCTGAAAAAAAGCTTGGGCTTGTTTGTGATTCTGGTCTTGTTAGGTCACAAATGGTTAGGGTTGGGGGGAGTATGCTAAACGTGTTGAATTTGAGAATTTCTGAATTTTTTTCTACCAGTTTATCATAATTTCTCAGTGGATTATTTTATAGATATTAAGGAGGGATTATACTGTAATTATGAATTAATGTCTTATTTTCCCACTAACGCCCATGAATACTTATCTGATAAGAATTATGAAATTCTCTTACTTTGTGTAGGATGGGAATGTGAATTAAACACATAAAGGTAAGACAAGTACAAAAAATATTTTTAAAAAGTACTTGTAATTTTTTGGGAGGGAAGTCTCTGCAAGTTTGAATCTCTGTATTATCAGATGTCATTATTGGTTATTCATAGATTATGACACCTATATAAAATACAGACTAATGTCTAATGTCGCTCTATTCTGACTCAAAAGTAATTTGGAAGTTTTAAAGACTCCACAACTGAACAGCATCATTTGATAATGCATCTGTGGTATTATTAGTCTGACCTCATATAATGTGTAGTGATTTGGGAACTAATGAAAAAGACTATGAGAACCAGATTTTGGGAGAATGAGCACTAAGCTCATCTGTTTCTACTAAAAAACTTTCTAAAAAAAAATAGATTAACTGAGAAAAAAAGAACAAAACAAGCAAAGTGCCACAAAGTCATTTTCTAAACCACCTTTAATGTTTTTGTGGCTTACCTCCTCAACACTGCTGAATGACTTTCAGGAGACACACATGAAAAGGATCACGTTAATTGGTACAGGTGCTGACTCAGGCCTCTGTCACAAGTTTTTCCCATCTTGGAATCCATGCTTTTCAGGGACTGTCATGCCAGTAAAGGTCACTTGCAAGTTATGTCACTATTCTCTACCTACTGTTAGGCAGAGAGCTACTGTATACGGTTTGCTGTTGACATTTTCAAACCCAGCATGACCCATTACCCAAAATTATGGTGAGGTGTCAAAAAAGGCAATTAGATATCAATTTATCTTCAAAATTTTTTGTAAGTTTCCATTTATGTGACTTAAACAGAGTGAAGTGTATTAACGAGTATATGTCTCAACCATGTACAGTGATAATGGTTTGACATTTGTATGTTTCCATTTATTGCAGTTTTAGGTAATTGCACTCTTAGTGTGTTCCATTGATGAATTTTTAGTATGCAGTTCATTAAATAATAGAGAATTATTCCGTGGGATATAGACTGTGTCAGAAAATTAGAATACTGTTTCAAAGAAATATTAGAAAGATAAAATAAATAAGACACCTTGAATGTTCGAGAAGAAAATTTCTTGCTTGTTATTTTATTGCTTTGGAAACTTTGACAATATTTTTGAGCATAGACCAAAAAGTGTTAATTAGTTTGTAGTTACATGTAATACATTAACACTGTGAGCTAGAAATGTTCCATTATTGAGAACTGACTGCATCCAGTATAAAAGCATTGTTAATTTTTTTAAATGTTTACGTTTTTCGATATACATATATAGAGCAAAGATATTTTGAACAATTGAGTGGTTTTGGAAATTTTGTGTATTGAATGATTGTGTTGATATAATAATATTGTGTGTTACTATTTGTTCATTTGCCTTTCCCATTAATTTCCAGCTGACTTCCATAGCAGTGGACACATTGTTGTTAATGGATGGAAAATACATAACACAGCAAAAAATAAATGGTTTGTTTGTATGGCAAAAACACCTGAAGAGAAGCATGAATGGTTTGAAGCTATTTTGAAAGAAAGGGAACGGCGGAAAGGTGGGTGTATGAATTGGGCACTCTTATACTTTGTGAAGATTCTAGCATAGAAGCAGAAAATGGAAAAACATGAGAAAGTGAAAAGGTTTATGATGGTCACATGATTTATTAGGTTGGTGCCAAAGTAATTGTGGCTTTTACATTGAAAGCAATTACTTCTGCACCAACTTAATATAATATCATATGATGTGAGCCTTATACTAAAATACTTATTTGATACTTACAAAATTGTTACGTAATACTTAAGAGTTAGCAAAGTAATTATGTTATGAATGGTGGTGTCTTTTAAATAGTTTTTTAAAATAGAAAACTATTTTTTAAATAGTCTTTTTAAAAGAAAATGCTCAATCTTCTTTGCACTTTATTCTTGCTATTTCTAAACCAGTATTACCAAATTTTTCTTTAAGTGACCAGCTTCAATAACATAATGCAGTGTTGAAGGCCTCCAATTGTTCTCTGTATACTTAACAGAACACTCAAATTTCTTAGACCCAAAATGTTAGCTTCCTAATTATAAATTAAAACACTTTGGATTATACAAACTTTTAAAAATTGGTAGGTCTTTGAATATACTATAATGTAATCCAATTAGTTGCTTATTCATATGAGGAGGCCTAGCTCAAAAATTTGTTTTTTGCTTTTAGAAAAATTTGCAAAAAGAATTTGGCCTGACTATATTCAGTTGTCTGAAGTTTATCTGCAAAAAGGCATATTTCTATAACTCAGCTCAGAAATGGAAATGCTTGCATTTCTACTAATTAACAATTGATTTCTTAATTAAGAAGCATGTCATTGTTGATTACTTCTGGAGACCCAAGAATAAAACACCTCATTGGTAATAAAATTTCAGAACACAAAGAACTCTTTCTTTCATCTTCAAATGTTTCTCCTGAAGAATATGCAAAATTGCTACATTGATTAAAGTATTCATGGTACATACTTGTAGAATTTCCAAAGCATTTTCAAATACTCCTTTAACTGATCTTGGATGAAGAATCAGATAGAAAATTTTAAAACAAAGTTTATGAATATGTAACTGACTCTAAGTTTTGTTTAATGTAGCAGTCAATTCAAATAGCAAACAAATAGTTAAAAGGTGAATCAAGCTTTTCATCAAGTTGAATTTTTTTTTAAGAATATCTATGATCCACCCAAGACAAAAAACAAAACAAAATAAAAACCCCCAAACAAAAGAAAAAACACATTCTCTAAAATTGCATATGATCTTTATCTTTACATTTATCTTTATTAGACTCTATTCTTAAGGGATTATTTATGCATAAAGACAAATATTAATGGCTTCAGCATTGTCAAAAATAAAGTTCTGGTGGGAATTTTTGCAGCTAGATGACTAAAAATAATACAAGTATTTCTCTGTCTTCTGCAACAGCTCCTCATCAGTCCTAATTAAGTGCCGGTGTTCTAGGATGTTAACTTGGGCACTGATTTTCTCTAAGTAGATTTCTTTGCCTGGGTTATCTATTCCCATCAGATTAACTTCCACTGTACACTGCCCATTTGCCAACCTTTATGTTCAGCCTTGTCCTCTCCCCTGAGAGGCTCATGTTTTCGCCTGAATCCTGGACTCCCACCCAAATGTCCACACTAGGCATACTAGGTGCCCACTGGACTCCTGGTTACTTGGATGCCTTTGCCTGATACACCTTCCCCTCTTCCATTTAGTTACTCTCATCAGAAGCCCAGAAGGCATCCGATTTCTTCTCTTTCCTTCCTGCCCACATTTAACCAATGTCTTATCAGTAGTGCCTCCGACCTATTTCTCATCTTCATCCTCTTTGCCTGATGGCCCTACCCTTATTTTCAGTGAGTTGAACTTGCTTGAACTTTTGAGGTTTCTCCTAACAGTGTCCCTCTTTTTAAATCTTTCTCTCTTCAGTTTGTTCTCCATACTATCCTCCAACCTTTGTCTCCAAAGCAATACAACTTTTTTTCCTGTACTACCCGACCTTTCTCCTTCCACTGGTTAAAATACTTAGATGGATGCCCAATACTTAAGGAATGAAATAGATTGAAACTGCAGGTTGAGCAAGGATCTTGCCTATCCTACCAGCATATCTCCTATCTTTTCTCTTAAAACCCATGGCTCTGGGCTTCCATGTTGCTTCAAATGAGTTAGCTCTGCTTTCTCTAGAAATCCCCATTCATACTTGTGCATTCAAAACAGGGTCCTTCTGTGAAACCTTTCTTAACATTTCTCAGGGAGAAGTGTGGTGGTCTGAGTATGCCTCTTTAATATCACATTTCCTCCCATCCCTCAGAACTGTCTCTAGGGCTACTCTGTTCAGTTATACTGATCTAACCCTGTAAAAGGATGCCTGGTCCAGGGCTCAATGGAGGCTGGGACCCAGCTGCTCTTCTTACTGCCCTGGCTAAACTTTTATGCCTTTCGGGCACAATTTGCACAAAGGTGACATGTACCCTGGGATCTTGCCTTCCAGCTCTCCCTGGCTTCCCAGCTTCTGGTACATCAGGACACTATTATACAAAGCTCTGTATCCATAACCCCCAGCACATGGTAGACCTGCGACAAATGCTTGCTTAATGAAGGCATGAGTGAATGAATGAGTCAATGAATGAAGAGAGTTTTCAGTTACCTCTCCTTTCTCTCATTTTTGATAGGTTTAAAATTAGGAATGGAGCAGGACACCTGGGTCATGATCTCCGAACAGGGCGAGAAACTTTATAAAATGATGTGCAGACAAGGAAATCTGATCAAGGACAGAAAAAGAAAACTGACTACGTTTCCTAAATGCTTTCTTGGAAGGTAGGGTTGGGGATTTGGGTGCATGACTTTCTTATATATTCTCACCATCTCACCTGTTAACTTTAATTAGTTTTCTTTTAAATGTATTCGCTTGGGCATTTTTGAAAACTTTACAATTGCCATTTCCTGGGCTGTAGCAGGATGAAGGAATGGATAGAGAGCCTGGATCATAACTAGGAAACTCAAGGGATCCATCCATTCATTCATGACTTCTACGATTTCGGATATGTCATGATCCCAGAAGAAAGGGAGGTTGGGGCCAGGCAGGGAGGGACAGGCAGGTAGGTTTGCTTACAGGGGGACAGGATGACTAGTTGGGTATGGACATGTATATAGGGCCTGAAAGTCAGAATCAGAAAGACAAGGAAGATAAGAGACAGTCTGAACTCTCAGTTAATTCAGAATTTAGGCAGCTGGCCTCAGGATAAAGGATGTAGGTGAAGAGTCTAAAAATGTGGGTCATGTGAAGAGACAGGCACCAAGCAGCAGGCAGGGGGTCTGCTTTGGTTTTTAGAATAAGCAGATTGACTAAGCGTTGTCTGGTTTGTTTGGACAGCATTCAGTGAAATTCCTTGGCTGGTTTAATTAGCTCGGGGCCAAAAAGAAGGCTAGCTGCCTTCAGGTAGCTCTTTTTAGACCAGCCTCTGTGCTGACTTCTTCCTATACATTATTTCTAATGCTGGAATACATACTTAGGTAGGAGTTAAATACCTTTATACTTTCTTAAAGATACAGAAACTGTGGGTCACGGAGCTTAACAATTTCATATGGTTAGTGACTATCAATGCCAAGTTTATAAAGTAGACTGGAGTAGTATTTAACAGTCCAGATGGCGATCAAACTTATCTGTTCAGTTTGGCACTACCACCGATTTGTTGCATGATTTAGGTTAGTGAAATTTCCATTTGCTCTGAAATTTATGCTCTGATGTAGAGCTTACCTACAGTGCTCACTAGGATGTCTGTTTAACCAGTGATGGGAACATGCAATGTAATCATTGGCTACCTCTGCCTCCCTCATATAGGATGACAGTGTCCCCACCCAAATCTCATCTAGAGTTATAATCCAAATTGTAATTCCCCACGTGTCAGGGGAGGGACCTGGTGGGAAGAGACTGGATCATGGGGGTGATTTCCCCCATGCTGTTCTCATGATAGTTAGTGAGTTTTCATGACGTCTGATGGTTTTATAAGGGGCTTTTCCTCCTTCATTCACCTTTTCTCACCTGCTGCCAGTAAGGTGTCCCTGCATCCCCTTCTGCCATGATTGTAAGTTTCCTGAGGCCTTCCCAGCATGCAGAACTGTGAATCAATTAAACTTCTTTCCTTTATAAATTACCCAGTCATGGGTATTTCTTTATAGCAGTGTGAGAATGGACTAATACACCCAGTTTCAGGGAAGTTCTTTACAGTAGTGTGAAAAAGGACTAATACACTCCCCAACCCCCAACTCAGAAATATATTGGCCAGGAAACCCTCTGCCTGCAGGGCAGCATCTGGCTTTCTTCTTCACTAGGAATGATCCTCACAGCAAGCAACACATCTGCCAGTGAGCCATACTGTTGCTTGTATGTAGCCCTCAGATGGTAGTAAGCAGCTCTTGTGCAAGGAAAAGAGAAGATGTAAGTTTATCTTGGCGTAGAAGCCCTGTGTAGCAAAACACACTATCTTTTGTACCCACTCCATGGGCATAACTTTCAGGGTCCTCACTGGGACATGCCCACTTGCAAGAGAGTCACTTCAAGTTATGACTCCCCACTAGGTTTTTATAGGTATGCAAATTAGCCACCAGGGGTCATTTTTACCATTGCAATGTTGCCTATTTAGCAGTTGACAGGTGTCTAGGGGAGCATAGCTATTATAGAAAGTTAGCCCAGGGTCGAATTTGTTCTTATGGAAGAACAGGTTTTGCTAACCCTTCACCCACATGATGACATATGGTAATAGTACAAGTTCATTGTGATGGTATGTGAAGCTTCTCCCAGATCACCTGATAGGTAGGAGATACTCAGCAAATGTTAGGTTATTGTGGCCTTTTCCGTCACAGCACACTGTTGCTGCTTACAGGGCAAGTTTGAGGTCATTTCTGAGTGGATTAATGTCCTTTAGCAGAGTGTTGATGGAATCTCTCCATTCCCTGAGCAGGTCCAATGATAAAGCTACTCACTAGGTTCCTTTACTCTTCTCACTCCAAAATATTTCCAATTTATAGCAATATTTAAATTGGCTTTTTCCTCATTTTAATTTGATATTTTCAGAAATCTGATGGCAGCAGAATAGAGAATTATGCCTTAGCTACATAGCAACCATCTCAACTCACTTGTCAGTCACCAGTTAGTAAAGTGCATTATGTGCAGGCCCCATGCTGAGTTTCTGACGTCCGTCATCTCATTTAATCCCTTGCCTGCACTGTGACACTGACATTCTTTTTTTTCTTTTTTCTTTTCTTTTCTTTTCTTTCTTTCTTTTTTTTTTTTTTAAGATGGAGTCTCTCTCTGTTGCCCAGCCTGAAGTGTAGTGGCATGATCTTGGCTTGCTGCAAGCTCTGTCTCCTGGATTCTCCTGCCTCAGCCTCCCTAGTAGCTGGGATGATAGGCATGTGCCACCACACCTCGCTAATTTTTATATTTTTAGTAGAGATGGGGCTTCATCATGTTGGTCAGGCTAGTCTCACACTCCTGACCTCAAATGATCTACCTGCATTGGCCTCCCAAAGTGCTGGGATTACATACGTGAGCCACTGCACCCAGCCTGACATTCTTAATGTTCTCTCTATGTTAATGATGAAGCTGAGGTTTAAAAAGCTGAATTCATAAACTCCTAGTTGAACAGGTAGTGGGAGCAGAAACAGGATTTGAATCCCAGTTGTCTTATGGCAACTACACGATATTAACTACTACACTTTGTTTCACCTTTTCTTATATTTTCTTTTGAATTTGTTATGCAGCAATTGGAAACTAACGGTTTTGAATGGTTCTTGTTTAATAAAAGAATACAAGTATTTAACAACTTTTGCTGCTTTATATTTGTAGTCTGGACAACCCACTTTTAGAATTTTATATCCCTCAATTATTTGACATTAGCCATTTTTCTTGCTTTTGTTTTTTAAATTAATGGAGAAATAATTTCCTGATGCAGTCCATAGCTTTGTTTCTCTGGCCAAAAAAGAAAACCAGTCTACAACAAATTCAGTTTATATAAGAGTTCAAATGTTAGACTTTTAAAACATGAGCAGCACAGTATTTTTTTAAAAAATATTTTATTGCATTTTAGGTTTTGAAGTACATGTGAAGAACGTGCAGGACTGTTGCATAGGTACACACATGGCAGTGTGGTTTGCTGCCTTCCTCCCCATCACCTATATCTGGCATTTCTCCCCATGTTATCTCTCCCCAACTCCTCACCCCCGGCTGTCCCTCCCCTAGTTCCCCCACAAAGACCTCAGTGTGTGATGCTCCCCTCCCTGTGTCCATGTGTTCTCATTGTTCAACACCCACCTATGAGTGAGAACAAAATGTCTCTATATTTAGTGTTCTCTTAATTGAACCACGTGACCTTTTTAAAAAATTTGCTACATAGCTGAGGCTCTCCTAAGTGATACAAACATCATCCCTCTTATCTCTGAGGCCTGGGGCTGCCCTGCAATGGTGACAGATGTAAGCTCTAATCCACTGTGGCTTTCACAGCTGCAGCAGTGTGTGGTAGACAGTTCTGATGGATGTTTCTGTGCTGGGGTATTCCTTATAGATGACAGTTTAGATACAATAATGAATTTACCAAGTAATTTAACATTTTCAAAACAATGTAGTAAAACTTTTCTATGTCTTTTGGTGTGCACCCGTTTTCTATTGCTGAATAACAAATGAATATATACTTAGCAACTTAAAACAATGCTAGTCAGAAGTCCAAGAGAGCTTAACTGGGTTCTCTGCTTAGGGTTTCACAACCCCAAAATCAAGGTGCTGGCCAGCTGGGGCTCTTTTCTTGAGGTTCTGGGGGAAAGTTTACTTTCAGGCTTATTCAGGTTGTTGGCAGGATTCAGCTCCTTGAGGTTGCAAATGAAGTCCTTGTCTCCTTGCTGTCAGCCAAGGGTTGCTCTTAGCTTCTGCAGGCTGCGTGTCTTGGGACCAGGTCCTTTCCATCTTCAGAGCTGGCAGTGGCACATCGAATCCTTCTCATGGGTCTAATTTCTCTGACTTCCTCTCGTGCCACTAGCCTGAGAAAACTCTGCTTCAAAGGGTTCCACTCATTGAGTCAGGCCCACTGGGATAATTTACATATTTTAAAGTCTACTGACTTGAGGTTTTAATTACATATGCAAAAATCCCTTCAGAGCAATACCTAGATTAGTATTTAATTGAAAAATGGAGAGGAGGGAATCTTGGTGGGGTGGGAAGGCAATGAGAGGATTTCTGTAGACTCCTACCTACCACATGGTGCATGCGGTTTTGTTTTGTTCTTCCTTCTTGGGCCTTTAAACTCACTGGTTGTTTGTGCCTGGGAAGCCACATTAAAGACAGTTTAGCTCTTTATATTAAGCTATTACTATTCAGTTCCGACTTTAGCTAGCTTTAGGATCTTTTGCAATCCTTTAGCCCCACATTTGCCTTTATGTTAATGGTAACCTTTTAATTAAAGCTACTCTAAAATTTTTACTTTGTGTTTATTAGAGGCCTCAACAAGTTGAATAGTTTAAGTACCGTTTAGTAATGTATGAATGTACAGACATGGGTTTTCTAGAATAGAGTTCAATTTAAATGACTGTAGGCTTTATATATGTAAAAAGAACTTTTGAAATGCATTGAAAATATTCCTTTATATTTTGAGATTCCTTTCATCGTTGCTTCATGATTGCATGGCATAGAAAGACTTTCCAGGGGAAAAATTAAGCATTTAGCTTTTTCACTGGCTTTCTGTTGCAGCGAATTTGTGTCATGGCTGTTGGAAATTGGAGAGATTCACAGGCCTGAGGAAGGTGTACACTTGGGACAAGCATTATTGGAAAATGGAATCATACACCATGGTAATTATTAATTATTTATTCCACTTATTCACCCTGTGTATTTTAATCCCATTCATCAGTTTAGTTTATAATTTCCACATTACAGGTTGCTCATTTTTTTAAACAACATTTTCAGTACCTAATATGTGTAGAACAGTGTTTCAGGGAGTGTGGCTTTATTGGGCTGTATTTGTTAACCTTAGACTGAAGAGCTGTAATATAGGCAAGCATTAGAAAATAGAGAAGTGGGATTATGGAGGAAGGGATGGTTAGTTCTAAAGTAATTGGAAGTATTTGGGAGTGCTTCATAGAGGACAGGACATGATGGTGATATTGGGCATTGCAGAATGAATAGAACTCTGCCAGGGACAGCAGGGCAGAAGGGCATTCCACTTGGAGGAAACAACAGCACTGTGGCACAGTGGAGGGCAAATTTGTGGTAGCTTCTTTGTGGACCAGCACAGAGCCTCACATGGGTCCATGGATGAACATACTGGTGAGGGCAGGTATGGCAAGAAAGGCAGGCAGAGCCTGGATTCCAGAAGATTTGAAGTTTCCTGCTGTGGCATGTGGGCTTATGCTGAAGGGGGCCAGGAGTTGATGAATGGTTTTAAGCAGAGCCATGGTCAGAGCTTGGGTCCACAGCTATAAGATGCAGCAGCATGGAGCCTGCAGTGGAGAGGTTCAAGACTTCAGGGCACCAGGTCCCTCAGGGGACCCCACTGCACCCAGGTGTGGCAGGATAAAGGCTTTGGCAGGTCTGTGTCCATGGGCATAAAAAGACCAGGCCCACTGGGGAGATACTGGCAAAGCTGAAACAGCATATTTGATAACTATTTGGATGTGGGGGGTGAAGAACAAAGAGAGAGATTAGACTATTCTGAGCCTTCTACTCTGAATGACTGAGTTAATTCAGGAGGAAGAGCAGGGCTGAAAGAGAAGATGCAGGCTTTGCTATGGACTGTGTGAGACAGCCAGTGGGGAGTGGCCAGCAAGTGGTTGTAAACTTGGTTTGAAGCTCAGTATAGAAATGGGGTGAACCATATATTTGGGAATCATTTCAAGAGAGTACCAGATCCCTGGAAACACTGACAATGAACAGACAAAAACCACGAAAGCAGTGTTAACAGGACCCAGGAAAAAAGCTTAAAGAATTTCTAAGGTAAACTGTGGGGGAGGAGAAAAAGCCAGTGACTTGTTAACAAATACAGATGTTTGGCTATGGTATTTTGATGTTCATTTCCTTTCTTAGAGTGCTGTGCAGATAAACCAGGTCCTTCCTATCTTTCCTCACTACACTGGTGTCACCTACATGATGGTACCACCATCCACCCAGCTAGGAATCATCTTTGATTCCTTTCTCTCCCTCATGACATCAAGCCCTGTGAGCTCTACCACCAAAATAAGTGCCTAAACAATGAATTCTCCCCCTTCCAGCATCCCTTCTTCTTTCTAGTCACCATCATCTCCTCCCTTGCTTTCACTTTTGTTCTCCACTCCTGTAGTACACTCTCCAGGTCACAGCCGAAGACACCTTTAAAAATGCAGATATGATCAAAGCATTTTTCTGTCTATAACCATCTAATCGCGTCCAGTCAAATGTAAAGAAAAATTCAGACCTATCACATGCCCTACAAGGTCCGATGTGATAGGGCCCCTGACTTCCTCTCAGAGCCTGAAACCTCGATTTGTACCTAACTTGTTGCACTGTGGCCACCCTGAACTTCTGTCTCTTCCTTCAGTACGCCAACATGACTTCCTATTTAGGACCTTCGCTTCTGCTTTTCTCATTCCACAGTTATTTATTAATTCCTCATATATGCCAGGAGCCTTTCTACCTGCTAGAGATAGAGCAGTGAATGAAAAGACAAAAATTCTTGTATATATGACTCATGTCTTCCATGACCCTTTCACTTTTAGAAGACTGTCCTGTCCTGTGATTCCAATGTCCTTTTTTTTTTTTTTTTTTTTTTTTTACTTTGAAATCTTTCTTCATGCACTTATCACTCTGAAATTATTAGGTTGTTTTACTTGTGTCTTTATTATCTCTTTATCTCCCTATCCCTTACCTGGCCTCCAATAAAAATATAAGCACCATCCAAACAAAAGCCTCATTTTTTATTATATAGCAAATGCCTGGCATTCCCAGCCCATACAGGTTCTCACTAAATATTTGCTGAATGAATGAATAATTAAATTTTGAGTGAACAGATAACACTTATAAATTGTATATGGTTTTGTGCTTGTTTCATTAACATCATTAAAACATCTAAAAGCATTATATGGCTGCTTTTAGCATCTGGTAGGCTAAAAGCATCATTTAAAAACTTAAAAGGAAAAATAAAATTGTGACTATTACATACTAACATTATAAAATGCTAACAAGTATGTATAATAGTTACCCTGACTTTAATAGACCCTCATGGATCTTATACTGACCTGGGAACTGTGCCTCAGTGACAAAAATTGATTAGTTGTTTACCAGATTGGTTTAGCTTTTGTTTGTCGTGGGTATGCATACATTGCATTTCTTAGTTTTCCTTGAAGTCAAGGAAGGGGAGATGGTGACATTCAGTTGCAGCCAAGGACATGTCCACAAAAGTGATGCACAAGGGAGGTGTACAGGCTATTAAACAAAAACACAAAACACAAGGTGACATTGGGAGCCCTGCACTAGGGATGGCTGGGCCTCTGTCAGACTCCAGGTCCTGCATGGGAGAGCCCCATAACTCCATCCTCCACCACTGATTGGATCTTACCTCAATGAAAAATTAGCTTCTACAGCATAAGTCACTATATTGAGGAGGTTTGTTTGCCACAGTAGCTAGTGTTAACCAGTGGAAAATGAGCTAGCTTTTCTTCCCGATATTTCCTGCAGAAATGAGTTCTCCCATCCTATCCTAGTCTATTTCTGCCTTTCTAGAAGGAAGTATGAGAGCAGCTGGGTTTCCTTAATGGGCAGAGTAAAAAGACAGACTTACACTACTAAGAAATAAAGTTGCTGCTTCATGTTGACATGCAAACTAGGGGTAAGAGAGCATATTATGCGATTTATCATTAATAGAATAATTCTATTAGAATGAAGAGACATGAGCCAAATAGGCTAAGTATCATTGGCATGTGGTTCCAGCTGCATTTTGGTGAAAATAGAATTCCTAAAATAAAGTTGAATGAACCATCTGTTTTAAAGAGAGCAAGCAAAAAAGAAGTTGACTATTATTGGTGTTATTCACATTGCAAATACGATTGAGAACTTCGTCATCAGCAAAGCCTGCTATAGCAGAAACTCTAAGGTTGAGGCAGCGTATGCTTTCTCTGTGGTATGCTGACAATATGTATCTTGTCTGGTGCTACTCTTTGTGCTAGGAATGTTTATGTGAGAATTCAGAGACCTCATTTCTTATTAATATTTGTTATATCCCATGATGTGATGAAGTTGGTTCATACAGGCTCCTGAGGGCTGATAATTAAATACATTTTGTAGGCTGGTTAGTTTATAATATAATAATTACTAATAATTAAATTGTATAAATATGTAAGTGCATAAATTATGTTGCAAAAAGGGTAAAACATTCTCTTTTAGGGGGTTGGGAGGGAGGGTCTTGCTCTGTTGCCCAGGCTGGAGTACAGTGGTGTGATCATGCCTCACTGTAGCCTCAACCTCCTGGACTCAAGCCATTTCCCTACCTTAGCTTCATGAGCAGCTAGGACCACAGGTGCATGCCACCATGTCTGGCTAATTTTTTTTTTTTTTTTTTTTTAAATTTGTAGAGATGAGTTCTTGCTGTGTTGCCCGGGTTGGTCTTGAACTGCTGGGCTCAAGTAAGCCTTCCACCTCAGCCTCGCAAAGTGCTGGGATTACAGGCATAAGCCCATGTTGGACCTGTTAAGCATTCTTAAAATGTATCACTTTCTCATTATTTTACAATGTTTACTATCATATATGCCCTTGAGCTTATTTATATCTATTGCTTGTGTATAGTGGAAGTACTGTGTAATGAGTGGCACTGCACCTTTAACTCCACATTCAGTGCCTTTAGGTTGGAAGCTTGAAATTGGTCAGAAATATTTATACAGTAGAAATTGGCAAATGCTACAAGCCAGAACTTCTCCTCTACCCCCCGCCCCCACCATCTCCACCTAGAGAGCCAATTGTTAAACATTTGCAGTACATCCCGGTTCTCTCACACAATGATTTAAAAGATCGCATTTAGCAACTTTCTTCCCTAGAGAACCTAAGCTGTAGTTAATGCACCCATTTTCCATGGTAGAGAAATTGGGGTAGTAGATTTGAATGCAGAACAGTTCAGGGTTTTTCTAAGGCAACAGCTAAGAGTTGCAGGTTAACCCAAGGTTCATTATCAAGGGCACAAGTGTTTGCCTTGCAGCTAACCTCTCCATGTCAAAGAGGTTAGTCTATCACTTGTTTCATTCTGGCAAAAACATTTGGATTCAACTTCATGAATTTTGAAATATCAAGACAATTTATTTTAATAATTATTAAAGGATAAAAATGAGAATAGGTGGATTGCATAGGAGAAATAAATTCTGATCTTAAAACATGCTGTAGAGTTTCACAGTATTTCTCATTTTTTAATATTTTTTTCATACAGAATTTTTTACATATGCCTTGACTTGGGGGAAAAGATACCAAAAAGCAGAAATGGTATTGACTATATATCTTTTTAAAAAAAAAACAATTTTATGGCCATAAGCCAAGTAGAACATTTGGATAGGCTGGGGTAAAAGAGCTGAAACTTCACAAATGTATGTGTGTATTTATCTGTGTGTATTACCAACTCTCTTGATTTTCTTCTGGATGTATCAAATGTTGTTAATGAGAATTCTGACAACCTTCTTTCCTCTTTAAACATTTCTGGCAAAAAATAAAGGTGGTCAAAGTCTTTCATCTAATTATAAAAGTATAGCTCTTTGCAGCAAATTATCTCTTCTAGAAATGTTACATTCCCTGTAAAGAAAATATTTAAATATAAACTCTTTGACTTTTAATTTGAGGTTTTTACTTTCTAAAACAGCCTTTTTTTTATTGGACTGTGTATGAAATAACGTAGCCTGAAAAAGAGAAAACGCAGAGATTTAGTAGGAGATTCCTCCCCTTGTCTCCCAGCTTTATAGAGGTGCAATTGACAAATATTAATGGTGTACAACATGATGTTTTGAAATATGTGTAAATTGCAAAGTGATCAACACAATCAAGCTAATTAGTATATTAACCACCTCAAATACTTATCACTTTTTTGTGGTGAGAACATTTGAGATCTACTCTCTTAGCAATTTTCAAGTATGTAATACATTATATCATATTTTCTCTATCCATTCAGCCACATGGAAACTTAACGGTGACTTCTTGTCTTGCTATTGTGAGTAATGCTGCAGTGAACATGGGGGTTCAGATAGCTCTTTGACATACTGATTTTATTTCCTTTGAATTACATAAACAGAAGTAAAATTGCTGGATCATATGGTAGTTCTATTTTTAGCTTTTCGAGGAACTTCCATACTGTTTTCCATAATGGCTATACGAATTTACATCTCCACCAACAGTGTACAAGGGTTTCCTTTTCGCCATATCCTCACCAACACTTCTGTCTTTTTGATGATAGCCATCCTAAGAGGTGTCAGGTTATATCTCAGTATAGTTTTGATTTACATTTCCTTGATGATTAGCGATGTTGAGCAACTTTTCATATAAAGATGGCCTGTTGGCCATCTTTATTTCTTTTACTTCTTTTTTTGAGAAGTATTTTTTTAGGTTCTTCACCCATTTTTAAATGGGTTACATATTTGTATTTTTGGTATTACATTGAATTTCTTATATGTTTGGAATATTTGCTTTCTATTGGATCTATGTTTTACAAATATTTTTATCACTCCATAGACTGTCTTTAAATTTTGATTCTTTCAATTGCTGTGCATATGCTTGTTAGTTTGATGCAATTGCATTTGCCTATTTTCATTTGTCTATTTTTGCTTTTGTCGCCTGTGCTTTTGTGGTCCTCTCCAAAAAATTATTGCCAAGACAAATGTCAAGAACCTTTTCCCTAAACTTTCCTTCTAGTAGTTTTACAGTGTTACATCATGTGTTTAAATCTTTAGTACATTTTGAGTTTATTTTTATATTTGGTGTGAGATAAGGGGTTCCATTTAATTATTTTGCATGTAGTTACCCAGTTTTCTCAACATTATTTATTGAAGAGGCTGTCTTTCTGCATTGTGTATTCTTGACACCTTTGTAGAAGATCAATTGACCATAAATCTGTGAATTTATTTCTGAGATCTGATCTCTATTCTGTTCCGTTGGTCTATGTGTCTGCTTTTATGCCAGTACCATGCTGCTTTTATTACTGTGGCTGTGTAGTAGAGTTTGAAGTCAGTAATCTCATGCCTTCAGCTTTGTTCCTTTTGCTCAAGGTTGCTTTGGCTATTGTGAGTCTTTGTGCCTCCACACAGATTTTAGGATTGTTTTCTGTATTTCTGTGAAAAATGCAATTGGAATCTTGATAGAAATCACATTGAATTTGTAGATGGCTTTGAGTAGCAGGGATATTTTAACAATATTAATTCTTTCCTTCCATGAGCATGGGATTTCTTACCATTTATTTGTGTTTAATTTATTTCATCAGTGGTTTATAGTTTTCAGTGTACAGATCTTTCACCTTCTTATGTTATTCCTGTTATATTTTGTTTTTTTAAAATTCTATTTTAAATGAGATCACTTTTCTTAATTTCTGAAGTGAGTTTACTGAATTAGTTTTTGATGGAATTTATATGGTTTTCTATCTATCAGATTATGACATCTACAAATAGAGACAATTTTACTTCTTTTCAATTGAATGTCTTTTATTTCTTTTTCTCCCCTAATTGCTCTGGTTAGGACTTCCAGTACTATGTTAAATGGAAGTAGAGAAAGTAGGCATCTTTGTCTTGTTCTAGAGAAAAAGCTTTCAGCTTTTGATCATTGAATATTATGTTAGTTGTGGGCTTGTTGTATATAACCTTTATTATGTTGAGGTGCATTTCATCTATACCAAATTTATTGAGAGCTTTCATTATGAAAGGATGTTGAATTTTGACTAATACTTTTTCTGCATCTATTGAGATCGTCATGTGATTTTTGTCTTTTATTTTTTAATGTGATGCATTGTAATTATTCATTTGCATATGTTGAACCACCCTTGGTTCTCAAAGATAAATCCCACTTGATCATGGTATATGATAATTTTATTGTGTGGTTGAACTTGATTTGATAGTATTTTATTTAGGATTTTGGCATCCATGTTCATCAGTGATATTGGTCTGTAATTTTCTTTTCTTGTAGTATTCATATCTGGCCTAGTAAAATGAGTTTTGGAAGTGTTCCTTTCTCTTTTATTTTTGGAAGAGTCTGAGAAGGACTGGTATTAATTCTTCTATAAATATTTGGTAGAATTCACCAGTGAAGCCATCAGGTCCTGGGAATATGAAAGTCTTATCTTGAGGATGGTAATGAACACTCAACACTCTTTTTTTTAAATGAGAAAAAAAATTAACTGACGTGAAAAAGCAATTCTTAATGTAAGAACAGTTACAATTTTGGAATCAGTTAGATACTAAATGATTTTAGCTACTCTGGAGGTCCAAACACAGGATAAATGTCAAGATTGGTTGGTGTATGTGTGGTCTTGGCCTGATCACAGTGTGATAAAACAGATACATGCTAAAATTTATTTGCAGGGCTGAGATTCAAATCACAATGCACTAGTTTGAGTATCTGCTCTTTAAAGGGCACTTTTTGCTTGGCTTTGTAACATTGTGAAGAAACAGAAAATACAAAATCATATATTTATATAAATGTGCATACTGTGTATACCTTTATACATACTATATACTCATGTGCATATATAAATACATATATTATGCTAGCTGAATGTTGCAAACTTCCATTTATTTCTCAAATCATTATATGGAAATTAATATTTTAAATAAAATGTTAATTTTGCTGTTAAAATACTGGATTGGTATTGCTGTGTTATAAAAGCAAACACTTTTTGTAAAACTAAAAGTTTTAGTATTTGGAAATACGTATTTAATAAATTTATTTGTTGTTTGTCTGCCCCCTTTTAGAATATCATTATTTTAATATATTGTTTCCATGTTCTTAGTTACGGATAAACATCAATTCAAACCAGAACAGATGTTATATAGATTTCGCTATGATGATGGAACGTTTTATCCCAGAAATGAGATGCAGGACGTGATTTCAAAGGTAATGACCTGTCCCACAACCTCTTCGATAGTAGAATGCATGTTGCCGTTCTTCAGGAAGATAAAAGGCAGTTGAGAAACCTAAAAGATTTTTCTAGTTTAGAAAATCCTTCCACTATATATACAAGCAAACCTCTTTATTTATTTTTAGTATTTCAAGAATTCTAATGTTTGATTGTTTCTTCATTCTTTACCTAATTCTAAATGATAGTAGTACTGCTGTATCACTCACAAGGTTACAGCCATTAAAAACTCTTTTACATGCAGCAACATGTCATCAAAATACTTGTATAAAAAATACAAATATGTAAAATAAATGTAAAGCCACTTTTTTTGTACAGTTGACAATGCTTTACTGATATATGATGAACAGGTAGTATGGATATATTACTGTGTTGGTATCTTTAATTTATCTTAGAAATTTTATATTTTAAGAAAATTAATTTGGAGAAAACTTTGTATATGTGTATGTCATATATATGAGGAATTTATAGCACAATTTAATCCTATTCTTTAATAATTTAAATTATATTATTTTTATGATATATCGTGACATTTGAATAATTTTTAAATTGGTTGAGATTTTGTAATGATTCGAGAATATTGACAGTGAATTAATTTGTTAATTCAAAATTTCATTGACATGTCCCTTGGGTGATCTCACTCTTTTTTGATATATATCTTTATTTTACGTAGGGTGTAAGATTATACTGTCGTCTTCATAGTCTCTTTACTCCAGTGATAAGGTGAGTCTGGTTTTTAAGTTCTGAGAAACTTAAATAGAAATATTTGTACTGTGTTATAGGTAAATATTATTCAGCTAGAACGTGTTGGCTTATTTTGCTTTTCTTCCAAAAGCGAAAATTTTACTTTAAAATATTATTTTAAGGAATAATTTGTTGTAAAATATCCCTATATTTTTCTAAGATTCTAATTTTCCACTCTTTATTCCACTCTAATATATCACTCTGTATTATGATTTCTAAAATTATTTTGCCATTGGTTCATAGTAAATTACACACTTGAAATAGTCCACTTTGTGCTAATATTTAATAAATAAAAGTTGATTGATTGGGAGAGAATTTGGAAATAATGTTTACATATTTGCCACTATTATTACTTGTATATTAACTTTTTGAGTTAAATTGTATAATGAAATATTGGCTATGTATTTTATAATATTTTCACCTCATAATCTTTTTTCCTAAGAAAAGATTTTGTACTTGAAAATTAAGAATTATTTTGTATAGGCATAATTTTATAATTTTATTCTTTATCATGTTTTTCCTTCTGAAGAGACACACTCGTTTTAAAAGAGGAATCAGGATTAATTTTTGGTTTATCTCTTTAGAAAGACAATAGAAAACTTTGAGGTCTGCATTATGATTACTAACCAAGTAGATCTTCAGGAAATTGTGCTTTTGCAATATACACTAATATAACTTAACTGATAGAATGTTAAACGAATTTCAAATGGTCAAATATTATTTGGAGTTTACTGACTAAATCATAGTCCACAACAAAATATGCATGTACCATTTTCAGAATAAATAAAAATGCTTTTCAGTCTTGGCTATAAAATCCAAATGTTTAGTGTTTCTGTTTTTCACTTTGGTTTGTAATTCCAAGAAAATGCAGAGCTTAAAACAATAAAGATTCCAGATGTTGCTAAGTATATTGGAATGCCCACTTTCTACTGCATAGAGAACACACTGTTTGCAGATCCTGGAGGAGGAAACAGGATCTTATTCACAATCCTGAAAATGTCCTATCTATTTTCACAAGTAGGCTTCACAAAGTGGAAGAAGGTGAAGAAGAATAAATATTTGTTGACTCTGCCATAATTCTGTCACAGATATCTGTAAATATTTTGGATAACTTAATATTAAGTACTTAATAGCAATTGGGTTCTTAAAAATTCTTTTCTGCTAAACTAAGAGAAAACAATAATGTTAATACATTATGTAATTGGTGTATATGTAGATTTTATATGAGCAAAAATGTGTTCTGAAAATACATTTTAGCCATATGAGATTTCTTATCAAGAAAGCTTCATCTGTAAGAGCTGATAAGAAAATTTCCTTTGGCTAGAAATGAAAATTGTTTTTGAGTTGTCAAGAGAAAATTTATGGGGAAAAAACCCATAAAATGGAATGTATTGTAGTCATTCTTTTAACATGTGTGAACTCAGCTTATAAGAAGAAAATTTACTTAGCATGAAGAGCCACAGATTCACGTGGTCTCTAATAGACTACGCTTTTTCTTCTTACTATGCTTATAGAAACCAAGATGAAATGTGTGATGAGGTGTCAGAAACATGGAGACAGTTTTAAAGAACAATGAATAAAGCTAGTAATTATTAGTCACTTCAAGTCTTTCGCAGTTTGGAATTTTCGACATTTTATAAAGACTGCCACATTTTCATTCTCTTATGATCCAGGCGGATTTCTGCCCTTGGGCATTCAGTTGTGATTATGAGATTTGGTTGGTACCTAACAGAACTTTGAATTAGTTCTGGGAAATCTACTGAATGGAAAGTCTGAACTGGAGAGCCAGTTGATCCTCTTGGTTCCCTGGGGATGTTATATCACTATGTCCATGACCTGATTGGAAAGAAAAAAATAACAAGTTCTCAATGTATCTACTTCAGGACAGACCTGCTGGTTTTCCACTACAGCAGAGCTGTGTGAATAGTACTGTAGTGCAAATCCAGCCTTCCTGGAGCATTCAGGAACAGGAATAAAAGATGTTTGTTTCATCTCCAGATTTTGAGATTTTTAGTATGATCTATTGTGATTTAAAGAGAAGAAATTCTATTTTATTATTATTATATTAATATGATACTGTATTGTAAGTTCTCACTTAATGTCATCATTAGCTTCTTGGAACCTCCAACTTTAAATGAAATGTTATATCATGAAACCAATTTTGCCATAGGCTAATTGATATAAACAAGAGTTAAGTTCCTACAGCATCCAGTATTTCATTTCACTTAAAGTCAGTTTCCAAGAACCTATCTACAATGTTACATGTGGACTTACTATATTTCTAGCTAAATTATCATCAGATAATATAGCAGTAATAATCTATTTGGATGTAAGAAAATGTAAAAGAAGAGGTTTCCCGTTTGGGTAACATTGTGGATCTCTTCCCTTGGTATAAGCTGGTGGAGGATTTTTCAGGTATTCTGCATGCTTCATAAACTTCTCTTATTTGCATGTTTTTGGGCAATTAACTCAGGTTACAATGATAAACTTTTCTGTTGCATACTGATACTAAATGAAAATATTTTCTTGTGCTTACATATCCCCTTGCTTAATGTCTTGTTTTTTTTTTTTTGTTTTTTTTTTTTTGTTTTTCCTTTATAGAGATAAAGATTACCACTTAAGGACCTACAAATCTGTGGTCATGGCCAACAAACTAATAGACTGGTTAATTGCACAGGTAAATAGATAAATAGAAGTTGCTGAGTTTCACTTGCTGCTGCTTTAAACTTTGAGCATGTGAATTAGGTATGTTTCCTCTTCTTCATCTGCAGCAGGTATTTTAAAAAAGAAATACATATAGCTAATAGGAAGCAGAGTTAGCATTTGAACCTAGGTAATCTGATTTTAGAGATATCAAACTTCATATTTAGGTCATCCTGCTTCTCAAGAGCAAGATGCTCCTATTTTTAAGATACCAGCTGAGATCCATCAAAAAATAATAATTTTAGAATCTGAAGAGTAGCTATGCTCATCTATTAATGTTTTTTGTATGTTTTTTTATACTTTGTTTTAAAGTATCTGTTTATTAATGCTAGCAAGTTATTCTAATCTCCTTGTGCATTTTTACATGTTAGAAAATAATTGTGCTTTGATAATAGGAGCTTCAATGTCTGTGGTATCTATTTTAAAAAAGAAAGGAATTTATTGTTGTTATTGTTGCCCTGCTTCTCAGGATTTAGATGCTGACAGCTAGAACTGAGAAAATGTTGTTTGCTTATAAGTAAAACAACTTAGAGCATCTAGTCGATCATAACAGACATTCATCTATAAATTATTCAAATATTCAAAAGTTTAAATGTTGGTATTCAAATATTTAAATGTTTTATTGTACTAGATTAACTAGTAAATGATAAAATGTATTTGACTGATTAAAGAAAAGATGAAGAAAACTGATAGTTTAACTGAACTTACTATTTTGGGAGAGGAGATATTGCTTGGTCGAAATGCAAGTCATTACATTTAGCTATATGAGTCAATGTCATACAGACCTTCACTTTTTCTTTAAGAGTGGCTTTGTTTCGAGTAGATAACATTTGCTAGTTTGTCATAAAATGTTTATTTTTTATTTCAGTTATTAATAATCTACATTTGGCTCATCTGTACACATATGTTTTGATAATTTATGTTAGTTAATATTATTTTTAGGCTGTTCAAGACCACCTATTTTTATATCTTATAGCACTTACATTTATTACATTTAGAAGTTAAGATTTTAGATGAAACTAAACAATTAACTTTAGATAAAACATCAATTTATATTTTCAGTGGCTTTCCTAGCATTAGAGACTTTCATAACACTGTGGTCAATGTGTATCATTCGAATTGATTTCTATATAATAATTATTGGAGTTGGACTTTCACTTAGAAATTATACAGTCCTAGAATTCTTGTGAACTTGTATGATATGTTGATTACATGAGAAACTTAAAGAAAATCTATTTGACGCAAAAGCTGATGCTGAGTAAACCTTTAAAGTTCTAACTCAGGAAATCAGTTAACAACTTTTTTTTGGCACTTTTACAAGAGTTAACATTAGAAGAATAGATTAAGGTACTCAAAGATGAACAAGTTTTTGCATTTTTTTTAGATGAATATCACTCTGTTGCCTGGGCTGGAGTACAGTGGTGCAGTCTCAGCTCACTGCAACTTCTGTCACCCAAGTTCAAGCAATTCTGTCTCAGTTTCTCGAGTAGCTGGGATTATAGGTGCACACCACCACACCCAGATAATTTTTGTTTTTTCAGTAGAAAAGGGTTTCACCATGTTGACCAGGTGGCTGGAACTCCTGATCTCAAGTGATCCGCCTGCTTCAGCCTCCTGAAGGGCTGACATTACAAGTGTGAGCTACTATGCCTGGCCGCAATTTTTTTTCTTCAGTTTTTCTTAGTGGTTTGTTATGACAGTGTCTGCAGAAATTGTACATAATAGAAATTGCATTGGCTGGGACTCACACAACCTAGTGTCTGATGCCAGCTCTGCTAGTAACTAGTTATATAAACTTAGACAAATCACTCAGTCTTTTCTGGATTTTAGATTTTACAACTGTTTACTGCTTACTGGAATAGCTGTATATGCTGTCTCTTTTCTATCATCGAAACTTTATGACTCTGATATTATAAAACATCCAAATGTAAATATCAATATAATCAACTCTGATTGCTTAACTTCAGATTAGGACCACATAGGCTGCCTTGAAAAAAACAATTAGTAGTGGAAGGATAAGAGACCAAGGTTAAAGTTCCTAATCTAATATGAAGAAGAGTTTTTTTTTTTTTTTTTTTTTTAAAGTAAGAGGATCTTTCTACCAAGACTCTGACATGATGATACTGAATTTTCAGTATTGACTGAGACACTGAATTGATTTGGACAGTTTTAGAGCACAGAGTAAAACTACTGGCTCTACTATGATTGGAGTATATACTATATCCTACAGTTTTTCTCTTATTCTGCAAAATATTGTGTGATGTCATCTTGGAAAAGAAAATGAGTGTTGTGTTCTTCTGAATACATTTTTCATTTACTGTTGTGCTGCTTCTATTATAGTATAATAGTTCAGAAGAATATACTCTCTTTCACAATGTTAAATTCTTATTCGGCATGTGCATTAATGTGCCAATAAAACATCATTCAATTCCTGCACATTGCAGTTTAGGTATGGATCACTCACAGTTTATAATTAAAGAATGCCTTGCTTCTTCACATAATGTGTTCTAAATACTCACCAGGTCTAAAGGGCACAAGTATGATTTTAAAAAGGCATAGGAAAAACCAGAACATTTTAGGGTATGTTTTTTACACCAGTATGTTCAATAACATTAGTCTGGTCAGTGTTTCATTTGAATAATTAAAGCAATCAAGTGTCAGTGATTATTAAACTAGCTTTTCTTGTAAATTTAACATTCAAGCAAGTGCTTTGATGATAGAATAAACAAAGCAGGAAGCAGTCATGATTTCTGCCTTCAAGTGATATTGGTCAATTGGGCTAATTTTCATGTATCCTCTAAGACTCTGCTCCAGCATCATCTCCCCCAAGAAGCCTTGCCAGATCCTCTAGCCTAGGCTCAGATCACTTCCTGTGGTCCCAGATCTCCAATTATATCTGCCTGATTGGAAGTATGGATTAAATTGGATATTAGTAAGATATTTACCTTATAATGACCAAATCCTACCCTAGATTTGAATTACTTCAGGGCACGGAAGTATTTTGTGCTTGAGTGGTTTAATATTTTTCTATTACTTGATGCAATATATAGAAAAAATAAGTATCTTTTGAATGAACACATGAAAATGACAAAATAGCTTGATTTTTGAAGAGGGCCAGATGCAGGGTCTGAAGTTACAGATTATAAGTGTTTTGGTAGTTCTTAGGAGGATTAGTGAGGATTGGAGTTATCATAGAATGAGGTGAGACCATTATTTTTGTCCTTTATAGACAAGTAGAATGTATGTGAGAGGAGGGTTGAGAAAAGGGCGGTGCAGCTATGAGTAAAAAGAAGAGTAAGAATGAGCACAGACTTCAGGCAACAGCAGGGAGGCCAAACTGACTACAGCAGGAGATATGGTATTGAGCTTTGGAGAGTGAAGCTGGACAAGTAGCATAAAACCAAGGTATGGAAGTTTTAAAAGCCCAATAGATAATTTTGATACATTATGATTCTAAAAGAACAGTCTGTTTAAAGTTTTGGAACTGAGCTTTCTGTGTAAGAGATTTCATTTAATTCTAGCTGGACACAGTGTCTCACTCCTGTAATCCCAGCACTTTGGGAGGCCGAGGCAGGCAGATCACCTGAGGTTGGGAGTTTGAGACCAGCCTGGCCAACATGGTGAAAGCCCTTCTCTACTAAAAACACACAAATTTCTGGGCATGGTGGTGCACACCTGTAATCCCAGCTATTCGGGAGGCTGAGGCAGGAGAATCGCTTGAACCCGGGAGGTGAACATTGCAGTGAGCTGAGATTATGCTACTGCATGCCAGCCTAAGCGACAGAAGGAGATTCCATCGTTTTTTTTTTTTTTAAGTTTAATTGTATAACAGCGTATTTTAGAAAAAATCTAGAAAAAAAATCATGGTAATTTAGAACAGAGATTAAGAAACACCATATGAGGACATTGACAATAGAGATGGAATAGAAGCCAGAGAGGAGAGAATAGATTTGGTAAAATACCTAAGTGCTAAAAGATAGGACTGGGGAAAAATGAGATAATACATGAGAAAAAGCTACTTAAACTGTAACAATACAACTCTAAGTTTACACAGATAGACACACACACACACACACACACACACACACAGAGAGGGAGAGAGGGAGAGAGAGATAAATGTATGTTCATATATATGGATCCATACTTAAAGGAATAAAATAGGTGTTTTCTAAATTAAAAAAAAAAGAAAGAAAGAAAAAGGTTGCTTTGGGCCATTTTGTTGGATTCAGTTAGATGATCTGATTTTTTTCTGGCAAAATAATGAAAGAGAAGCTTGTATTTGCTAGCTCAGCCAAACAATTTACTCATAAGGTCTTACAAGTCATCCTAGATTAATAGATTTCTTCAGGGGTCCTTACAGGGCAAGGCCATTTGGTGGAAGGGAAGAGTTAGTGACTGAGGTCATACATAATGATTGTTTAATTAGTGTGTTGTCAATTTACAGGATATTTCCCTGTTGCATAATTGGAATACAAAATCTAAGAAATAACAGAAAGGCATCATTTATGGTAGCAATACATTTTTGTTACTTACATATTTTTGTGTTTAATAAAGTATATTTTTTCTCAAGAAATATTAAGTGTTTTATTTAATGTCAAAAGAAAATGTTTTCATAATAAATTGCATATTTTGTAAAAATTAGATGCATCCTATCTTATAAAGCAATGCATGCTTTGTAAGGGAAGCTTTGTCTGAATTTGATGTTGGGAATGTTAAATACAGCAAAGCTGCCACAAAGCCTTTAGTTACCTATTAACTCCCACGGTGCTTTTTCGGTTAACAGGGAGATTGCCGCACCAGAGAAGAGGCAATGATATTTGGCGTTGGACTCTGCGACAATGGATTTATGCATCATGGTAGGGATTTTTTACTCTGGAAGCTTACCGATATATTTCATCATTTTGGTTCTTAGGATACTGGAACACCCAGTGCTGCTGTGAGGTCATTTAGAGACGAGCCAGCAAGACTGTCTGGGTCTTACTATGCGTTCAGGTTGGGTCACCACAACTGCATTCGGTTTCACTGCAGGTGCCTCTCCTAGGTGTAATTGCTGTTATCTACCAATTGCCATAACTTCTATCCTATTTCTCTAGCCTAAGCTGATTCTAGAAGAGCAATGGCTTGAGCTAGAAGTTTTTATGTTTTGTTTTGTTTTTAAGCTCATAAACCTCTTTGAAACTATTTCGGATTAGACTTATGATTTTCTTTTGAATGCCAGTATCTATTAGAATGATTAAATGACAGCATATGTGATTGATTATTTACTGTTATTTATAAGAAAAATGGTTTTAAATTTACCTCTGAGAACAAAATTATAGATCTTTAGGAGAAAATTATTTTTTATCATTAAATGTTAATTTTTAAATAAAATTCTAAGATTTTTTGGAGTAATGAGAGTAAGTTTTTCCTCATTGCAACATCTTATAGAATCCATAAATCAAAACAGTCTCTCTCTCTCTCTCTCTCTCTCTCTCTCTTTTTTGAGACAGACACTCTGTCACCCAGGCTGGAGTGCAGTAGCATGATTTCAGCTTACTGCAACCTCTGCCTTGTGGGTTAAAGCAATTCTCCCACCTCAGCCTTTGGAGTAGCTGGGACTACAGGTGCACGCCACCACATCTAACTAATTTTTGTATTTTTTGTTAGAGAT
The DNA here is from genome assembly GCF_048565385.1 of Saimiri boliviensis. Classification (NCBI taxonomy): domain Eukaryota; kingdom Metazoa; phylum Chordata; class Mammalia; order Primates; family Cebidae; genus Saimiri; species Saimiri boliviensis. Next base: position 20,490,685 of record NC_133463.1, read on the forward strand.
GGAGTTTCACCAAGCCAGGCTGGTCCCGAATTCCTGACCTTAAGTAATCTGCCTACCTCAGCCTTCCAAAGTGCTAGGATTATAGGCGTGAGCCACCATGCTGGCGTCTTTTTAATTAATAATATAATATGCTTTAAATATATAAATATATATTTGATAGCACTTGTATCTGTCAAAATATTTTGAAATTACTTTTAAAATATTGTTGCATTTTTATGAAGAAGGAAGTACAGCAAAGGTTACAGTGATTTTGAGAGCACCCTTGGTTATCATTTTTTGGGGAGAAATTCCATCCTGTTTCCCTATCTCCAGGTCACTCTATGAGTTGTCTAGAGAAATATTGGTCCTTGAAGAACAAACCATGAATGGAAGAAATTAAAGCATATTAGGGGATTAACCCTATAATATCAAGCTGAAAACCTGCAAAAGTTTCCATTTTTTTTCTTTAAAGCACCAACATACAGTAATTTTGTCTAAGCATTTATTATAAAATATTGAATTACATGAAGAGTTTTTCATACAAAAGTCTGTCAGTAAAGCATGAATAGTGTGTCTCATGCCTGGCTTTATTGATGCCTTATGTTACTCCTTTTGAAAGATAATTTGGTGGAAGAAAACAGCTGTAGCAGAAACACTGTGTGAGCTTTGGGAAACTGCTTAGATCATTAAGTCAATCTACAATAGATTTTTGGCTAGGCACAGTGGCTCATGCCTGTAATCTCAGCACTTTGGGAGGCCAAATGGGAGGACTGCTTAAGCCCAGGAGTTGGAGGCCAGCCTGGCAACATAGCAAGATCCCACTTTTATGAAAATAAAAAAATAATAACAATAAAATAGATGATCACTTCTATTGCTAGTTATGGCTTCTGTTGTTTTTTATACTTGAGGTTGATAGTTTCATTTGTTAACTGATGTTGCCAGCCAGTCTTTCATCCAAAGATCAATAAAGGCACTCATCCAGTCAATAATTACTTGTTGGAACTCTGTAAAAATAATGAACCCAACTAACTGTCCTTTTTGACTGCTTACTATATGCCAAGTTATTTATATTTATTACCTCATTTTAGTTTTATACAACAATATGTAGAAGGTTTTATTGCCTCCACTTTACAGATGAGGAAACTGAAACTCAGAGGGTTTAAGTAACTTTCTTATGTCACTTTTAGGCCTGGAATTTAACCTCAGGCCTGTCTCATCACAAAACCTAACTCTTTCTACTGTGCCCTGGGATCACTGTCTTTCTTTTAGTATCTGGCTCAATGAATCAACCTTCAAGGTGCTAAGGACAGATAAATAAGAAATGGAGAATTTTTTTTTTGTAAAGTATTTTGACAGCTATCAGTATCTCACTGAATACAATTTCTTCCTATCAGTATTTGACCTTATTTTATTTTAAAAAATACTAACAAAACATAAACTTTATTTCATCAGTCCATTCCAAGAATCTTAGAGGATTTGGGGAACAATACTAATGTTCAGATAAGGGGGAAAAACAGACCTTTCCAGAAATAAGGTTATTTGAGAATATTGCTTTTAAATAGAAAAGAAACAGGAATTCGTGGAAACTAAAGTCACATTTCACCCAGAAGACATATTTCTGGTTTGAAGTGTTGGAACAAAAGTGAACACAATGGGAGTTGTTCATACACAGAAAGCAACACTTAACCCATTTGAATTTTCCCATAATTGTGAGGGATATTAAAAACATGCCTCAAGTGTTTACTGCAAGTTAAAAACACCATAAATTTCTATGTTTTGGATGCATGCATTTTTGGATTCATTATAATCTTTTATTTAAATTTGGATTTCAATCTGGAAAGTGAAGGACTTGGTTATTCAAAAAAGTTAGCCTTAGAAGAAATACTAATTGTTTTAAAAAATTCAAAATCCTGTAGGTAAAAGTAATTTAAAGGAGACATTGGCTCAAAATTATAGAAAGAAATAGCAAAAAACAAAAACAAAAACAACAACAAAAAAACCACGGGAATACTTAGGAATGTAATAGTCCTAGGAGTATAAAGTTGAGGTTATGGGTGCAGGTATTAATTTATAAATGTCACTGGTATTGAAAATGAGTTCAATTTTTGAATTAGCTGAAATAATTGGAATCTCTCCCTTTTTCTGTAGTCCTTGAGAAAAGTGAATTCAAAGATGAACCTCTACTTTTCCGTTTTTTTTCGGACGAGGAAATGGAAGGATCAAATATGAAACATCGACTTATGAAACATGACTTAAAAGTTGTGGAAAATGTTATAGCTAAGTCATTATTGGTAAGTTTGTTGATATGTTATTTTTCTTATTGATTAGGCATCAGCAGGAGACTGTGTTAAACAGGTTTGGCGGTGATGCGTATTGTTTCATTCTGTTTAACTTGTAATTTTTTTTTATGCTTGCTTTACCAATAATGTTAATATTTTGCGTTTCAGATTAAATCCAATGAAGGCAGCTATGGCTTTGGGTTAGAAGACAAAAATAAAGTTCCAATAATAAAGTTGGTAGAAAAGGGATCTAATGCTGAGGTAAATTTGCATTTTAATTTAAATTTATTGTCATAACATAAAATAGAAAAATTCTAAATAAGCAAATCCGTCTTTAAAGATAATCAGGCTTGAAATAATCTTTATTGAACATAATGTCTCTGGATAATCTTACAGGTTCTACTGAATACCTTTGGGATTAGCAGCAGCTGAGCCCTGTCTGGCCACTCAGGGATAATAGGGGCCTGGAGGTTGTGGGTATTTTACAGCAGCGATCCCAACCTTATTGGTACCAGAGACTAGTTTCATGGAAGACAATTTTTCCATGGATGGAGGGTGGGGGCTGGTTTTGGGATGAAACTGTTCCAACTTAGATCATCAGGCATTAGAGTCTCATAAGGACTGGTCAACATAGATCCCCCGCATGCGCGTTCAGAGTTAACGAAAGGGTTCCTACTTCTGTGAGAATCTAATGCCACAGATGATCTGACAGGAGATGGAGCTCTGGTGTTAATGCTTACTTACCTGCTGCTCACCTCCTGCTGTGTGCCCAGTTCCTAGCAGGCCTTGGACCGGTACTGGTCCGTGACCTGGGGACTGCGGACTCCTGTTCTAGAGCTCTATAACCATGAACTTCTTGACCTCCTGGAAGGCTAAGTGACTCATTCTTCCTCCCCAGAGCTTCACTAATCACAGACTCCAACCTGGAACCCCACGGAGGCTGCATAGAGTAGCACTGTATTTTGCATTGCAGATGGTTCTTCCTTTATTTTTCTTTCTTTCCTTCCCCTTTTTTTTTTTTTTTTTTTAAGACAGAATCTCACTCTTTCACCCAGGCTGGAGTGCAGTGGTGCGATCTTGGCTCACTGCAACCTCTGCCTCCTGGGTTCAAGTGATTCTCCTGTCTTAGCCTCCCGAGTAGCTAGGATTACAGGCACATACCACCACATGCAGCTAATTTTCATATATATATATATTTTTTTTTTTTAGTAGAGATGGGGTTTCACCATGTTGGTCAGGCTAATCTTGAACTCCTGACTTCGTAATCTGCCCACCTTGGCCTCCCAAAGTACTGGGATTACAGGCATGAGCCACCTTGCGTGTCGCGTTTCTTCCTTTCTGTCAAGAGCTGTGTATTTATTTTCTCATCACCTTTGATGGTCTTTTATATGAATATAACTTTCATTACTAAAGCACATGCTTTGACTGTTTTCTCTCTTTTTTTAAAAAAAAAGAAAAAAAAAGAATAAATAAATAAATCAATAAAAGAATGAAGGAGAGGTAGAAAGAGGAAGAGAAAGAGTGAGAGAGAACAGGGGTGTTGCTTTACTGCCCGGGCTAGAATGCAATCTAAAAATGGGTATGCCTATGATTGTGCTTAATAATAGAGACATGAAAAAAAAACGAGGGAAGAAAATAACAAACAAGCAGCCAACCAATATTTCATTTAAACCTGTAACAGGTGTGATATGGTACTGATAAGAGTGTATATTTTGTGTGTTAAAAGTGGAGAGTTCTATAAATTTAATTAAGTTTACTTGTTCCAGATCTGAGTTCAAATCCTGGATATCGTTGTTAATTTTCTGTCTCATTGATCTGTCTAATATTGATGTTGAAGTCTCCCACTATTATTGTGTGGGAGTCTAAGTCTTTTTATAAGTCTTATATATCTGGATATTCCTGTATTGGGTGCGTATATGTTTACGATCTTTAGCTCTTCTTGTTGCATTGATCCTTTTATCATTATGTAATATCCTTCTTTGCTTCTTTTGATCTTTGTTGCTTTAAAGTCTATTTTATCAGAGGCAAACATTGCAACTCTTGCTTTTTATTTATTTATTTTTGCTCTCCATTTGGTTGGTAAATTTTTCTCCATCCCTTTGTTTTGAGTCTTTGTGTGAGGTGGGTCTGGATGCAGCATACCGATGGGTTTTGGCTTTTTTTGCCTGTCTGTGTCTTTGGATTGGGGGGTTTAGTCTATTTAAATTTAGAATTAATAATATATGTGAATTTAATATTGTCATTTAATGTTAGCTGGCTGTTTTGCCCATTAGTTGATGTAAATTCTTGATTATATTGATGCTCTTTACTTTCTGATATTTTTTAGAAAGGCTGATACTGATTGTTCCTTTCTATGTGTGGTTGTTCTTTCAGGAGCTCTTGTAAAGCAGGCCTGGTGGTGATGAAATCTCTGAGTGCTTGCTTGTTCACAAAAGATTTTATTTTTCCTTTGCTTATGAAGCTTAGTTTGGCTGGATTTGAAATTCTGGGCTGAAAGTTCATTTCTTTAAGGATGTTGAACATTGACCTCCACTCTCTTCTGGCTTGTAGGGTTTCTGCTTAGAGATCTGCTGTGAGTCTGATAGGCTTCCCTTTGTGGGTAACCTGACCTTTCTCTCTGGCTGCCCTTAGTATTTTCTCCTTCATTTCAACCCTGGTGAATCTGACAATTATGTGCCTTGAGGTTGGTCTTCTTGAGGAATATCTTTGTGGTGTTCTCTGTATTACCTGGAGTTGAATAGTGTCCTGCCTTGCTAGGTTGGGAAAATTTTCCTGAATAATATCCTGAAGCGTATTTTCCAGGTGGATTCATTCTCTTCATCATATTCAGGTACACCTAAAAAACGTAGATTAGGTCTTTTCACATAGTCCCATATTTCTTGGAGACTTTGCTAGTTCCCTTTTATCCTTTTTTCTCTAATCTTGTCTTCTCATTTTATTTCAATAAGTTGGTCATTGACCTCTGATATCCTTTCTTCTGCTTGATCAATTTGGTTGTTAAAACTTGTGCGTACTTCACGAAGTTCTCGTATTGTGTTTTTCAGCTCCATCAATTCACTTATATTCCTCTCTAAATTGTGTATTCTTATTAACATTTCATCAAACCTTTTTTCAAAGTTCTTAGTTTCTTTGCATTGGGTTATAACAAGTTCTTTTAATTCACAGAAGTTTCTTATCATCCACCTTCTGAAGCCTAAATCTGTTAATGGAACGCACTCGTTCTCCATCAGACCTTGTTCCGTTGCTGATGAGGAACTGTGATCCCCTGTAGAGGGAGAGGCGTTCTGATTTTGGGTATTCTCAGCCTTTTAAGGCTGGTTCCTTCCCTTCCTTATAGATTTATCCATTTGCAGTCTTTATAATTACTGTCTTTATAACTGGGTTTCTGAGTGGACGTCCAACTTCTTGATTCCCAGCACTAAAATCTGACCATCCCACTGTGCCGGCCAAAACATCAGCATTAAGATTGATGGTGCTTTTCTGACTCTGCACCAAGAACCGCTGCACCAAGGCAGTGACAAAACCGCCTCACTGGCCACATAAGTCGCACTGGCGACCTGTGGGGCTCCTCTGCTGGGAATCTCCTGGTGCACAAGCAACAAAAATTCGTCTGAAAGTGTGCCGTCCTCTCGTTCTCTGCGCTTTCACTGGGAGCTAAAATCCCGAGCTGCTAGTGATCAGCTATCTTGGATCTCCATATATTTTTATATCGGCTTTGACTGTTTTCTCATTGGATTAATGCTCCTGATGTTCTCTACTTCATCAGTCTTTTTTTTTTTTTTTTGAGATGAAGTCTGCCTCTGTTACCGGGCTGTAGTGCAGTGGCATAATCTCAGCTCACTGCAACCTCTGCCTCCCCAGGTTCAAGTGATTCTCCTGCCTCAGCCTCCAGAATAGCTGGGATTACAGGCCTGTGCAATGATGCCAAGGTGATTTTTTTAAAAAATAGAGACAGGTTTTACCACGTTGGCCAGGCTGGTCTCCAACTCCTGACCTCAAATGATCTGCCCACCTTAGCCTCCCTAAGTGCTGGGATTACATGCATCAGCCACTGCACCCAGCTACTTCACCAGCCTTTTGAACAAAAAACTCCTGATCATGCATTCATTCATTCATTCAGAAATATTTATTTAGTGCCTGTTAAATATTCTGCAGTGTTCTAGGCTCTGGAAATACAGCAACAAATGAGATACAAAATCCCCCTCCCTCATAGACCCTACTTTTCAGTGCTATAACCCAAGTATATCTAGTTTAAAGTAACCTCACCTTCATGCTCTACTTGGAAGATACTTAATTCTCAAGCAGATTTCTCGAGATTTAGATCTTTAATGAATGTGAAAATTAACAAAGTATGGTGTTTATCTCTGAACCTGTTTAAAGTTAGTGGTGAAATATCACCAATACGCCTATCTGCTAATGCCCAAGTTCTCTGTTTTGTCAAAACTCAGGTTAGGTTCGTGCAAGACAGAGTTTTCTGTAGAGCACACTAATTTCAAACAAAATAACTGATCAACTTATGCACTGTTAGTGGACTTTGTCAACGAATGACTATTTTTAGTACTTGTCTCTGAGAAGGAAATAATTTCTACCAGGCATTTTCAGAGGATGTTCTTAGAGCACAGCTGCATCTGACTATGCCACTAACAAATTACCCTCTCTCAGGCTTTCATCATTTAGCTGACAACCAAAACAGCAGGTAGTTTATAGGCCGTAGGGCTGGTTGAGAAGTGCGTGCCGGTTGGCGTGGAGAGGTAATATCTTCCTTGTCCTCGTTTCAGCAGCTTGCACTACTGACATGTCTATGCTGGTTGGAGCTCTCTTCTTTAGATTTCTAGGCTCCTCTTCTCCCCTGCACTGGAGCCACGTGAGCAATGTCAGGCTAGAGATGGGTACTTCGGTGTCACTGATGTAGATATAGAAGTTGGTGCTCTCTGAGTTAATTGGATATAGGCGGAAAACACAGTAAAAAGAAATAACCTGGAATATGATTATAGTTACAAGGATGAAATAAGTAAAAGAACAGTGAAATATAACAGAAGAGGAGAGTACGATATTAAGTTCAGGAGGGAAAAGGGGAGAATTTTTGTAAAGCTCTGTGTTCAAATTTAAAACAAGGCCAAAGAATCTCATCCACAGTTCTGCTTTGTGAGTTTGTATGAAAGCACTGCAGGTGTGTTAAAATGTCAACATCTGAAACTTGTTGTATTCTAATTTCGTGAAAAACTAAAATTCCTTATTAAAATATACTTTGACTTTTTTTTTTTTTTTGTAATTCTCTCTTAGATGGCTGGCATGGAAGTTGGGAAAAAGATTTTTGCTATTAATGGTGACCTAGTTTTTATGAGACCTTTCAGTGAAGTGGATTGCTTCCTGAAGTCATGTTTAAACAGCAGAAAACCTCTAAGAGTTCTTGTGAGCACAAAGCCAAGAGAGTAAGTATTATGATTTATGTGTGATTTTTTTAAAGTTATACATAGAAAAGTAAAATCGAAAAGATAACTAAGTAAATGTTTAGAATTAAGCATCTCATTGCTTAGAACATTTGAACCTCACCAGTATCACCAATATTGGTTTACAGATGATGAGAGAAGCTACATTGCTTACAATGCTAAAACACTTGTTACTCGAATCATGTAGTTTTAGTAGAAATAATACTTTTTTTTTTTTTGCTGCCCAAATTTTCCTGGTCTGGGTTGAATTGAGTTTTACTATGAGTGAAAAAAACTGGTAGAATGTTTGAGAATAAATAACTGTGTTTCTTGATGTTCGTCTGTAAGAATTTCTGGTGCTATCAGGTGATTAGACACCATTTGTAATTCAATACTCAGATGCAAAAAAGACTGAAAGATAATCCATGCTTGTATGTGGTAAGTAATTTGTCCATTTCTTTAAAACAATTCTATTATCTATTTACCTATAATTAGAGAAAAATTTCTGTTATAGAAAATGTAGAGAATACAAATTTTTCTAAAGGGAGATTTTTTTTTCTTATAACTCATAAATAACCATTGTTATTCTTTTGAAATTAAGTACTAACTGAAGTTTTTAAAGTATTGGTACACATATATATATAAGAGGTATCCACAAAGTGAGACCCTGTTCTATATGCTGCTTTTTAAGAACATACCATGCATATACTTGTAAGACATGGGCTTTTCTTGTACAAATCATTCCTATCAATGGTCTAGTATTTCCCTATCAGATTTACCTTAATTGTTTGACCAATTAATTAATTAAGATAATATGTACAAAGTACTTAGCATAATATATCAAAATTATTGTTTAGATTGTACTTGAATCATTTGTCAATCATGATAAGCAACTTCATTGATTTTAAAACAAATGAAGCTTAGCACTTCAAAAATAAAATTTTTTATTTTAACTACTTATTAAAATATTATAAGTATATGTAGTTTTCTTCCCTGCCCTAAATATATTTTAATATGTAAAAAAATATAATTATATATTGTATATATTCAGGAATAGCTGGATATGCTTCTGCAGAGTTTAAGAGTCAAAGTGCAGAGCAATAAGCTAGGCTCTCCCTAGTAAGTCTCTTCAAGGCACTATTCATTAAAGTCGATGATTTAGTTTCTACCAATAATTTACCAAGAGGTCTGAAAGAGTGAGCATGACACTCACTCTTTACTAATTTAGGAAAACTGGGCTAGAGGGCAGCAAAGAAGCAGAGCAATGTCTTCTCTCTGAATCTAATTATAGTCTGTTCCTCTTCCTTTATTCAACACTGGTCCAGGATAAGACTGTCCTGGTTGCCCACCTCCTGCCACTTCGAGGGCATTGAAAAGGAAGAAGACAGACTGGAAAGGAATAAGGGAGTACTATTTCAAAGTGATCATTAGGTCCTCCCTAGGGTCCCCTGATTTAACCCTACAAATACTGGTCCACCGATCAGAGATTCTCACAGTTAGAGACTTTGAGGCCATCGACTTCAAAACTGAATAAATAGGAATTAATCCTCAGACTTGGTTGCTAGATGAGCAGAATAGGAATCTGTGTCTTCTGACTCTTCTGAGTGTTTGTTGTGCTGTGCCTAGAACCCTGGATTCCAGGTTCAAGCCTCTCTTCCACTACTTGCTAGTGAAGTGTGTAATTTACATCCTCATCCATAAAATGGGGATAAGAGTGCCCGTGCTATGGAACTGCAAAGAATGTTGAATAAAACTAGGTTTGTAAAGAACTTAGTGAAGTATTCCGTACATAGTAAGTGCCAGTGATGTTATATATGATGCTGTTGTCTTCTCATTTTATTATGTTTCATTGCTACTTTATTATATCAACAGCATATTTTACATTGTATTTAAAACATTTTTTGAAGATAGCATACTCAGTTTAAAAAAATTTGTTTGAAATAAATAACTTTTCCTTTGTCTTTATTCTAATGTATGAGGTCTATAAATCAGTATCATATTTTCTTATAATAGATTCTTTTAATGGGAATTTAAGTAGTGTCCCATTTTGAGGGAAAAGGGAAAAATAGGAGCGGTAAATGCAAAATAACTTTCTTTTGATTCTAGCTATACCTTTTTTTTAAAATTTATTTTTTATTTTTATTTTAGATAAAATAAATCATGATCATGCAGGATTGTTGCATAGGTACATACATGGCAATGTGGTTTGTTGCCTCCATCCCCCCATCACCTATATCTGACTTTTATACCCATGGTATCCCTCCCCAACATCCCCACCCCCTGCTGTCCCTTCCCCATGCCCCCACATCAGACCCCAGTGTGTCCATGTGTTCTCATTGTTCAACACTTGCCTATGAGTGAGAACATGTGGTGTTTGGCTTTCTGTTCTTCTGTCAGTTTGCTGAGAATGATGGTTTCCAGATTCATCCATGTCCCTACAAAGGACATGAACTCATCGTTTTTTAAGGCTGCATAGTATTCTGTGGTGTATATATGCCACATTTTCCTTGTCCAGTCTATCATCGATGGGCATTTGGGTTGGTTTCAGGTCTTTGCTATTGTAAACAGTGCTACAATGAACTTCATAATTGATAACATCAAGAAATTTTTCCAAAGATTTTGAAGCAGATAATTTAGCACACTTATTTTCTTTAGGAAAGAGTATATCCCTCTTGTATAAACGTAATTCTTTTTAAAATTGGGAATATAGTGTTCTCACTAGGGAAACGTTCTCTAAAGATCATTTTACTAGGAGGATTCCAACATTTGGACCAAAATGCATGTCATGGTGTTTTGTACAATTTTGGTTAAGGAAAAAAATAATAATCCTCTTAAAGATTAGAGTTAACCTTCCATAGCAATATTAGAAGGATAGAAAAACCTTGCTCAGAAAGATTGAGAGACCTCTATGATTACTCAAAATCCAAAAGCAACAATAATTCACCATGGCCTGAAAGTTCTATATAGTTTCAGCAGAAGTGAACTCTCATTCATAATAGATAGAAGCATGAACTGCTTCTCTTTTTGTTTCAGGCCCACCAGAATATGTATTCATTCCCTTTTTCTTTCTTTGGTCAGTTATCTTTCATTTTCAAGTGTATCTTTGACAGACACTGATAACCATGCATTATTCAAAGGAAATGAACACAGCCCTGTACATGAAAAAGTAATTAAGAATAAAGAATATATTAATTCTGTGACCTCCATCCCACATACATACAGATAACTTCATAGTGTATAAGCTAATTTATAGTAATACTCTCAAGTTTTCCTAGAGCAGAAAATCTGCATTTCTATCCCTAAATGCCTGTCTAGATTATATTTGAGATTGCAGTCCCAGACTCTGCCTTAGGCCTAAATGTAGCGTATGGCTTTCTGAAGTGTTCCAAGCCCTTGGTTTTGCTCAAACTGTCTCTAACAGTGATTTCATAAGCTGCAGAGAAGTCCTGCTGTATCTACCTTCAGACTCTGTTTAACATGCCCTTGAAGTGCTGCTGACATTTATTTTATGATTAACTCATCTTTTGGGAAACACTTTTGTTTCTTGAGCATCAAGGGCTATCTATCACAACTTATTGCGTTGTATTAATTTGTTTTTATTCCTGACTGTGATATACTCGTATTGTTATGATGTTGCCTCATATCTTGTGCTCTCTGCTTTTCATTGTTGCTATCTGATTTATGGCTTTCTTCTGTGGAGAGTCTTACTTATGATTGCCAAATTGCACACCCCTGTGGGTTTGCCATGACAGCTTACTCAAGTTTCCCATCCCTTCATAATCCTTTTTTTAAATGTAGATTCATTGGGATGATATCTTCTTTTATTCATTTTTACCTTCTGATGTATTATTTCTTTAAACCTTCATTATGTAAATACTAAAGTGAATCATTTTCTTAAAGTATTTTGATACCATATTTGACAGATCTGTTCTTTATAACTAGTTTTTTTTGTTGTTGTTCTTTGATAAAGTTCCCAATAGGTAGAAATGTATTAACTCTGTATTTCTGTTGTATTAATTTTTATAAATAATTTCTTAGGTCACTCAGTTTTTTTCTTTGTAACAGTAAACTAAGAAGAAAAGTTTCTGTTTTATTAAGTACCTGTATAGCTCATAACACAGTGCAGAGCAACTCACCAAAGTTATTTATTTTAATTGCCACAGATACCCTACAAAATAACTTTCAACAATGTTATCTTTCTGTAAAATTTTTCTGTGTCAGAGTAGTTTAGGAGCTTATCCAAGTTATCCAACTATAAACTGACTACGTGAAGATTCAAGGCTAGGTTTAATTAGGTGTGGTGGCTCACACCTGTAATCCCAGCACTTTGGGAGGCTGAGACAGGAGGATCACTTGAGTCCAGTAGTTTAAGACCAGCCTGAGCAACGCAGGATAACCCATGTATATGATAAAAAATAAAGTAAAATAAACAAGCATGGTGTGCCCTTGTGCCTATAGTCCCAGCCACTTAGGAGCCTGAGGTGGGAGGATCACTGAGACAGAGAAGTTCAGGCTGCAGTGAGCAGTGATCAAGCCACTATGCTCCAGTGTTCCTTTTTCAGGCTTTACTATGTAATGACTGTGTGCAGTTTAGAAACTGTATTGCATGAGGTTGGGGACCGTGTTTGTCTCCAAGGATTTCTAGATCAACATCTTTCACACTGTAGACCCTCAATATGTATTTATCGAGAGGTTTTGTAAAGCTGTACATGACAATTATTTTAACCAATTAAATTCATCTTACCTTATTTTCTGATTGATTTAGGACGGTGAAAATTCCAGATTCAGCTGATGGACTTGGCTTCCAGATCCGAGGATTTGGCCCTTCCGTTGTGCATGCTGTTGGAAGAGGTAGGAAATTCATCTTGCAGGGAAATAGCATTTCATCAGGTTTGAGATGTGCCCGGCAGAACAGGAATGTGCTTAAAATATGCAGAATCATGTTGTTATGATCCTCAATCATATTTTCACTGTATTAACTCAATGGTTGCACATTACAGAAACATTTGAACAAACTCAAATTCTAAGGCATGTTTTTCATTGTTAAAAATTTGATGTAAGAATGATGCCTAAATGTCACTTTTCTGCATGCTTTGGTTTATCCAAAGAATATAATAAATTTAAGGTTTTCTATGTTAATTTTTCTTGATTTCAAATAATTGTACTTCTTTGTCAATAATCCAAAGTTGTGAGTTTTCAGGTTTAAAATTGATCTGTGGACTTATAACCTATTGCTATATACTTCCCTGAGGTACTTCTGTAAACCATGTTTAAATCTCATCTAAGATGCATCTTAAATTCAATAATTTTAGTGACCAAAAAGTTATTTATATTTATTCTTTTTTGTTTGATAGGCAAATTATCTATTGACAGCTCTTGTTATCATATGTATTTTTTTAATTTTAAATTGACACTAATAGTGATTGAAGGAAATAACTATAAGATCTCACATTGCTAAATATAGTAAATAGCTTGTGGCTATAGCAAGAAGTGTTACTATTAGCATAAGAAGTCATATGTTTATCTAACAAGAGACATACATGCTTTTTATTAGTAAGGAATATAAAGGATCTTGATGTGATCACCCAAAAATTTGGCAAGAAAATTTTAAGAGAGTATTGCTATCAGAATCAAATTTATCAAGAACATATTAGCTACACCTTTTTTAGATTGTAGCATTACTTTCATTATGGTATGTATGATAAAGAATCTGATTTCAGAAACCTATCTTTTCTCTCAGATTTCTAAAACATACAGATGGACAGACAGTTAAAACCTTTCCAATAACTCAAATATTATCAAACTGAAATGGGATATTGAGATTTCAAATATCTTCTGCAGTTTCACTAAGCCATAAAGGAGTAATTTACATTAATGATACTATAAAATAGCTGAAAGCCTGAGTGAATCAAGCTGTACCTCTTCCCCTGTTACAATGTCATTTAAAGAGCAAGGTTCTATCTTTGGAGCTTAGGTCTATGCCTGGTTTCTGTGCTTTTTGATTCTGAAGAGTAAAAGACAGAAATGCTCAAGTGCTTTCTCTTTCAGATGGGTACGAAATGGAAATATATTATTTGGTTATTTTTTGGCGCTGTAATTTTGCCACAAGAAAAAGAGATTTCTTGTGTGGGTCACTGCAGTCACACTTGGCAGCATCCTCAGGCTCCCCTGACCCCGACCCTCAGCTGCATCCAAGCTACTGCACTTCAACCTCGGATCAACCTGACCACCTCTTCTCTCTTTCTCCCTTGTAGCTAGAAAAAACTCCCATGGTTATTGAATTAGTGTCTCCCAATTCCTTTTTGTCTTCTACTAGGCCCATATTACTTTTCAGCATTTTAAAAAATGTGTCCTTGATCAGTTTTTTTTTTCCTCCTCAAAATTGCTTCCTATATCACAAGATGAACTTGTTCCTACTTTATAGACAAATTCAGCCTTTCAGACATGAAGCCCTCAGAGTCTTCCATATATAGCAAGGTTGAGATTCTTAGGCAAGGCAAGGACTTCACAGTCTGGCTCTTTTCAACTCTCCAACCCTGTCTCTTCCAGCCACTCTCATTCTAAGCTCGCACAAACAGAACAACTTAGATGCTTCCAAGTGGCCAGGTGATTTCTTGAAGCAATGCCATTTTTCAGGCTGTTCTTTCTGCTGAGAATTTTCTATCTTCCCCTAAGATTCAATTCAATGAAAAAAACACTTAATATTTCTAGGAGTGAATTTTACTGGGGACTAAGAAGAAATGTAAATATATATTCTTAAATGTAAATTATTTTCTTAAAGATGTTTAACAATTTATGAGAGAAATTGGTCACAAACAAAGTCTCTTCTAACATTTGTTTGTAATCATTTGTATTATTTATTTGCATTTAATCATTACATGTCTTAATGGTACTTTGTTAATATTGATTTGATCATACTGTCAAATAACAATGATTGGAAGGTTCTGAGAAATCTTAGCTCATTGGTTAGGATATGTTAATTTCATATTTAAATCTATATCAATGAGAGCAACATGACTGGATGGGTGATGTTATCTCATTAATTCTGTTCTCTACAAATTCTGTGGTTTCTGTCATTTTGTATATATCTCAAACTCTTATTTTTCTTGGAAAAACCAGTCCAGTAATAGTTGCTAATTCACTTGATTTTTCTTTTAAATATTTTCTTTTTTATATGCATGTTAAATTGTTGGAATTTTAAAAAACAAAAGCAAATACTATTTGAATATTTAGAAATGTTGTAGAGTAAAGGAAGATAAGTAAGGTTTTTGTTTCTGGTCTTCTAATTTTGCCATTATATATGTATATGTAGAAAGTTAGCTTGACTAGGCATTTGAAAGGAAAAATAACTGATTAGTATCATAGAGGTCACTTTGCAACATCCCTTCAAACTAATTCTTAGGGAGGTGAGAAATATTCTATTGATCACAGTTTGAAAGGTAAGTTAAAAAGCAGAAAAGTGTTGAGAGGGTGTTGCTTTCAAAACCGAATTTATCAAGATTATACTAGCTAGACCTTGATCGTATTTTAAAATTGCTTCCATAATTGTATATATCATAAAAATGAATCTTTTTCCTGAAATTAGTTTTTGGTTGTTTTCCCGTTTGTATTTAAAGGAACTGTGGCCGCCGCAGCTGGTCTTCACCCTGGACAGTGTATTATCAAGGTGAATGGAATCAATGTCAGCAAAGAGACACATGCGAGTGTCATTGCACATGTAACAGCCTGCAGGAAGTATAGGCGGCCAATGAAGGTAAGTAGCCCTCCAGCTAATCCGGATCTGAGTGCATATTTTCAGCCAAGACCTAAGGGGTGAGGTGGGATAGTGCCGGAGATGTTTGTGGTTTCCAATTTTAAGTTTAAAATTAAACACAGCATTACAGACCTCATAATGATTGCTTTATCTGCATAATGAATTATAATTGATTGTGTCTAATAGTTACATTTTATTATTATAGTACTGTCATCTGTTTAAAAAGTGATCTAGGGTATTTTCATTTTCATTGAGATATGAATTTTATGAAATTGAAATCCAAAGGTTTGATCTGTTTTCTTGGCCCTTGTGATTGCTTTAGAATATATAATGATCATTGTGTCTGTGTCTATATGTATGAACTCAACAAACCTATTCTCTTTATTAGAACACTTCTGTGAAAAAGCAAAAATTGTGGGTTTTATAAGGTCTGTGATTGATTTTGAGGTATATTTATTTAGGTAACTCGATTTAGCTCTTAAAGGAAAATACCAAAATGTACTTGCCATTATCTAAAATTGTAAACACTATCCTTTGATCAACATGTGCCACAGAAAACTAAAATTAAAATCATAATTCATAAGCAAAGCTATTGCTATTATCTCATGAAGAAAAAGTCAGTATTGGACTATAAGAGAAAATTCCCTCAGTTTAATCAGTTAGATGCAGGCAGAACTTTACAGGAGAAGCTTTGTATTCCTGTCATGCATAATGAAGTACTGATTTCTTGATGTGAGGATGTAACTGTGTCCAAACCTGGAAGATGATTGGCCATATTCTCATAAGCCAGGGCTGATGGCCTGCAAAATACTGAATCTACATGAAAATAGCTGGTCAATTTTACTTGATGAGAAGGTCAGATCTAGCATAGCAAATTGGAAGTTATACATAGGCTCATAAGTTACTCTGATTGATAGTAGCTTGATAAATATTTGTTGAACTATTATTATTGAATGAATATTTAAAGTCTTTTCTAAAATGATCAAATCTCTTCAAGAATGTTAATAAGCAGACAAATCAATTTGAATTTCATTTCTTTTTTTTTTCCTTGCATACCTTCTTATAGAGGTGTTGGTCAGTGAAATAAGTAAAGAAAGCAATAAATGGGCAGAAAATCCACTGAGTAACATGTTCTCTCAGGTAGCTATTACCACAAAATAGAACACTCCAAAACTTAGTGGCCTGAAACAATGATAATTGACTATTTGTCTTGATTCTATGGGGCAACTGTGGGGTGGTTCCTATGAGATTTCTGACATGGCTGTATTCTTCTTCTTCTTTCTTCTTTCTTCTTTCTTCTTTTCTTTCTTCTTTCTTCTTTCTTCTTTCTTCTTTCTTCTTTCTTCTTTCTTCTTTCTTCTTCTTCTTCTTCTTCTTCTTCTTCTTCTTCTTCTTCTTCTTCTTCTTCTTCCTTTTTTTTTTATAATGGCTGTGTATAATCAGATAAAATAAATACTTTAAACCATAAATTTTGGGTGAAATTCGGGTTCTGAAAAGCCTACATGAGCCCTCTATCTTCAGGATGGTTCTAGAGAGAGCACAAGTCAGATTTTCCTTATGCCTCAGAAGACCACTTGACGCATGAAAGTGTGCTCATTAGGACAGACAAGAGCAAGGACCAACAATGCTCAATCAGATGTGTTGCATTTTTGCAACAATGGGCATAAGAAGGATACTTGAAAATACTTAAGCACACTATTTGTAGTTAAGAAGACCTGATCACAACAACAGAAGTCTGCTCTTGTAAACTAGAATGAGAAACCCCACATTCTTTTTTTTTTTTAAATCTCCATAGCTTAATATCCAAAAAGTACCTTAAACATGTAACAAGGGGCTTGTCAACACAAAGATGAAATGGGATTTTCCTGCATGGGTATCCAGAAACGCTAGCCTCCCCTATGCCCAGATGGTAAGTTAGCATGTAAAGGCAGAGAGTACATTTTTCTAGGGGATGTCACAGGGACTGATTTAGATTAAGTGGCAATATTACTTGTAGACCTTGCATTTTCTTTCTTCTTTTTTTTTTTTTTTTTTTTGGAAGAAAAAGAATAAAGAAGAGGAAGAAAGAGAAAGAGGAAGAGAGAGAGAGGATGGGGGTATTGCTTTATTGGCCAGGCTAGAATGCAATCTAAATATGGGTATGCCTATAATTGTCCTTAATAATGGAGATATAAAAGAAAATGAGGGAAGAGAATAACAAACAAGGAGCCAACCAACATTTCGTTTAAACTTCTAAGCTGATATGATGTGGTACTGATAAGAGTGTATATTTTGTATATTTAAAGTGGAGAGTTCTATAAATGTTAATTACATTTACTTGTTCCAGATCTGAGTTCAAGTCCTAGATATCATTGTTAATTTACTGTCTCATTGATCTGTCTAATATTAATGTTGACATTATATCATTATATAATGATAAAAGGATCAATGCAACAACAAGAAGAGCTAAAGATCCTAAATATATACACACCCAATACAGGAATACGCAGACATACAAGACTTATAATGAGACTTAGACTCCCACATAATAATAGTGGGAGACTTCAACATTAATATTAGACATGGCTGCTTTCTACTGGGACCCAAGCGAGCACTTCATTTCTTCTGTTCATGGCCTCTGTTTCCATGTGGCAGCTCACCCTCCAGAGCCCCTTTGCATGGCCTCTCTTTCCAGTCTGTAGCAGGTTTTCCTTTCTGCATGGTGTCTGAGTTTTAAGAGGGAACATTACAAATGATAAACCTTGTACTTAGGTTGTACTTGCTAGTATCCCTTTGGACAAATCAAATCATGTGGCCCACCCAGGGTCAGTGTGGGAAACTAAGGAGTGTGGCTCACTGGCGGCTACAACAGGGCACCGAGACGTAATGGAATGGTCAAATATGAACTAACATTTTAATGATTTATAGCAATATAGTAATTAGACACACTTGGGAAGCTAATACAAAAAATAGATAATACATATTGTATCACACTTCAATAATACAGTTTAATTTAAGATTTAACATCTTACCTAGAAAATCTATAAACCTTAAAATAATGCAACTCTTGAAGCATTTGTGTGGTATCATCTCATCTCTCTCATTTCTCTAAATAAGACTGCTGTTAAAATATAGGATAACTTTTAAGGAAATTGCCCTTAAAAGGAGGATGACTTTTTATTTGGGAGAATTAAAAGATAGTTACATTATTTGGAATACCAGTGAGATGAATGATGTCCTTCCAATTTCCATATTTGTTTGATTCTAAAAAAGCAGTAAATGTATTAGAATATATATATGGGGAGAACATTTAAAGGGTTTGTACAATTATAGATAATTGATTCATCAGATAACTCTCCATCTCACATTCGTTTTATTTTGTTGTCTTGTTAATAAGAGATGAGGTCTCCCTATGTTGCCCAGGTTGGTATTGAACTTCGGGGCTCAAGCAATTCTCCCACCTCAGCCTCTGAAAGTGCTGAAATTACAAGTGTGAGTCTCTGTGCCCAGTCACGGTTGATTATTTTAAAATGTGATTTTTAGCTTATTTAAGATATAATTGAAGCATTTGGAAATATATCCTATTTAAAAACATACATCTTTGGAACATATCTTAGAAGATAAAACTTGAAGCTGTAAAAAGTCAGTTTGTCAAATAATATAATTTTTCTTGACTATGTATTTGTTTCTGATGTTTGTATCTCTTTTTCAAATTTTATTATTTTTTTAAAGACCAGAAGAATAAATAAGGTCCAGTCTCCTTTCAAAGTAGGTTTATGAAATGGGCATGTGTTTTAGGAAGCACTAATACCTCCGAGGTTTCTTCCGCTCTCATTTTCAGCAAGATTCCATACAATGGGTCTATAATAGCATTGAGAGTGCTCAAGAGGACCTTCAAAAATCCCACTCCAAGCCCCCTGGAGATGAAGCAGGGGACGCTTTTGACTGTAAAGTAGAAGGTAGGTGTCCTCTGTTCCCTTCATGTGCTCACAGTATTCTTTTCCATGTGCCTGTGCCTACTCCCAAATACTCAAGGTCCTGTATATTTGAAGCCACATTCCTAAGTCATTATCACCAAACAGATCTCTTTCAAATGCATGCATAATAATAGCTAGTAGCCAGCAAATTCTACTAGTTAGACATTTTGTGAAGTGTTTTATATGGACTATCTCACTTAGTCATCAAAAAAGAAATCTCATAAAGTGGGAATGAGTATCATCATTCTTTTTTGAGGGGAGAAAACACTAGAGCCTATATAGGTTAAGGGACTTGCTCAAACTAGTTAAGCAGCAGAGTGAGGATTCAAACCCAGATTATAATGTGTTTCCTTGTTTGCAGTTTCAATGTTGTTTAGACCTGGTTTCCAGTGTGCCTCAACAGAGCAGCAGTATCAACATTGCTTGGGAGCTAGACTGAAATGCAGAATCTCAGCTGTACCCCACCTCTCCTAAGTCAGAATCCTCATTTTAACTAGATCTGATTTGTATACATACTAAAATTTGAGAAGCCCCAATCTAGAAAGTTCTTTTTACTTTTACTGTGGTCTAACTTTGACAGTAAGGAAAGAGGCAAACTAGTAGTGTGAAAATGAGAGAGAAATAAGAGGAAGAGATATATTTTGATAAGGACGGTTATCATTTCTGTTTTCTCAATGGAGTAAACCAGCAAATGGCTGTGTTTAGTGGCTTCTTTGCCAAGGGCAACTGAGGCAACTACATTTATGTCTGCAATTGACAAATACCTTGAATTACTGTTTCAAAACTTTTTTACAGAAGCCCATGAATCACTTCTTATATTTTCTTGGTGTCTTTCCACTCATATTACTGGTGGGTGTGTCTGGATATTTTTATTACACTGTTAGGTTCTTCCCAACCAGCACAGCTGGAGAATTCCCTATTTTGAGGTGTTTTCACTCACAACCCTTCTGATACCCTATGTGTGGAGGTCTGCCCCCCATACCAACCAATTCTCCAAATTTCCTAACACCAGCTGTGTGTCCTACAATTCAATTTAGTTGTAAAGCCAGGAGTTAGCACAGACCCACAGGTTGGGTGATCAGTCCAGCAAGGTTGCCCCCATTTCAGATGCCTGTCATGTGTCCCAGGCTTTTACCTGTATTGCTGACCAACTGGCTATACCTTCGGGGTGTTCCCACATCCCTTCCTGGGGTTCAGATATTTGCCAGAAAAAGCTCAGGGAACTCAGAAACTCACAATCAGTGATTTATTATAAAGGATAAGAAATGAAAAGCCTCATGAAGAGATAAACAAGGTGATGTCCAGAGGAGTGCTGAACACCGAGCTCTGTAGGGGAAGCTGTGGGAGGGGTTGGGGTGTGCCACCCTCCAGACACGTGGGAATGTTCACTCACTCAGAAGCTCTCTGATCCCTGTTGTTTAGGGATTTTTATGGAGATTCCATCCCCTAGACATGATCGATTAAATCATTAACTATTTGTGACAGAACTTCAAGTCTATCCCCTCCCCCC